>NC_141991.1:141129522-141476515 GCF_049901715.1 Pseudonaja textilis | reverse complement strand
AGTGGCCTGGGATCATGTGATCAACTTTAGCGATCTCCTAGAAAAGCAAAATCAATGGGGAAGCCAGCTTCATTTAATAACCATGTTACTAACTTACCTGCAGTGATACACTGTGGCAAGAAAGGTCATAAAATGGAGCAAGACTCACTTAAACAGCTGTCTTATTTAACAATGGACAATTTGGCCTTAATTGTGCTTGTAAGTTGAGAACTAGCTGTGCTCTGTAAACTATTAGGGAGGGGCTAACCTCATATATAATATCTGGACTGAGTTGCCTTCTAGTTCTATGGAATATACCCCATTCCCTCTGGGAATCCACCTCCTTACTTGATTCCATCACAATTGTGAGATCATCAAGTTTGATCTCACTCACCCAAGTCTAACCATTTTATTAAGGCGATTATTAAGAAAGATATTATTGAACATTTTGCTGAGTTTGAACTACAAGATGCCTATGCTATTTCCCTCTTCTACTAAACCAGTTACTCTTTTTTAAAAAAGGATATAAAATTATTCTATCATAATTTATTTGCAACACATCCATGCTGGTTCCAGTTAATTGTAGCATTCCTACCCAGAAACATTCTGTTTAATAACCTCATTGAAGAACTTGCCCAGTATAGACATCAAGCGGATACATCTCCTTTAGAAGATGGGGATGACATTTGTTTTCCTCAAGTCCTCAAGTCTTTTTGGGACCTCACCAGCAGGAAGACCTTCTGAAGTTGTTAAAGCTGATCAAGACTGCTTCTGTTGGGATCATCTACACTAGATCCTTCAGTACTCTAGGTTAGAATCTATTTGGAGACTTGAATTTATTCAAATTAGTTCAATTCTTTCTTACCCTCTCTTTGTCTTTTTAAGGTGTCGTTCCCCTTTTCCTCCTGTGGCATGATGATGATGACTAGGTATGGGATCCATTTTCCTAGTCAAAAGCAAGACTTCAGAAATTTCTTCCTTCTCATCATCATCCAGGCTAAGTCGTAACTCTCTGAAATAGAACTATATCCTTTTGGTTTTCTTTTTGTTTATGGCATACCCAAAGAACCCTTTTTATTTTATTTTTCTCATGGGCCTCAGGTCATTTTGAACATTACCCTTGTTGTTGTTAGTCATGAAGTCATGTCCGACCCATCGCGACCCCCATGGACAATGTTCCTCCAGGCTTTCTTGTCCTCTACCATCCTCTGGAGTCCATTTAAGCCCACACCGACTGCTTCAGTGATCCCATCTAGCCACCTCATTCTCTGCCATCCCCTTCTTCTTTGGCCTTCAATCATTCCCAGCATTAGGTTCTTCTCCAGTGAGTCCTTTCTTCTCATGACCCAATTTCTACAGTTTGTGAGGATAATGAATCTACATTATTTTGCTGTTGTGTTGTTGTTATTTGTACCTGCTTCCATCTTGTTTTTCCTCTTCAGCATTTTAGACAGCATTTTAGACAGCTCTACATATAGTCACATCTCTATAAATATCTTAGTTTTTTTCCTAGTAAAAACTGTATTCATTTCTGTATCTCATATCATAGGTTTTCCCATCCTTTTTGGATACTTTTATGTTTCATAATTTCTAAAATTTGAAATCTTGAGATTTTAACAAACTACTTCCATTGGAATTCATCAAAAGCTGCTTTTCTGAAGTCCAATGTGCTGGTCTGATTCTTTTTAAATCCTTCTCTTTTGGCTATCTAGAATTCATGAATATAGGGAATAATAACATAAAGATAAAGTTGCCGTAAAGGGGCAACTGATGGTTGAATTATACAGTATATAATTTAAGATAGTCTACAAAAGATTCTCCCAAGTCTTAATTTTATTTGGTTTCTGGTTAAATGTCTGCCTGTAGCATTTGCTTTTCCAGTTCTATAATTTCCACCCAAAAATCACTCACTGAAACAAAATTCCACTTATTTATCCTTTCATTTCTTATTATGCAAGGAACATTCTTGGTAGATATTTGTGCGATACTTGCTATTCCAATTCTAAAGCCACATTTTCTAGAATATCTTTGCCAATATGATATTCGTAGTAGGAACATTATATATTTCCCTATCCACTTTGTCACTTTCATAATTTCCTTTACTTTTATTGTCTTCTTTTCTATGTGAGTGAACTTCAAATGTGATGTTCATAAGGAAGGTATTATTTAACCTCTTGATTCCATCGGTTGTCCTTTCCCTACTTTACAATTTACTTTGATAATCCGGTGACTGATTCTGTATAAGATTCTAACTAAGGCCACAAGGCATTAATGTATACAGGCATTAATAAGAAATTGTCAGACTTATTTTTGGCAATAACCTTACCTAATAACCCCCAAACCTGAAGTAGACATCTTCATTGAGCTGCCCGGGACCTTTTTCTTCACCAGTCATCACCAGCACAGTTCTCAAATTCAATATCTATGAATTTTTCACTATGAGTAGTTTTTCATTTGTTTAGACTGAACTTTATTTCCTACTTTAATACCCCTTCTGCAAGAATGGGGAGATCTTCCATTAGCCCTTTTTTATTTTAACTACTCTAATATTTTATCAATTGCTAGTTGAAAGTCATATTAATTAAGATATCATAAAAGTACATTAATACATTAATAACTAAAGGAAACAACTGTATATTCAAACTGGCTGTTTGATTGAGCATCAGCTCAATCAGCAAGTTGTTTTAACTCTGAAAGCAGCTTTGATACTATGGTATTTTTAGGAGGTAATTTCCCCACTAGCGAGTTATAGCATTTTATAGCATCACCTAGCCAGCACCGCAGCAATTTAATTAAAGCCTGTTCTCATTATGGTTATTTTGGTGCAATAACAGCGGGATGAGCCAATAAAATGCTATAGGCCACTAGTGGAGAAATGACCAAACATACAACTGCAAACTCATAAGCAGTGCAAGAGACCCGGTAATTACAGAGATAACATGGGCATCCAGGGCTTGGATCAGCCCTCTTCTGGTCTGCCCTAGCTTCATGGGCCATGGCAGACATTATGAACTCAATCTTCAGGGTTGACATGGATTACAAAATGGGATTGATCCATAACTGTTTTTGCCTCCAGGAAGGCCATGAAGGCTTGGCTATTCTTTCGAGCATTGGGCTCTAATAGGGGTTGAATGAGGAAGTTGTTTGGTCTGGAGCTGGCTAAGAAGGGCAGCTTTCTTTTTATTCCTGTTTTTACTGATGGTTTGGAACTGCCTTGGAATCCTTATATGAAACAGATGGCCATAGAATTTCTTCAAATAAATAAATAAATTCAATTTGAGAGAATAATGCAGGTTGTTTTAAATTCAGCCACATTATTGGTCCAATATACTGTAATCATCCATCTTTATTGATTGTACCTAAACTTTCATTTATATATTGTGTTGTGCCCAATATTCCAAGAGGTTTATAAAGAAATAATAATAATTCCTAGGCCATGGAACAGTCTCCTTCTCCACCTTTCAGTCTTAAAGAGAATGGCAAAAAGCATCTCCTGTTTAGCTAATTTTCTTTGCTGATTTTAATTTTGATTTTTATTGTACAGTTTTTTCTGTCATGTTTCATATTTTTGTGCTTTGTATTTTTGAGCTTATGAATTTGAAAGGCAGAACATAAAGAAAGAAACAACAAAATTAATGTTTTTTTTTTAAAAAAAACTCATAGGAAAAGTAGATGTCACCAAGCCAGGCCTATAAATGTAAATACTGTAAGTATTTTCCTCTTATGTCATCTAAGGACAGCTGCAGTAAGTGCCAGTCCCCAAACAAAATTCTAAGATGGTTGTCTGAAGAGTCTACTGCAAATTTTCCCCATATCAGTGAAGAGACCTATCTCTTTACCAAATCTGATAGAAAGCTATAAATTTTATCCTAACAATATACAATGGTATATTGGTCTTAACTGAAAATAGTTGAGTTGTTGGAATTTTTTGTAATTCCATCCCTTTCTTCTGAAATAATCTTGTTATAGAGGACACTGCAGGAATCTTGCTTGAAAAGAATTAGTTTTAGTCAGGCATATAAAATCTCTTATGCCTTCCCATTCCTTTAACCTGAAGACAATGTTAGATGACTAATAGTGGGAGGGAACCATAGTATTTGGGAAAACTTTACCCACTGTTCACTAGCCAGCCTTGTTTTTTCTCAGTCATTTCTCTCAGAGCTTCTGCTTCTCAATTCACATTATTTTCTGAGTTTCTTTTTGAGCCATTATCTCCACACTACTCTCAAAGATTTTTGACACTTGAAGTTTCTCTTCAAGTTTCCAATGAGGTTGAGTTGAGGAGTGAAGATCTGGCTCAGCAAAGTCAGAAACAAAGTATTAGTTACAATCACAATAGCCACATGTTAGTTGTTCCTCCCCCCCCCACCCCGCCCTGTTTGGATAGCAGAAAGAGGTACAAACATTAAATGGTATTACCCATCCAAACATATAACTTCTACCGCGCTGATGGTTTCTATCTCCCATATGAACCCAGCAATTTGGTAGTTGCCAGTTTTCTTATTTAACAGTTTTCCAAGCCTTGGGACTGAATGGTCTAGTTTTGTTCTGATGTTTTCCAGTAGTTTTAACTTACATCTGCAGAGGTAGAATGAACTGCTTTGTGGCATTTCTTTCAGCAGCTCATAGGCAACTGAAACAGGCTGCTTTGGTTCTAGTATTTGAACCTGGCTAGCTTATCATTGATTGGTCCATATGCATGTCTCTGGAATTCAAGAAAACTGGTTCCTGATTGGTTCCTCATCCGATTGGTGCATTTTTAAGAAACACAAAGAATAGTGGTTCTAAGAGTCCCAGTTTTGGAAAAAAGTCAGAATAAAAGAAAACTAGACCATGGCCATTCAGCCCAAAAGGTTAATGCCAACTAGGAAAGTCTACGACACCAATAGTACTTGCAATTCAGCACTTACCTAAGAACTATGTTTCTGAATTACCACCTGTGAGGTTCCTAATTCCAATATTGGCTAAGAAAAGCCTGAACAGAGAAAATCAAACTCCACTTTTTTTGTTTGGAGAGGAAGAAGAAACCTTTATTAATATAGTATATTGAACTTACATATGAAACATTTATGAATTTATAAACCACTTCAGTTAAGGTGAGTCTAGATAGTATACAAATGGAAAAGCCACAGTAATAATGTTAATTAATAATAAAACCAAAACATTGCAGCACTATGCTTTTAGAATCATAATTATATATTTCATAATGATAATTTTGAAAGTATAGCGCTGCTGATATGTTTTGGTTTTATTGTACTTGCAAGTTACAACCTATTTCACAAATGTTGAGACATAAGCCATTCCGAATCATTTGCAATTACAGCAGCTATCAGCCCAATAAAACAAATAAAAGGGAAGATGGAGTGTCTTTGTGGTTACTTGGAAACACATGTATTTCCACATATTTGTCAAAATCAATAACTTCACTCCCATTGGTCAGCTTCAGTTCTCTTAATCTATAGGATCTTCTGGTTGATCAATCATTGCAGGGTTTGCCTGCTTCTTCTCTGGCCTGTTTCTGCTTGGATGCTTTCTCTTTATTTCATCTAATTTTAATTTGAAAGATATCCAAATAGGGGCAGGCAGGGATAGATAAACCAGCCAAGAGGAGATAGGAAAAGATTTATCCTTTTCCTGCAGTAGAACCCCATCTTGCAGATATTTTTATGTGTGTGCTGCCCAGCAACTTTCTGAAAGAGGATGGCAGAAAAGCCAGTAGAATAAACCAATTGCCTTGCCTAACACAATTGGTGCCTAGGCCAATCAGGACAACCCCATTTTTAGGGAGGATCTCCAACAGGCACAAAAGAAGGAGGGTGGGAATTGGTAGAGGGGACAGCTAATGTTAGGCCAGTATTGTTTTGTGCTCACTTGGGAATTGGTGGGTAGTTCTTCCATTCTGTAGTGAGGAAAAACTCTTCCAGTCCATCCAATTGTTTCCTTGAATCTGATCAAGCTAATTCTTCAGCTGCAAACTTCATTGTACTAAAGATAGACAACTACTTTCCTCTACTTTCTTTAAATTCCCCCTACTGACCCTTGACCTGGTAGTAAAACCAATATACCAGGGTTGCCATCTGGCCATTTTTCCGGCCAAATTCAAGAAATCTGGCCGTATTTCTATCTGCTTGGCCGTGGAAAAAATGAAATTTGGCCGTATGAAAGTTGCTTGGCCTTGAAATCAGCCAGATCTCTCCTTCCCTCGCGCATGCACATCACCATGAACAAAAGGAGGACAAGTGCGTCCTCTGGCGCTCTCCTTCCCTCACGCATGTGCGTCACCATGAGCAAAAGGAGGACAAGCGCATCCTCTCAGTTCTCTGACATGCCCGCTTCCTCTCAATTCCGGTCACACACCCATTTGGGACCTTGGTGCCCAGCCACACCCCCTTCCCATCTGTGACCCGAGCAGGGGCGGCTCCTCCTCCATCAACACTACACCCATTCCTATTATGGCTCGTTCCAATGCCACGCCCCTCGGCTTCCCCACCCATCCCGAGCTCTCCTTCCCTCGCGCATGCGCATCACCATGAGCAAAAAATAATTTGGCCGAATTTGGCCGTATTTTGACTTGAGTTTGGCCGCAGAGCCAAACTGCGATCTGGCAACCCTGCAATATACAGTTTGCGGCTCAGATTGCTAAGCCCTAATCCGCCATGATAAGACAGAGGCTGGGGCTTATTTTACTAACAAGGTGATTGGTGGATTTCACTCGCTTTGTTTTTCCCCTAACAAAAGGGCTGCTCGCCAGCAGCAAACAAAGAATCCCAGGATTTCCTGGTGGCCACCTCTCCAAATCAGATCCAACCTTGCTTAGCTTTTTTTTTTTTTTTTAGATGAACCACTTTAGCTGGTGCTGCCCTCTGTTGTGCTTGCCTTATTTGACCCTCTGTAATTTGCCCTGGCAATATCAGACTGTAGGGCGGAGTATGAAGGAAAATACATGAATGCTGTTTGTTCTCAGAAAGTCCTTGTCCCTAATCTGGCTTGAATCATCTCACTCAAAACTCCTATAAGTATGCAAGGGTTACAAGAGTTAAGGGTGGAATTATTGTCATATGCATGGATGGAAATGGAATGCTAAGTATTGGAATGCCCTCTTTGTAGCTAAGCAACAATGTTTTCCCTTCCTTCTCATAACTCCGGAGCAGTTACTGGTCCGTAGCTCAGCTGCGGCTTTCTTTTCTTTTCATTTGGTTGGAAAGCTCTTTCATATTTTTCTCACCTATTTGGGCACCCCTTCATTATGTCCAGTAAGTTCATACAACTGTATGTTCCTCATATAGGAAAGAGCTGCTGCAAAACACATTGCAAAAATAGCCAGAGGGATTGGAACTAGCTTCCAGTCAACCTATTGCCTGAAGGGCCTCAAGAGTCCTTACTCAAAAAGTGGGAGAACAAGGAGAGGAAGATTCAACCCAGAATCTGGAAGAGCAAACTTGTCACATGCTTTAAAACAGGGGTCTCAAACTTGTGTCATCACAGTGGTGTCACGTGATGTTTCAGGACTTCCCCCCCACTTCACTAAACCAGGCATGGATGTGGCCAGTGCATGGACCACGAGTTTGACAGCCCTGGTTTAAAAGATCACTTGTTAGAGTCTGGCACACCTCTTTGTGTAATGGATGTAATCGACTGCTAAAATATGTGGAGAGAGATAGGGTACCACCAATGCAGAAGAGACCAGGAAGCCATAAAGATGCTCAGTTATAGCATAAGCTTGAAATCCTTGTCAGTTTAAACAAACCCAGAATGAAGGATTTTCTTGTATATCCAGCCTCTGAGCTCTCCACAGTGATAAAGTCCTATAAATAATCCCACCAATGACAATTAAGCATCTTGTTTTACCACGATGACGAATAACTGTAAGGGAGATGAGGTCTGTGGGGCACAGTGCATTGTCAGTTTAGTGTTGGCCAGGTAACCCAGTGACCCACTGAAACTTTGAGTGTGGCTTAGTTTCTTAGTGGCTGATATGCTTTCCAACTATTAGCTGCGGAATCTCACAGTGCTGACGTTGGGAAACAGTGAATTTTAGTCCTACCTATTAGGCACACAGGTGATCTTGGTCCAGTCATTCTCCCTCAGCCCTAGGAAGGAGGCAAGGGAAAACTACATCTGACATTTTGCCAAGAAAACAGCAGGAGTCTCCAAGAGGCAAGACTGAAGGAGAGGGAAGGGAGAGGGAGAGGGAGGGAGAGAGGGAGAGGGAGACAGACAGACAGACAGACAGATGGTGGCATAGATTTCATGAAAAGTATCTTTCCGGGAAGGAGGAAAAGGGATTAACTCTGAACGGTGAGCATTATTTTCAGAAAGCATGCTGAAGAAACATATTTTTTTTGGCTTGAACTTCTGGACACTGTGTGAGCTTTTACTGCCCTCTGCTGGAATAAAAACTATGTTTAACATGAATATCGCAAGAACAGCAAGAGTACAGTGCATGTCTCCCGGCTGTAGTCTTTGTCAAAGTGAGTTTAGAACTGGTCGAATAATTATTGATCCATTTAGTTTACAGTTTTGTGCAACTAACTGACAATCACTTTTCAGGATTTCAAAAATGGCTTATTTATGCCCCAAAACATCAGGAAGTTTCTTGTGTGGAGCAGCCATGTTTCCACACTCTGAAAATGCTATCATTTTTGACAGAACAGAGATGCTAGCATTTTGATCACACCTAGGGTGGCTATCAAGTCTGGAATGCACTGGGGCAACCATTAGATGGCAAGCAAAAAGATGCAGAAAAACTCGACCTCAGGAATCTCAGCCCCAGAAATTGTCACAAGTCACTAACTCAACAGTCTGAAGCTCCAACATGGCCACGTCAGCATAAGAGACTCTGGTGAGCAAAAAAGAAAGAAAGGAGAATATTACAAGTGGCCATTAAATTTCCATTGGTTGAATTAGAATTATTCTTTTGAAACTGCTGTGAAACAGAGTTACTTCACATGGCTACTTAGCTGGCAGTGTTTTAAGAATAAGTAAAATATCAATATTTGGGTTTATGAATGATATATCTAAACTAGGGGTGTCAAAGTCAAGGCCCAGGGGCCGGATCTGGCTTATGAGGTGCTTAGATTTGGCCTGCACAGCTGCCTGGAAACGGCAAAGGACTGGCCCACGGTGCCTCTGCCAGCGAAAATGGAGCTTGGGGGCCCCACAGGCATCCCTCCTGACCTCCCTTTTCTCTGGCAGAGAGCTGCAGGAGGCCATTGCAGCTGAAAACAGAGCATGTGAGGGTTGTAGGCAGCCCTCCAAAGCTTCGTTGCAGGAGACTGTCGCAGCCAAAAATGGAGCTTGGGAGCCCATTTTCCCTGGCAGAGTGCTGGGGCCACCACAGGCGCTCCCAACACGAGTGATGTCAAGCTGGCCACGCCCACCATGGCCACATCCACCATGGCCACGTCCACCATGGCCATGCTCCACCAGTCTCCCCCAAGGTCAAACACAACCCTGATAAGGCCCCGAATAAAATCGAGTTTGACACCCTTGATCTAAACTAACACAATCTAGACAGCTCTCCAAGCAAGTTCTGCCCAAATCTTTCAATCCCTCCTCCCCCATACCTCCTCCTCCCTCATCTTCCCTAGTCAAGTCTCACTTCTCTGTTGCTCCTGGGTTCCTCATTGAAGCAAAGTTTGCAAGAATATTTTTAGATCCCTGCTCTGAGCGGTTAGTAGTCATATCCTACTTTATTTCAACCATCTGGTGATTTTTGCAGCTTCAATCTAAAATGGGGGAGTCAAACTCTGTTTCACGGACAGCCACATCAGGGTGGTGTTTCACCTGGGGGGGGAGGCAATACGCATGGCCATCTTGCAGCCCTCTGCCATCGAAAATGGAGCCCAGGAGCGGGAGGGCTGGCAGAGGCACTGCGGGCCACTCCTTTGCTGTTTCCAGGGTGGCCCCATGGGCCAGATCTAAGCACCCCATGGCCCAGATCTAGTGTGCAGGCCTTGAGTTTGACACCCCTGATCTAAAAGCTGCAGGGCCTAGGATGGATTGTGCAGCATTACATCTTCAGTTAATAATAGGTATGTGTATCAAGTTGCAGAAAGCTCAAGAGAAAGTTTCTTTTTTTGGTGGGGGGGAGTTCTAAACTACAGAATCTTAGCTAGGGGCACTCCTGAACTCCTGCAAACCACCAGCAGCCCACCCCTGGTTTAAACAGTATGGTGTTCAGTATGTGTAACATACTAGCAATAAATGAATCGGAGAGCTGAATATTAATTAGAGCACTTTTATTTCCCAAAGAAGGAATATTCTGAATGCCTGTCATTTCAATTTTTGTTCCATTTATGCATTTTATTTTTGGAAAAGGAAGATTTTTTTTAAATAGTAATTTTTATTAAGTTTCATTATAAGAATAAGATAATATAGAAGAAACAAAAGATTTAAACAGTTCTATGCAGGCCTTTAATATAACATTTCTCAGCCTCGCTTATACAGTTAAATCAAGTAATTTAATGGCACCACCAGATATGCATACATCTACCACCCCTGGTGTTTCCATTGGTAATAACCACAAATCAAGATGTTCGTGGGTTTTTACAGATACTAAACTAACAACCCAATAATATCAACCACATAAAAAGTTTGCCAAACGAAATTTGAATCATGTACAAGGAATTTGGAAACGGGAGCAAGATTATTCAACTCTGAAAACCCATGCTTGCAGGTTTGTTCGTTTTATCAATGGACATTTTAAAAAGGTTGATGGTTGTCTTAATTTGAAGAACCACTAGTGTCTGTTCTGTTGTGGTTCCTGCCTTCTGGAACATCATGCCCCTTTGCCTGGAGGTGAGATCTGCTCCCACCCTTTCGGCCTTCCAAAGGCCTTGGAACTTGAAGACATGGCTGTGCCAATTAGCCTGAGGCCCCAATGGGGCATATGGCATTTGGCTAATGGTACATAGTAGATAGCATATCACCTCTTTCCTGTATGGACTGCTCCCTCCCTCTTCAGCCTACTTAGTTTCATTTTAGTTGAAAATTTAAATTTAAGACCCTTGTTTATTGTTTTACTGTTTACAGTGCATTTTAATTGAATGTCTGTAAACTGCCTAGAGTTGCCTCTGGGATGATGAGTGGCATAGAAGTTTGATAATAAGTAAATATACTTTGTTTTGATCCACTGGTAGCTCCTTTGAGGTTAGATTCTATTACTACTGTATAGATCATCTAGTCCTGGGGAGGAAAAAAATAGAGATGGTATTACTGTCTGGTTGAATTATGTTCCTCAAATTGGATGCATCACACTTGGATTATTGCAAAAAACAGGATAATGTCTCCTTGGAAGGATATTGGTCTCTAAAGGTTGGCTTTAAAAAGCCTTTGAACTGGCTGCTTATTACTGGAGAGGCAGACGGACAATAAGATTTTATATAATCTAGGTCACTTTGTTGCTTAAAAATGGGTTTATAGTGATTTACACGATTATACTAGTATTATTTTCACTACTGAAAGCAATTTAGAGCCAACATAAGCAATATTCTCTCTCTCTCTCCCTCCCTCCCTCCCCTCTCTCTCCTTATCTCTCATGCCATATATACATACATCCATATATCCCTACACATACACTTTATACAGACAGACAAACACACATATACACACACAAAGGTATCTCCATAAAGATTTTCACATATTTATTCTGGTTCCCAAACTTATTGATATTTCTATCCTTCTTCTACTATCTCCTTTTATTTAAGTAATATAATTTCAAATATTAATATCAACTAAACAATGAATTTTCCTTGACTAATTATCTTCAGGTATTTGATCATTCTTCTGTGATTAGCATTATATTGAACATGTTCCAATTTATACACACTGAAAGTACTGTATATACTATATCGCACTATCTTACGGACTGAGGATGGTTTCCTATTTTTACACTCTAACCATTCCCAAGTATAGAAGAGCTTTCTCCCTAGCTTGCTTTAATGTTCTGCCCTCAGCACTACTGGATGGGCGATTTAAGAGGCTCCCGATTAACGAGTGGCTATGCCCCTGTGACAGAGCTGAGGTTGAAACTGTGGAGCATGTCCTTTTATATTGCCCTATGTATAACGCAGGCAGATCTAAGTTACTGTCTCTCCTTGAAACAGACCCTTCTAGACCCAATGTTAGTAATCTGTTCTTATATTGTCTAGGGGATGGCTCCTCATTCATCACTTTTTTGGTTTCCAAATTTTTTTTAAGAGCTGTAACCATCAGAGGAGAACGTTGTAATTCCCCTTAGTCAAGTTTTTGGTGACCAATTGTTCATGATTAATTTTCCCATGTTCTCCTTTTGTTGTACTTGTGTTTTGGTCTGTGACCACAGAATAATATTAATAATAATATATTGCACTACCATTTCTGCAAACTGAAACAAATAATAATCAAAAAGAACTCAAGTACCAGACACATATAAGTTTATTTTTCTTTTATGCTTGAAGCACAGCCTGAATGTCCCTAGACTATCTTATTAAGCACCAACAATCATTAAAGAAGAAAGCATCTTTGATTCATATCTCACACTGATTATAGAAAAAATAATCCTGTTAATATTATACAAGCAGAAGGACTAGAAAAATATTGTGTTTTTTATCCAAAAGATAAATTTGAATAGAAAGTCTTTTTTTCTTTGATTACTTCAGAAACTTAATTTGCACTGTATCAAAGACCTTCTCCATGTCTAATGAAGTGGAAGCTTCATTGTTATGCTCTTAATATAAATATCAAGAAATAATCACTGATTCCATTTTCAGTATAATTCCCACAAATAGTTGCCCTTCTGCCACTGTTTGTCTGAAACCTTAAAAATATAGAGTGTTATGCTGAGAATGCAAACATGATTGATCCCCAGTGGAAGATTCACCTATAATGGCCTTCAGTGTCTTGTTTTAAGTTCACTTCAAAAAACTATTTAAAATCTACAGATTGCCATGTATACATGTATACTACATGATTTTCAGCTTCTATCCAAAACACACCACCAAAGTTATAATCCACCGGGAAGGCTAGAATGGCAAGAGGACCCAGCGTGCCACATAGGAGAGGAGGAGTGACTGGGCAGGGTGAGCAGCTGTGTGAGCGAGCAACGGGTGGGAGAGGCAAGTGAGCGAGTGGTGACCGGGCGACTGGGTTGGGGGCATGGCCAGTCAGAAGCTACTACCGGTTCAAGCGACTCACGCCAAATCCTTCCTACCGGTTTGCTTGAACCAGTGGGAACTGGCTGAATACCACCATTAATCCACAGTTACGCTTTGTACATCAACTGCATTTGTTCTGGTTCACTTAACTGTAAAATTAAAACTGTAAAATTCGACTGTAAAATTTAAACAGGCAATTAGGTGACTGAACTTTACCTAAAATCAATCAATAAATGGATACAACTTAGAGGGGGTTTATGAAAATACAAAAACCCCAGGACTGAATAACAACACAGTACAATAACTAGTTGTATGATTAAGAAACCATAACCTATATTGGACAATGATACTGTTTTTCAGACACTGGGTGGCAGACTCATACAACCACCAACCTGAAACAGAGTCTCACAAGCAAGGAGAAACATCAGAACAGTTATGCCATCAGATGACTCCTGATTTTTGGCTGCTGCAGACTAACTTGCTTGTCTTCCTACAATGTCTAATCCAGGTTCAAAGAAACTTGTTCCTTGGTTGAAGATTCTCAGTCATCCAGGTCATGGTTGTCCTAAAGGTGTTTTTTTCAAGAGGCAACTGGACTTTCTGTTTTTTTTTAAAAAGACATTTCACTTTTCATCCAAGAAGCTTCATGGATGAGAAGCGAAATGACTTCAAAGAAAATTCAGAAAATCCAGTTGCCTCTTGAAAAAGCACCTTGGTTGTTTGTTCCCAATCCTGATATAACCAACTCAACTAGAGATCAAATCCAGTTAAAATTTATCAGAAAGACAAAATACATAAAAAAAATTTCATTCCTCTTGTTATAGGATAGAGTAAAAAGGAAATGAAAGCTATAGAACCAAAGCTGGGTTGAATATTCTTCCTTTTTCAATTTGTGGGTCAGCAAGTGCATACAAAGGAAAGGGTGCAAACATATTTCTCGGAGAAAAACTCGATTCATCAGCATTTTGCTTATGTTTTCTGCTTTCTATTTTTTTCCGTTGAATTAACCTCTTACAGGCTCCTCATATTATGTGGTGAAAAACCAGTCTAAAAATCCCAATCTCATTTGACTCTGTTAGTGGTAAAGAATGTTGTTAACTAATTAATTAAGAACAAATTTCTTGATTCAACAGGACAATATTTATTGCTCCTATTTTACTGTTACAATCAATGTAGTGGACACAAATACTTTTTTTTTAGTTTTAAGAGGCAACCTTCCTGTTTTAGGCCAAAGCAGAGGCAGAGGGGGAAAAAAACAGTGTTTACTTTTTAATTGATCCAAAAGACAACTTTCAAAAAAAGACAACACATTTTTGTATTGCTGCTACATTTCTGGGTAGGAATCTTCTTTTGTTGGGAATGTCGTTATATAAATGATCGTGCTGGGTAAGCCATTATAGAAAAGAAGATTAGTAATTTAATGCAGGTCTCCTATATTAAATTGGGAGAGTTATGTGGCTACATTGCTACCGGTAGATGTCTTGGCTTCCAGCATCTGTGGAAAATACCGGTCAGTATGAAATCATATGGTGCCCATTTACAATATGCAGATGCCAAGCATTTGAACCTGTAACCAGATTCATGAAATGCCTTAGGACAGAGGTGGTATTCAGCAGGTTCTGACCAGTTCTGGAGAACCGGTAGCAGAAATTTTGAGTACTTTGGAGAACCGGCAAATACCACCTCTGACTGTCCCTGCCCCCATCTATTCTCTGCCTCCTGAGTCCCAGCTGATCGTCTGGGTCTTCTTTTGTTGCCCTGCACAGGAGAACGAACGGAGCTGGAAAGCAGGTTAGAGGGGTGGGGAGGGAATGGAGATTTTGCAGTAACCTTCCCCCTGGAGTGGGGAGGGAATGGAGATTTTGCAGTATCCTTCCCCTGCCACGCCCACCAAGGCAAGCCATGCTCACCAAGTCATGCCCACAGAACCAGTAGTAAAAATTACTGAATCCCACCATTGCTTAGAACTGACTTAAGGACCTAACAAAATAGAAGTCCGGGGTAGTTTGTCGAGTCATTGTCGGGAACTGACAGGTCTTTAGCCCTATGAGACATTTCTCTCTGGGGTTTAATCCTTTCTCAGTTGTGATGCCATAATCAAGGAGGTAGCAAAGCTGTGTTGCTTCCTTAGACTTCAGCAGTTGCAAGGGACACTGCCCCAGAGGTGGCTGATTAGAAATGCCATTGTATGAGACAAGTCAGAGTACTATTTATCTCTCTAGGTACCCAGCAGCAGTTCTTCCGTTGTTCCTGGATATCTCCTCAGGCCTGAATCTTCTATTCTTGGGTGGGTTTCAGTTCATGTTCTGCAGGGGACTCCAGTGAATTCACTGCCTCTGTGGTGATCATGGGTTTTCTAACACACCTCAGTGAGCAGATGCTGGATGGTGGGTATATGCTTAATTTTGTATTTATTTATTTATTTAGTCATGTTGTGTAGAGTATAATAGAGGTGGTGACCCTTTGAGACCGTTTGCAACAAAATTCCATTTTAATGTAGGCCGATTAGTGTACATTCAAAGTGAAAATAAAGTTACTATAAGTTCTAAGTAGATGGGACATTTTTATCTGTCATTTTCTATGATCACTTCCTTACTAAGATGTGCATCACAAATACCACAGACTTCTACTTGGTTAGGTGATTAAGTTGGTCCTAAGGCATTTCATGAATCTGGATGGACTTTTGGAGGGGGTCCTTACTGGCCAGTAGCCGGACAGTTCTCTTTTATGCCTGGCTGACTCCTGGAATACAGAAATAGCCAGAGTGCTATATGAGATTGTGTCTGTGAGACTTCTGCCCTATCACTATTTAGTTCCCTGAAGGAGCTAAGAGAAATGAAGATACTTGAAGTGACACTGATGAGAAATCTGTCATGGAACATTGGTTCAAGCTCACATTTGAGCTTGCACAGCGGTGATAAGAACATTAACAAATTAATTTTGGGTGCCTGTTTCATCTGCAGATTCCTGACAGCTCCATCTGGGGTTATATGATAGTTGTTGGAGAAATAAGGGCAGGATACAGTGTCTGCAGTGTACCAGATGAATTGGCAGGATTTCTTTGCACATAGAGTTGCCCATGTCAGCTATGGATTTAATGTCAATTTAACAGAGTACACTGTGGTCAACAAGGCAAGGTCTTCTGAAATCTTCTTGGATTCTTCTTTGAATTTGTGGAACCTAGGAAACTGGATAGAATCCTCTGTGATTTCAACATTCCTTTCTACAGGTGAAACTCAAAAAATTAGAATATCATGCAAAAGATCATTTATTTCAGTAATGCAACTTAAAAGGTAAACCTAATATATGAGATAGATTCATTACATGCAAAGCAAGATAGTTCAAGCTTTGATGTATCATAATTGAGATGATTATGGCTTACAGCTCATGAAAACCCCAAATCCACAATCTCAGAAAATTAGAATATTGTGAAAAGGTTCAATATTCTAGGCTCAAAGTGTCCCACTCTAATCAGCTAATTAAGCCATAACACCTGCAAAGGGTTCCTGAGCCTTTAAATGGTTTCTCAGTCTGGTTCAGTAGGAATCACAATCACGGGAAAGACCGCTGACCTGACAGTTGTGCAGAAAACCATCATTGACACCCTCCATAAGGAGGGAAAGCCTCAAAAGGTAATTGCAAAAGGTAATTGCAAAAGAAGTTGGATGTTCCCAAAGTGCTGTATCAAAGCACATTAATAGAAAGTTATGTGGAAGGGGAAAGTGTGGAAGAAAAAGGTGTACAAGCAGCAGGGATGACCCCAACCTGGAGAGGATTGTCAGGAAAAAGCCATTCAAAAGTGTTCGGGACTTTCACAAGGAGTGGACAGGCTGGAGTCAGTGCATCAAGAGCCACCACACACAGATAGATCCTGGACATGGGCTTCAAATGTCGTATTCGTCTTGTCAAGCCGCTCCTGAACAACAAACAATGTCAGAAGCATCTTACCTGGGCTAAAGAAAAACAGAACTGGTCTGTTGCTCAGTGGTCCAAAGTCCTTTTTTCTGATGAGAGCAACTTTTGCATCTCATTTGGAAACCAAGGACCCAGAGTAGAGAGGCACACACAGCAAGATGCTTGAAGTCCAGTGTGAAGTTTCCACAGTCTGTGTTGATTTGGGGAGCCATGTCATCTGCTCGTGTTGGTCCACTGTGCTTCATTAAGTCCAGGGGCAATGCAGCCGTCTACCAGGAGATTTTGGAGCACTTCATGCTTCCTTCCACAGACGAGCTTTATGGGGATGCTGACTTCATTTTCCAGCAGGACTTGGCACCTGCCCACACTGCCAAAAGCACCAAAACCTGGTTCAATGACTGTGGGATTACTGTGCTTGATTGGCCAGCAAACTCGCCTGACCTGAACCCCATAGAGAATCTATGGGGCATTGCCAAAAGAAAGATGAGAGACATGAGACCGAACAATGCAGAAGAGCTGAAGGCCGCTATTGAAGCATCCCGGTCTTCCATAACACCTCAGCAGTGCCACTGGCTGATAGCTTCCATGCCACGCCGCATTGAGGCAGTAATTGCTGCAAAAGGGCCCCAAATCAAGAACTTAGTACATATGCATGCTTATACTTTTCAGAGGTCCAATATTGTTCTATGTACAATCCTTGTTTTATTGTTTGCATGAAATATTCTAATTTTCTGAAATTGTGGATTTGGGATTTCCTTAGAGCTGTAAGCCATAATCATCACAATTATGACACATCACGGCTTGAACTATCTTGCTTTGCATGTAATGAGTTTATCTCATATATTAGTTTCACCTTTTAAGTTGCATTACTGAAATTAATGAACTTTTGCACAATATTCTAATTTTTCGAGTTTCACCTGTATGTGCTTGACCTGTGGTACAATCAACACTTATTTGTAGAAAGGGAAGCTGCCATTTGTCTTGAGCAAGGTGAAATTGGAGAGGTCTACCCTGGATCCAACTATCTCCACTTTTCCTTTGTGGGGGTGGAAGGTTTTAAAGCAGGTGGTGATGCTCAATTAGAGATGATCCTAAAGGAAACAGATTTATCAAGATTCATATCAGTCTAATTTCAGATCAAGTCATGGAACTGAAATGCAATTTCTTGCTCTAGTCAATGATCTTCACAGGAATCTTCATGGAGAATGTACCCCCTTGGTCCTATTAGTTCTTTCAGTGATGTTTGACACCATCAAACATCGCCTACAAGGGTTGCATGTCTCTTTTATGGTAGTTCTGCTCCTCCTGAAATGGGCAATTCTCATCATGAATCATAAAGGAGTAGTGCCTGAGTCTATAATCAATCTCATGCAGTAGTTTGGACTCTCCAACTACTGCAGGCCTTGGGAATCTGCTGTGCTATTTAATCTCTACTTCAAGCCATTGGGCAATACTGCCATCAGTTTGAAATTTAATGTCACGAATATGCTGATACTCAAGTTGATATTGCCATTCCAGACTGATGCTGTAGACATCCTGAACAGATATCTGGAGACTGTTAGAGTCAGGATGGGGTTAAAAAAAACATACTTAGATTTTGCCTGACGTGCGCTGTGCGCATGTGTATATCATCAGCTAGCTGCCTGGACAGCTGAGCAGCGCTGCATGCGGATGCGCAGCGATTGAAAAGGCACTTTTTCCCTGCTTTTTCAACTGCAGCTGTGTTGTGCAAAGCAGCTGCGGTTGAAAATGCAGGAAATAGAGGTCAACTAAGAGCCCAGGCAGGCAGGTTGGCCAAAACAGCAGCAGACATAGAACCAGTTCTATGTATGCTCTCTGTTTGCTGCTCTTCAGAGCAATTGGTTCTACAGAGGTGGACAGAACCGGTAGAATCCCACCCCTGGTTATTTTTATTTTGCTAATGAAGTTTTAAGCAGAAATATCAGTAGCATGCCAAAAGGTATGCTTATCTAATTGAATTGCCTCCAAGTAATGCCATTCTGTAATAGGTACGTGGAAAGAACTTGAATTAAAATAACAGACCATTGCAGTTTTATTATAATCAGCCTTTCTAAAAAACAAAAAACAAAGCCATAATTATCAAAGTTGGTGAACTTTGTGAATTCCTTTTTAAAGTTGCCTTCCATCCCCATCCTGTGTCTCCAGCATCATCCTCATTTCCTATTTGTGGGTAAATGTCAAGTTCCCACACTGAGGGAAATAGTTCACTCCAGATAGCTCCCTCCCCCGCCAATTCCCCAAAACGTCTACACCTTGAGATAGAGAAGAAGAGGTCCATATTCTTCCAGTCTTTCAGAAGAGCAAGGCCTTTCTCTTCCCATCTTGGTTTTACCATCCTGTTGAACTGAGACTGAGTGAGACATTCAACCAGACAGGGATGGGTGTGGAGCAAAACGCAGCAGAGACATTTGGTCATCCTGACCTTGGTCCTCTTGGCCTCTAAAGACAAATTTTGCTTGAATCCTTGGAAAATTTATGCATCTGAGTCAGAGGTGGTATTCAGCAGGTTCTGACCAGTTCTGGAGAACCAGGAGCGGAAATTTTGAGTAGTTCTGAGAACCAGCAAATACCACCTCTGACTGGAGATTTTACAATATCCTTCCCCTGCCACACCCATCAAGCCACGCACACAGAACTAGTAGTAAAAAAAATTGAATCCCATCACTGATCTGAGTGTATAATTAGCAAAAAGTTCTACATGCTGGAATAGCCCTGTAATGTAATATATTTTCTGGCAAAGTACTCTGAGAACTTATATACAGTACTATGCTCATGGGTAGTACTGTAAGCATAGTACCAGGGGTGGGATTCTACCAGTTCGGACCAGTTCTATAGAACTGGTTGTTACCATTCTGCGCAGTTTGAAGAACTGGCAAATCATGCCCTGCCCTCCCCACTCATCCCTCCCCTCCCTGCCCAGTCACTCCTCACATGCATGCCATCCAACTTGCCTGCGTTGTGCAAGCAAATTTTATGTGACAGACTCAGGCAGCAGATTGCAGAAAGGAAGATCTGTGAGTGAATCAGTGATTCTGCAAGCAACTCAATCTGACTGACTGCTTTGCCTGATTTTGGGTAAAAGTTGTTCTTTTTTTAAATAAAAAATTCAATATTTACATAAATATTTACAAAGTTTACATACAAGCCATGCCCAGACAGCAAGCCATGACCACTCAGTCACATGACCACCAAGCTACACCCACAAATTAGGCCACACCCACAGAACCGGTTGTTAAGAAATTTGAATCTCACCCCTGCATAGTACTGTGTATGTATGACCACAATGGGGGCCCAGAATTTCTGTTGCTAAGCAAAGCCATTGTTAAGTGAGCTGCACCTGATTTTTATAACCTTTTTTGCAGTAGTTATTATTATATCAATCATATTATTATTATATTATTATTATAAACAATAGCACTTAGACTTATATACTGCTCCATAATGCTTTACAGTACTCTATGAGCAGTTTACAATGTCAACATATTGCCCCCAACAATTTGAGTCCTTGTGAAACTGACCTCGGAAGGATGGAAGACTGAGTCAACCTCAAGCCCATCAGGATCGAACTCTAGACTGTAGGCAGAGTGAGCCTGCAATATTGCACTCTAACTACTGTGCCACCATCAAGTCTTTCCCATGGATCTGGGATCTGCAGATGTTATTATTATTATTATGGCTAATCTTTGGTGAGATTCACAGCCTTTGGGGCTGCTTAGTAGCTCAACAGCTCGAGTCCGAACCAAGGACCTAGGAACTGTCAAGGTAGTGTTGGATGGGTGTTGTTGTTGTTGTTGTTGTCGTCATCATCATCATCATCATCATCATCATCATCATCCTGAGCTGTTGTAAGACAATTGCTCAGACTGACTACAAACAATGTCACAACACAGTCGCTCAGATGGTCCATTGGAATTTGTGTCACAACTACCAACTGCCTGTAGCAAAGAACTGGTGGGATCATAAGCCTGAAAAAGTTGTTGAAAATGAGCATACAAAACTACTGTGGGACATCCGAATCCAGACTGATAAAGTTTTGGAACACAACACCCTGGATATCATGATTGTGGAGAAGAAAAAGGTGTAGATCATCGACATTGCCATACCAGGTGACAGCAGAATCAACGAGAAACAACTTGAAAAAATCACCAGATATCAGGACTTGAGAACTGAACTACAAAGACCCTGGCATAAACCACCAGTGCAGGTGGTTCCAGAGGTACTTGGCACACTGGGTGCTGTGCCTAAAGACCTAGGCATGCACTTAAAAACAATTGGCGCTGACAAAATCACCATTGATCAGCTGCAGAAGGCTGCCTTACTGATATCTGCTCACGTAATCCAACACATAATCCATCATAATCCATTACACAGTCCTAAATGCTTGGGATGTGTTTAACTAGTGATTTGTGATACGAAACCCAGCATAGTTATTTCATTTGCTTTATTATTATTATTAATTATGATTATTATTATTCTAAAGAAAAATGACAGCAAACAAGATAACCATGCTGGGTTTCTTATCACAAATCACTAGTTGAACACTTCCCAAGCGTTTAGGACTGCGTGATGTATCAGCAGATTATGCGAGCAGATCCCAGTAAGGTGGCCTTCTGCAGCTGACCAATGGTGATCTTGTCAGTGCCAATTGTTTTTAAGTGTTTGCCTAGGTCTTTAGGCACAGCACCCAGTGTGCCGAGTATCACTGGAACCATTTGCTCTGGTTTATGCCAGGGTCTCTGCAGTTCGATTCTCAAGTCCTGATATCTGGTGATTTTTTTCAAGTTGTTTCTCGTTGATTCTGCTGTCACCTGGTATGGCAATGTCAACGATCCACACTTCTTTCTTCTCCACAATTGTGATATCCGGGGTGTTGTGTTCCAAAACTTTATCAGTCTGTATTCAGAAGTCCCGCAGTAGTTTTGCATGCTCATTTTCGACCACTTTTTCAGGCTTATGATTTTACCAGTTCTTTGATACAGGCAGATGGTAGTTGTGATACAAGTTCCAGTGGATCATCTGAGCAACTGTGTTGTGACATTGTTTGTAGTCAGTCAATTATTACTATTATTGTTATTATTATTATTATTGCTACTATTATTATTATCATCCTCAGTTTATTTGCTGCCCATCTTGTGGTTCAAGGCAACCCTGAGCAGCTTACAGCTGTTAACAAAGCACTCCAGTTCTAAGCAAATTGTGTGGTCATTAAGTGAATCTGGCTTTCCCCATTGACCTTGCTTTTTGGAAGCCAAATAGCAATTGAATGGCCCTGAGATGCTGCCACCATCATGTCAACCCTGAAGCTGACCTATACCAGTTGCCAAGCACCCACATTTTGATCAGGTGGCAGTGGGGATGCTGCAGGCGTCATAAGTGCAAGGGCCAATCATAATTTACTTTTTCCAGTGTCACGGTAACTTCAAATAGTCATTAAATATATGGATGTAACTTGAGGACTACCTCTATAAGCAGTCTGTCACAATTCCTTCTCTGTCACTTCTTTTCCTATTCTAGTGTTTTTCTGGTACAGGTGTGGAAGGGGGTGTGTGTGTGAATGTAAGATTTAGCTTTTGCAGTCCTTCTCTTCACTTCCATGACCCTCTGAATCACAAATAAAGCTTGGAAGCTGATTAGCTTCCAATTCAGCCTGCTTGGGAGGGAACTGCTTCAATTTGGATATCTCTGAAATCTAGTTTGGGATTCAGACATCTCCCTGAAATCAGTGCAGCAAACACAATTATGTGGTTTCTAAGACTTGGGGCCACATTATTATTCTTTGTATCTTGAGATACTTTCAAAGATCCTGGAGGAAGGGAAGTTGATTGATGCGCTTCATTTATGCTGAGTCTCAGGGTTGTGCACTTGATTCCAAAGAAGAGGGAAATATTTAAGCAGCCCCTGAAAGAGAAATGGGGAGTAGGCAAGGATCTGTCTCTGCTAATACCAAAGAATGCATTGAACGTCTTACTAAACACTATACAGGAAAGATGAGGTTTCAATTCCTCTCCTGTCACCGCATGAGACATCCAAACAGATCTAAGCACCAATGAATTTTGTAAAATCTAAGCACTTTTGACTTAATCTTTCATGCTTCCTTGGAAAAAAGGCTTGATATGTATTTATTTTAACTGGCAGAAGGCCTCATGCTTATCCAGACATTTTTGGGGTATTGCAAAAACATTAGGAGTAATATTTTCTGATATTGTCTATGGAGATTCTCAGTGGTCAGGGTTGTCCCAAAGGATCTTTCTTTCTACAGACAACTGGACTTCCTTGTTTTGCTAGAAGGTGTTTTGCTTCTTATCCAAGAAGCTTCTTCAGTTCTAGCTTGGATGAGAAGCAAAATGTTTTCTAGCAAAACAAGAAAGTCCAGTTGCCTTTAGAAAGAAAGCACCTTTGGGACACTTTCTGATATTGCTTAGACTCAGAATGACTTCTACTCTATTTTTTTTTTTTAATTCTGGAAATATTTCAGCAGCTCTGAGAGTTTTATATTCTAAAACTGGATGTTGGAAGCACCCAGTTCCTAGGCTTCTGGCCTCTTGCAAGCTGGGAAGGCAATGTTTTCTCACTTGTTTGGGCTGAAATTCAATCATCCATCTGTTTTAGTCTAGAGCTATTATTCTGGGCATCTGTTAATCCAAGATTTACAGCAGAATTTTTCAAACGTGGCAACTTTAAGATGTGTCAACTTCAGCTCCCAGAATCCCCTAATCAGCCTGCTGGCTAGGGAATTCTGGGAGTTGAAAGTTATACATCTTAAAGTTACCAAGTTTAAAAAACACTGTTTTAGAGGGAAAGTAAAAGAAGGGAAAACATGGGTGCTAAATCCTCAGACAAAGGCTGCTGCGTCACTCTGTATCTTTGAACAAGTCAAAGAAGGTTATTTTCTTTCAACTAGGTATATTTAAATACTAATCCACCCAGAAGCATTGCAGGTGGGCAAGAAACTTTGGTGGTACACTCTGAAAGTAAGACATGAAGTGCACTGATGATGCTACCTAGTGGGGTAATAAAATACTTGCAAGAAAGCAACCAAGCACAGAAAGCACTAAGAGATGAAATATGTCCATCATCAAGAGGTGAAACTAACAGGAGAAAGAGTTTTTTAAAACTCTGCTGTCTTGTTTTCCAAGTCCTGGCTGAGAATTTTGGATACTTTGAGGGAACAGTTAGATATGTTATCCACCATAAACCTGATGCTATTTCCTAAATTCACTTACCTTTTTTATACATTACTGTTTCAGTAACTGAGAAACATGATGTGGGGGGTGTAGCAGAAAACAACAACAATAATAAAAGGATTATCTTCCAGGAAAAAAAAATGCTCTAATGATTTTTTTTTATTCCCACATCAGTGGTTCTTAAACAGAAAATAATTCCCCCCTCAAGGAGTTAATTAGGGATATCCTGGAGGTAACGGAGCAATTTGTAGATGCTTGTTTATGAGTCAAGCATCTACTTCGGGACTCTTGTTACTAAGATGCTTGTGTTAAAACAACAGGGTCTTGTTTTTTTGTGAGGATAATGAATTTATAGGAGACTGGCAAAAGGGGTCAGACAATTTAAAAACCACTGTATGTTGAAAGTGGAAGCCAAATGTGAATTTTTAGTGTGAAGCGTATCAGTTATAACATTTCATCTCATTAAATAAATAAATGCATAAGTCTCTCAGTGCTCAATGTTTTCCATTGGAAAATAGTTGTACAAGTCCAGTATGATTTCCAGGCCTTTACATATAAAGATTTTCCCCGCCCCCAACTAAAAATCCAAATAAGATTTTTTGAGATAATTTTTTGAGGTATCATTTCTGTACCCAAGGCAGTCCTCCATTTAGAGCTTGACCAAGTCTCTCTGGTGGTTAGCATCTGATTAACCAAAATGAGTTATTTGTTGAAACTGTTTTTATTATGGAGGGTTGGCTCTCTGGACTTTCGCTATCTATTTTCAAGCTGGGTAAAAATGCTAAAAAACAAAAACACATGGTGTCTGTGTCCCACAAAATCTCTTAGAATGTAGTAGCAGGTAGATGTTAAATATCTACGCCTAAGAGAAGCACACAATCTACAGTCAAGAAAACATGAGCAATATCTTTGATAGCTGGAGCATCACATACACATGTCCTTTCATGATATGGCAAGTGATGGAAGCATCTTCATCAATCCAACAACCTAAATCTTTCTCTAGTATGGGCCTTGCCAGTGTGCCAGCAAACCTCCATTCCAATCAGTAACTCCAAGACAAACATATCCCAAAAGTATCTTTATTAGAATAGCACCTGGCACATCTGTGGATTCCTTCGATCTCTGGTGCCTGTACTAGGACGTGGTTGTGGAGCTTGTAGAACAGGTGCGGGAGCCAGTCAGTCAGCTGCTCTATGGCCTTCCTGGCTGTTAGATCTGGGAGGATGGTTCAAGAACGGAGGCAAGACTCAGATAACAACAACAGCTCTTTATTAGTGACTTCAGATCTGAGCAAAGAATCCCAGCCGCAGCAGCCCCTTATATAGGGCTGGCTGCGGCTAGGCAGCCAATGAAAGCGATTTGAGTTTGCCGCTCTTGGCAGGGCCAATCGCGGCAGCCCGTTTACTAGCCAATCGGATCAGTCTGTGGTGACCAATCACGATCTGCTATTCGCGGGCCAATCAGAGTTGCAGGCTTTTGAGCCTGCTAGTCCGGAACACCCCTCCCCTCTCGGTTCCATTTAAGGGGTGGAGTTATATAGTCTCGCAGGTAGGCAGGTCTTTGCACCTGTCTATCCAACTTACGCAATTCCAATTGTCCATGTTCAAATTTGGGTTCAGATGGACTGTTTGCTGGATCTAGCAGGAACGGTGAACTGGTGCCTTGGTTGGGGCTCTCCTCTGATGCCCCCGGGGTGATTGAGTCCTCAGCTTCGTTGCTACTGCTATGGCTCCCTGGGCTCGCTGAACCTGCTTGGCTGCTTCTTCTTGGTGTAGTGTTCATCTGCCCAGGTTCAACTACAGCTGGTGAGTATTGCAAGCTATGGTGTGGTGATCTCGGTGTTAGTTCTGAATAAACAGGTGTTGGTTCTATTTCCGGGCTCACAGCTTCCCCTCCCCCCCTGGTGTCGAGGTTGGGGTCAGGGATGGAAGTTGTGGTCAGTCTGGAGTGTAGCTGGTCAATACGGTGTTTCCACGCTCTGCCATCAGTGGTCAGTAGACGGTAGGAGCGGGGACCCGTGACTTGAGTTATTTGGGCAGGAATCCAGAGGGGATCCCCAGAAAATTTTTTTGCAAATACAAGGTCTCCTACCTTAAAGGCCCGATGCTTGCTGCTGGAACCCAGGGGCTTTTCCGGGGTGTAGGCAGGGTGCAAGCGGTCTAGAGGCGATCTGAATTTCCTGGCCATCAGGAGTTCAGCTGGGCTCTTGTTAGTCGTGCTGTTAGGTGTGATGTGTTGAAGAAGCAGCATTCTAGTGACTTTATCATGGATATTACCTTGTTCCATTTTCTGTAGGGTTTTCTTTGTGAACTGAACCATTCGTTCAGCCCTACCATTCGCCGCTGGATGAGCCGGCGATGTGAGTGCATGTCGGATGTCCCATTCAGCTAGGTATTGTTCAAAGGCTAAGGCAGTAAATTGGGGCCCATTGTCAGAAACCAGGACATCTGGTAGGCCGTGTGTGGCAAAGAGTCTGTTCAATTTCTTGATGACTGCCTCTGTAGTGGTTGTTTTCATCTTATTGACCTCGAGCCAGTTAGAATACGCATCTACAGTTATTAGGAAAGTGTGGCCTCTAGTAGGTCCTGCAAAGTCAATATGAATGCGTGACCAAGGACCCCTGGGTGTTTCCCATTCTGCTGGTGGAGCTTTTGGTGGGGCTGAGTGGTTTTCCTGGCATCTGTTACAAGAGACGGCCCAGGATTCAATTTGTTTGTCCATACCTGGCCACCAGGCGTAACTTCTCGCCAGCGCTTTCATACGCACGATGCCCGGGTGTCCATCGTGTAGCATTTGCAGGACGTTTTTTTGTAGTTTAGTTGGTATGATGACTCGGTCTCCCCATAAAACACACCCTCTTTGTGAGAAAAGTTCTGTCTGTCTGTTTTTGAATGGCTTAAAGGTTTCTTTGGGTTCGTATTCTGGCCATCCCCTCTCCACCCAGCCAAGAACTCATGCCAAACATGAGTCTTTTTTGGTTTCAAAGGCGATGTCCTGGGCCATTAGTGGAGGTGAGGGAATTGTCTCGATTTGTAGTACTGGGAGCATGGGAGCTGGGTCTTCCTGTGGCTTGGGTAGTGGCGAGCGGCTCAAGGCATCAGCGTTAGGAATGGATTTCCCCGGGCGATATTTTAGTTGATAGTCATAGGCAGCTAGGAATTCCGACCATCGCGTCATTCTGGGGGAGAGAATGTGTGGGATAGGTTTGTCGCCCGCCAGAATGCCAAGTAGTGGCTTATGATCCGTGATAATAGAAAATGGTCTCCCATATACATATTCATGAAACCTTTTAATTGCAGAGACAATAGCAAGGGCTTCCTTATCTGGGTGTCTATAGTTTGTTTCTGTTTTTGACAGAGTTCTTGAAAAAAATGCAATTGGTGCCTCTGAGCCATTTGGTAGGATGTGGCTCAGGATGGCCCCCACCCCAAATGGTGAGGCATCACAAGTAACAGTCAAGGGGAGTGTCTCGTTATATTGAATTAACACTGTATCAGAGGTAAGGAGGTCTTTTACTTGCTGGAAGGCATGTTCCTCCCGACATCCCCAAATCCAGGAGGCCCTTTTATCGAGTAGTCTATGAAGGGGCTCAGCAACAGTCGCCTTCTGGGGTAGGAAGATGTTATAAAAGTTAATAAGTCCCAGGAAGGCTTGGAGGTCAGTTTTGTTTTTAGGTCTTGGGGCATTTTTGATAGCTGCCAATTTCTTTTCTGTAGGGTGGATTCCTTGTTTGTCAAGAAGGTAGCCAAGAAACTCCACCCTTTCTGTGCATAGTTGGCACTTTTCCTTCTTAACCTTGAGGCCAGCATCTTTGAACCTTTGTAGGACTGTTCTGAGGCGTTTCTCTAATTGACTTTTTGTTGGGGCTGCTATTAGTATGTCATCAAAATAGGGCACGACCCCTTTTATGCCTTGTAATAGTCTCTCCATCAGGCTTTGAAAGATGCCTGGGGCTACACTTACTCCAAACTGGAGCCTGTTGCATTTGAATGCACCATGATGTGTGACTATAGTTTGGGCTTCTGCAGTTTCGGAATCAACTGGCAGCTGTTGATACGCTTGGGCCAGATCTAATTTTGCAAATATTCTGCCACCCCCAAGTGAATGCAGGAGATGCTGAACGACTGGTACCGGTTAGGTGCTCTGCTGCAGCGTGTGATTGAGGGTGGTCTTGTAATCACCACAGATTCTCAAGGACCCGTCAGGCTTTATGGGGGTGACAATTGGTGTCTCCCATCGGGCGTGGTCAATGGGCTCTAACACACCTTGTGCAATTAATTTGTCCAGTTGCTCATCAATTTTGGGTTTGAGAGCAAAGGGAACTCGGCGTGGCTTTAGGCGAATGGGCACAATGTCGGGGTGAAGATTAAACGAAATAGGGGACCCTTTGTACTTGCCTAAGTTTTCGCTGAACACTTCTCGGAAATCGTGGATGAGGGCTGCCTCCCAGTCATTGTCTTCAGTATGATGGATGCCGGCCATTCTGATTCCTAATGGCGCGAACCACTGGAGGCCCAATAGACTTGGCCGGTCTCTGTCTACAATGGTGAGTGGTAGAATTGCATTGTGTCCTTTGAAAGAGACCTGGAAATGGCGGGTACCTGCGACTGGAATCTGGTTGCCTTGATAATCTTTCAGTATGAGTCTCTGACTGCTGAGGTCTTGGCGTCAGATGTTGAGAATCAGTTGCTTGAGCGTTTTCCAGGATACCATGGATAGTGAGGACCCAGAGTTGACTTCCATGATGCAAGGTTTATTTTCGATGGTGACCTTTACACAGATTTTTTTAGCATCTAGCGATGAAGCGTGGCCGATGGTGATGGTTTGATGAGCCTCTTCTCATCTGGGTGTGCTGTTAAACCTTCGGGTCTGCTGTATTGGTTCCACTGGTTGCTAGGGTGGTCCCTCTGTGTGGTGGGGTTGCCATCATTCCTTTTCGGGCTGTTCCCTCTCCGTCTGGGGCTGGAATTTCTTTTGTTTCTGCATACTTTCGCAATATGCCCTCGTTTTTCGTAAAAATGACACATGGCGTCTAAGAATCTGCATTCGGATCGAGGATGGTTTCCCCTACATCCGGCGCACTGGTAGTTGGGTTTACGACCCCGCTGGTCCCATTGCTCACGTTCTGACCGGAGTCTGTGGACTTCTTCCTCCTCGCTGTCTGAGGATGACTCGACATCTTCATGATGGGTGGTTGATGTGTACTTGTCTAAAGGTTTCCCAGTATCGTTGGTGGGTTGGCGGTTGGTTCCGCTGGTACGGCGCATTCGTGCTGCTGATTTATGAGTGGCTTCAGCTGCGGTGGCGTCTGCTATGGAATCTGCAAGTGAGATGTCTCCCTTGGCCATGATCTTGCTCTGGACAGTTGGATCTCTAAGGCCAAGGATGATTCGGTCTCTCATGGCTTCTTCTAGATTGGCGAAGCCACATAAACTGCCCAGGTTCCTCAGGTCTGCCACGAAATCCCCAACGCTCCCACCTTCACGCTGGTCCCTCTGATAGAACTCGTGTCTGCAAATGAGAGTTGGTACTGCTGGGGCATAATGGTTGCGCAGGATGGGAGCAAGGGCGTCCCAATCCATCGTTTTAACTTCAGCTGGTTTCGCTAAGGCTTTAGCCATCTTAAAAACGGCTGGTCCACAATGGGTTAGAAAAACGGCTCGTTTCTTGCTGGGCATGGCATCTTTTAGGTTGTTGGACTCTAGGAACATTTGAAATCTGTCCATATATGAGTCCCAGTCCTCACTAGCTGGATCGAATGGGGCGGGTGGTATAGAGCTGCTGGCCATGTTGCTGTCGTTGCGCTCTGTCAGCCACGTGCTCCTTCAGCTAGCCCGAGTTCACTAGACTTCGTTGCCTCCGCATCCCATCCTCGTCGCCAGTGTTAGATCTGGGAGGATGGTTCAAGAACGGAGGCAAGACTCAGATAACAACAACAGCTCTTTATTAGTGACTTCAGATCTGAGCAAAGAATCCCAGCCGCAGCAGCCCCTTATATAGGGCTGGCTGCGGCTAGGCAGCCAATGAAAGTGATTTGAGTTTGCCGCTCTTGGCAGGGCCAATTGCGGCAGCCCGTTTACTAGCTAATCGGATCAGTCTGCGGTGACCAATCATGATCTGCTATTCGCGGGCCAATCAGAGTTGCAGGCTTTCGAGCCTGCTAGTCCGGAACACTGGCCACAACGATAATTCTTTATCATGCTGGAGGGTTGGGTTGGAGCAGCTTCAGCAGGTCTGGTCAGAGGCCTTCTGGTCACTTGTCTCCTAGGAGGGTCTTCAAGAAGGGAGTTTTTTGTGGGTTGATTTCTCTGTCTAGCCTGAGGGACATTGCATACCAATCCTGGAGTGTCTTGGGTATCCCTCTAATATTACAGGCCTTTTTAACTTCTGGGTCAATAGTGTTCTTGAAATAATGCAACTGTATTCTCTCAGGCCAGCCCATGAAATGGCTTGCAACCCTTCTAAAGTCCCATGCAAAGTCTTTTAAGGGTCGCTTGCCTTGTTTCATTTCCATCAGTTTGTCTTCATTCTCCCCAGTCCTATCATGATTCTCAAATCTAAACCTAAGGATTTTCAGGAAAGCATTGGCCTTTCTTAAGAGTTGTATCAAACTCATTGACAGATATTTTTCAAATTGGATAATAGTTTTGTTCTTAGCCAACCAACTTAAATATCTATGTTTTGCCAATAGTTCCACCTCAGTTTGGGCATTGAAATCTAGGACTCTGTTTAAAAAATTCCCTTGCCTGGGAGGCAGTGGAGAGTAAATACTGGGTGATAAACTCATGCTGTGAAATAACTTTGGTAAGTGAATGCAATTGGAATATGGAAGAATAAAAGAATATGATGTGGATATACCCCTTCAATAAAAGTTTTCAGCCAGCAAACTGCAAAAATATTTTCGAACTTCTACAGCAACACAGAGCATTTCAATGCTCTACTCTCTACTGTAGAATATGGAAAATACTGAAAGATATTGACCATGCTGACCATGTTCATGTCAAGAGGATTTGACTATGTTTCCTTATATTGTTCATTAAACAAGGGCATTCGTAATAGTTATATCACACCTGTATTATGACATTTCTCAGGTAGATTGAATGCTTTTTATATTTCATAGTCACTGGCAAGCTAAATGCAACATAAGTATGTGGAGTTGCTTGTGGTGAGGTGGGCAACTATACAAATTTGACAGGAGATAGGTAGATAGATAGATAGATAGATAGATAGATAGATAGATGATAGATAGATAGCCAAATTTGTACTACTCTCAAGATTATTAGATGATAACCTCAGAAGAGTATTATTTTAATAGATAATTAGATAGCAACAAAGGCAATGTTGGGATTCAGCCAGTTCACAACGGTTCACCTGAACCGGTTGTTAATTTTTTTGCATCGTTTGGTGACCGGTTGATTCCATCACTGGCTCGCCCTGCCCAGCCTACCAGGGTTGCCATTCAGGGTGGGGAGGCTGCAGGGGCGTGACGGTGAACCATGCTGATCAGCTGGGAGACTGCCCCCCTCCCGCAGCCAGGTTTTGGTTTACACGGCCTCCTGCAAAATCCTGCAGCAAGCACCATTCCCTCATAACCTGCTCTCCAGCTCCTTTCTCCTTCATGTAGGGCAACAAAAGAAGACGATATGACTACCAGCTTTTAAAACGTTCAGCCAGACCTTCCAACTTTGTGAGATCTCCCCGCCCTCCCCGCCCGAGAAGTTGGAAGGTCTGACTGAACTTTTTTTAAACTGGTAGTCACATTGTCTTCTTTTGTTGCCTTGCATGCAGGAGAATGGAGCGGGAAAGCAGGTTAGTGAGGGGATGGTGGCTGCTCTGAGATAGGGTGAAAGTGAGGATTTTGCATTATGATGGCTCATAAGTAAGAACCATTAAAAGAGGAATGGAAAAATCCCTATCTGTAGATCAGTGTTTTTCAGGCTTGGCAAGTTTAAGATGGGTGAACTTCATGCTGCCTTGGGAATTCTGGGAACTGAAGTCCATGCACCTTAAAGTTGCCAAAGTTGAGAAGCATGGGTCTACACTAGAGCTTAGGATTTTCCATTTCTGTTTTATGTAGAGTTTGGTGTAATTAAATAAATCAGTTGTGGTTTCCTTAACAAATAGTGATTTAAAGCGATATGAACCATTACTGGAGTTTTTGTGCAAAACTGAAATTAAAAGTTGATCTGGGCTTTGATGATTAGATATGGGATTATGGAAATAATGTAGACAAATATTAATCTTAGAGTAAGAGTTTGATATGTATCAAAGAAAGTTGGAAGTCATTCTTTTTCAGTTTTCCTTCTTTTCCTCTTTCTTCTTACACTTTCACTTTTTCTTTCCTGAGTCTTTTCTTTTTTTCAAATCTGTTTTTTTATTTATCCCTTAGCTTTGTATTTTTTTGATGCATGAATGATCAAATACTCATCCATTATAATTCTACATTCCTTATTTACACAAATCACATCAAAATTTAGAAGGAAATCCACTGAGAGCCATCTCATATAAGCAGGGGTGGGATTCTACTGGTTCTGTCCACTTCTGTAGAACCAGTTGCTATGAAAAGCAGCAGACAGAGAGCAGACATAGAACCTGTTTAATCTGGGAGGACGGTTCAAGAACGGAGGCAAGACTCAGATAGCAACAACAGCTCTTTATTTGTGACTTCAGATCTGAGCAACTAACCCCAGCCTCAGCAACCCCTTATATAGGGCTGGCTGTGGCTAGGCAGCCAATGAAGGCGATTTGAGTTTGCCGCTCTTGGAGAACCAGTTCTATGTCTGCTGCTGTTTTGGCCCATCCGCCCACCCGGGCTCTTACTTGACCTTTATTTCCTGCATTTTCAGTTGCAGCTGCTTTGCGCGACACAGCTGTGGTTGAAAAAGCAGGAAAAAAGGGCTTTTCCAACCGCTGCACACTTGCACGCGGTGCTGCTCAGCTGTTCGGGCAGCTCAGCAGGTTGTAAATTGCACCCGCACAACTCATGCAACAGAGAACAACAAAACCAGTAGTTATACTGGTTGGATCCCATCCGTGCACATAAGGCAGTCCCTCTAACCCAAAAAATGTTTATCGATAGAAGAGAATATTTGTAGCTCAGAGTTGAACTGTGGGATCCTTGGTGCTCTCTGACCTTGATGGTTTTCTTGCAGATGTTTCATTACCAAACTAGGTAACATCATCAGTACTAGAAGGGAGTGGAGTTTGCTCTTATTTTCATATACTAGTGGCTTACCCTGTCAGTGTTGATCAGTTGCTTCACAAACAGTGTTTTGATTGGTGCCAGATCTCTACAGCCTCAGGCAGAGAAGGGCTATTCTGCACCCCTCCCTCAAATGTTCTTTAAAATACAGAGTTTTCCAGCATTCTTTTAGGAATCTCCAACATGCAAACTGTGGTTACCCATCCTAAAATGAATCCTCTTTACCTGGAGCTTCAAAATTTGCTTCTTTGCTGAGAAAGTGTGTAAGTTAAAAGTCAATCTACCTTTAGTGTGCATCTGACTTTGGGGATATTTCTTCATAACCAAATGTGCAGTTCACACCTCTTGCTTGCAGGATCTGGATGTCATAAAGCAAAGCCCACATTTTGTAATTAACCCCTGCACCACATTTGACTGGTAGAGTGCTGCAAGAGGCTGAGTGCTGTCATGCCCCCTGACCATAACCACCGAACCAGTCATTAGGGCAGAAAAACAGTTGTTAAATTATTTGAATCCCACCACTGAACAAAGGCTATGCCATGTGATGTTTCCTCGGGTTTTTGTGGTCCAAATGCACTAGCCCTAGTAAGCCTCTTCTTTGTTTCCATTTACATCCTTTAGTTGCTTTTTCTTCTGAATGTAGCAGCCACAATTTTGGGATCCCTTCAGGGAATAACATCTGAATGCAATCAGCCATTTCTCTTCAGATGGACGGATGGCTGTTCCATCTGTGTATTGCTGACTAGAGAATTTACAGATGAAATGGGTGAATTTTGGTTTGGAAGGACAATTCTGGATATATTTTTAATGAGGACTTTGATGCTATAATGTTCAATAATTTGGTTTTTCTTTAAATATAAAAAAGGAACATATTTCTTAGTATCAAAGACCTGTGAAGTCTTTATGCCCTGCATTGGTAAGACTACACCTGGAACACTGTATATGATTCTGGACACCACATTTTCACAAAAACATTGGTGGGATTGAGCAGGCTGAGAAGGCAACGAAGATGATACCAGCGCTTGAGGACATGCCATATGAGGACAAGTTGAAAGAGCATGTTCAGCCTGAAAAAAAGAAAATGTAGGGGAGATGTGGTACAGAATTAGTGTTCAGGTACATATAAAGGCACGATGGAGAAGGTGGCTAGGAATGATTTTCCACTGCCATAGAAACACGCACCAGAAATAATGGGCATTAGGCTTTATCTAAGTAGATTTTGTTTAAAAAGCCATATACACACAACACAGGCAAAAACAAACAACAAAAAAGCCATATACACACAACCAGACAAAGTAAAATCTATTTCACAGTGCAACTTTCTACTTACAGAACATGGAGGTTTTTTTTAAAAAAAGGCTGGAGAGTCACTCTTTGAACATTGTTGAATTGTTTGTTCTGCACACTGAAGAGAGTTGAACTAAATAATCCTTGTGATCCTTTCCCACTTCGCATTTCCATCGTCACCAGCAATTGGAAGGCAGTAATTTTCCCCAGTTCCTTTCTTTTTTGTTGTTGTTAGTTGCAAAGTTGTGTCCGACCCATTGTAACCCCATGGACAACGTTCCTCCAGGCCTTCCGGTCAGAGGTGGTATTCAGCAAGTTCTGACCAGTTCTGGAGAACCGGTAGCGGAAATTTTGAGTAGTTTGGAGAACCAGCAAATCCCACCTCTGACTGGCCCCGCCCCCGTCTATTCTCTGCCTCCTGAGTCCCAGCTGATCAGCTGGGTCTTCTTTTGTTGCCCTGCACAGGTGAAGGGAGCTGGAAAGAAGGTTAGTGAGGAGGGAATGGGGATTTTGCAGTAATTTTCCCCCAGGAATGGGAAGGAAGTGGAGATTTTGCAGTATCCTTCCCCTGCCATGCCCACCAAGACACACCACCAAGCCACACCATGCCCACTAAGCCATACCCACAGAATCAGCAGTAAAAATGTTTGAATCCCATCACTGCTTCCTGTCCTCTACCATTTTCTGGAGTCCGTTTAAGCTCACGCCTACTGCTTCAGTGACTCCATCCTTTAGCAATCCCAGTTATTGATGATACTGGATATCTTTAGCTAAGTTAGAAAATTAGTTTTCATTTTCACTTATTTAACATTATCAGCTTTCTTCAGGGGAAATGGAGGAAAATTCATTCGATCTGGGTTTAGCCTCTTCACATCCCCTGCCCTTTTATGTCGTGTGAAGCACGTACTGACATCTTTGAGACCCAGAATTTGACTTGCCATTAAAGGAAAACTTATAAATGTATCTCGGAGCTTACACATATGTGAGAAAAGCGTACTCCATCGTTAGCTTTATTAGAGAAAAGCACCAATACACTTAACATGAAGAAAATGTATCTAAATTGAAGTTTATTAGGAGGCATATGTACAACTTGGCAAAGTACCTTGAAAAGGATAGGTGGGAACATGGTGAAGATTGAATTGGACAGTTTGTCTGTCCCACACACTAAACAATCTGTTCAGGGCCAATTGAGATAATTGTTTCTAAAGTGATGTGCTGATTTCAAATGAAGATCTGAATACAACAAAGACCCCTTGTTGCATGGGCAAGGATGCCTGCTAAAATCCTAGTCTTGTTATTTTTTTAAATTAAACAAGATCACTATAACTAATACATGCTAAAATATTCTATTGGCTTACAGCATCTACTTCTTGATTTATCCCTGCAGGCACCAGTTTTCACAACCAAGGTTGGAACAGGGTAAATAAACATAGATTAAGTGGCTTCTGAGCAGGTTCAGAGTGTATTTCCTTCCTAATTATTACAGAGAATTCTAGATAGTTCAGTGATTAGATCGAGAAACAATTACAAAACATGGGTAAAGTTTCTAGGTTAATGTCAGCTTAATGTGGTTTGTGTGTTCAAAGAATCCTGGGATCTGTACAGTCACTTCACCATTACCAAAGTGGCTCCAACCAACATATCTAAGTACAATGTACTTTGCTATGCTATGTTATGCTCTGCTCTGCTAGTTGACTGGGCCTTTTGTGTATGTAGCTACATTCCAGCAGGATATTTGGGATTCCAAAGTACATGATATCCTTCTCCTTCAATTTTTTTTTGCCCATGATTTTTTAGGAAGATAAAGGCTTTTTGCATATATAAAATTTTTTTGTATTACAGGATACATCATTCCATTTTCCAGACTTAAAGAGCTCGGCGCAGTCTTCATTACTGCTGTGATCATTGGGTTCACCTTCTAGCCAATTCCTAAATAAGCAAGAGAGTCAAATTAGTCCGAGAGAAATTCAGAATGAGATGTCTTTCCTTTTCACTCATATCATCTTCTGCCTGCCAAGTATAACCTAACGCAGAAGGTCTGTACTTTTCCAGTGGTGGCTTTGGGTCAATCGTGTATATCCTACTGTTTTCCAGTATGAAACTTCAGGAAGCATATCTAGGCCTTCAAAACTTAGCTGGAGATCTGCCAGATTGGGAAGGTTTAATATTAACACAATACCTATCTGTACACCAGGCCCTGCATCTTATATCATTGTCTTCTCATCTGTGGAGAAGGCTGTTTCCTCACGTGACTCTTAGAAGCTATACAAGGACATGGAATTAGTGCTCTTCTGGATTTACAAATGCCAACAGTACTAGCCATCATAATTAATATTGAGGTATATTAGAAATTATAATTCAGCGACATCTGGAAGCTATTACCTAAAGTCCTTTTCACATGTAATCCCACCCTTGGTTTCTTCTTGGGGATTAAATGCAAATTACCTCATTAAAATGATTTGGGGTAGGCACTGTCTCTCACATTTGCCATCTTCATAACTTCCTTCATTCTACTTCTTACTCGTGAATAAGTGTATCCCTAATGGTTGACATTATGGACTTCTTGTCAATGTCCAAGGCTCAGTAGAAGTCCACTGCCAGCTAGCTGAGTCTCCATATTCCCCTTGTTAACACTGCTTGTTCATCTTAGGTGAGCTAGCAATAAAAGGGAAGTTGGTTGACAAAAATATGTGCAATGAATGAGCAGCAGGAATAGTAGTGATGAATGAGTAGAGGAATTCCAGATTTTGTAGGATTTTTAGAACGCCTCTGTGCTTATTGAGCTCCAAACTGAATATCTTCTTGAAAGACGAGAACAAGGCAAGTAAAAGAATCTTCATTATGTTCTTTACTATAGTTCAGGGCTGTCAAACTCCCAGCCTGTGGGCTGGATGCGTCATGCCCTGGCCAAGTCCATGCTCGGTTTAGCGAAGGGGGAAAAAAAAAACCTGATACGTCATGTGATGCCGCCGTGATGACGTGAGTTTTACACCTCTGCTCTAGTTAGAAGGAATAACTGAAAACAGAGGAGAACTAGCAGCTATGGTTGCTTCTTGTGATCAACTGGGTCAAGTAATCCTCTTCACCAGTGAGGCCATCTTATAGGAGAAACATTTGGTATTTAAAGCCATGGTTAGATGACCAGCTTTTTCATCTCACTATCTTTTCAAGCCCAATACATCGGAGTTGCTTTGGGTATTTTCAGACATTACTAGAGATCTATAAGCATGGACTTGCAAGTCTCTAGAATGCCCACGGAACTTCCACCCACTCAGTATTTGCCCTTCCTAACTACTCTCCATTGCCAGCTAAACACTGACTGGTAGCATGCTGGCAATTCTGTATGTTATCTCCTTTTTCTTATCCCAAGCACTGCTCTGATATGGTCTCAGGAAAACAGCAAGATAGCCAAGAGCACCGGCTGCTTAAATTGCTCATAACTGCAAGTATTCAGTTATGAAGTCACATGACTAACAGGCATATCTTGCATGAGTATATGTGGATGTTGCCTTCATTTGGAAAATCTCATTGAACTGCCACTTCAAGTAGATCAACTATACATTGTTTTAAAAGGTGATTGTGTTTTTTCCCAATGGTTTCCTAATGTATTACTGATTGAAATTATGCTTAAAAAATGCTTGGATCCTTGCTCCTGCCAGCTATTTGTCAATACTGTATTGGCCAATATTGTACTTGAAAGTCACCGAATTACCATAAGTAACATTCAGATATTTTATAGGGATATCTTATGGAAAATTCTGTGTAGGTAAAGGCTAAGAAGAAATACTTAAGATACCAACGCAGTGCTATATTAGTCTTTTCTCCCAAGCACCATGGAAGTTGAGGCTTTGTGGCATAGTTCGTGCCTGTTAATTTAGGGCAGTGTTATCAACCTTAACCACTTTAAGATCTGTGGGTTTCAACTCCCAGAATTCCCTGTCCAGCATTCTGGGTAAGGAATTCTAGGAGTTCCAGCATTTTAGCTGGGGATTTCTGGGAATTGAAATCCCTACATCTTAAAGTGATCAAGTTTGAGAAACACTGGTTTGGGGTGTTGAATACTTTTAAGATGAAAGGAGCTACATACAACTTGTGTTTCTGCTTTTTCAGAATGGAAAATTCAGGAAATTCGTTAAGACACCTGTCTAATAGTACGGTAGGATATGAAAAGTGCACTGCATAGGCTTGTCTTACTTGTAGCTGGTTCTGTAGTCTGTGCCATCGACCCATCTCCATTGCCCTTCAGCATTGTGATCACTGAGCCCAATCCAGTAGCGCTCATTCCTGGTTTGAGACTGGAGGAAATTCTAGGGTGCCAAAAGTTGGGGCAGGGAGAAGGAATCAAAGTTATAACAGCAGCAGCAGCAGCAGCAGCAGTAACAACAGTGTTCCAAAATACTTAAGTTGAATTCATCTGGAAGCACTCTTTTATCTGTATTCGTAGTAATTAACTACAATCATATTTTACAAGGCCTTCCGGTAGTACTTATTCCAAAAATATGTTTTGGTTAATTCAGTGACCTTGACTCTGATACGTATGTGTAAGAGACCATCCTGCTAAAGCTTTGAGTATGAAATTGATTTGCCTCATTTGTAGCATTCAGTAAGATCCTTTGACAAACATCATCTTCCAATTGCAATTTTCTTGATTTTTTTCTGCCATCACTTCTATGTTTCTTTCCCACATAAAAAAAAACATGGAAGAAACCACCCCCCTTCCTTTTTTTTTTTTAAATGGAGGAGCCATTTCTCTGGAATATTCTAGTATAGCAGCCTTAATTATGGATGATACACTGAAATATATTAATATACTTTGTGAAAAAAATGTAAGGGTCTATATCAACTAATAATCTTCTCCCATGGAGTTCTGTCACATTTTTAAACATCATGTGTCATTTACAAATGGGGATTTGTGGGTATCTAACTATAATTCGCAACATCCTTCGCCATGGGTCACATTGGCTGGCTTGTTGAAAATTGTATTTAGTGAGATCTGGAGGAATGAGTTCCCATTCTTGCTACTGAGGTAGCTGCCCATTGCTCTGTTGCATGAATCACAGCTTGTGGGTTACCATCACTTGAAACCTTCAATAAGAGATTGGACTGCCATTTGTCAGAAATGGTATAGGGTCTCCCGCTTGGGCAGGGGGTTGGACTAGATGACCTATAAGGTCTCTTCCAACTCTGATTATCTGTTATATTCTGTAGGCATGCTGGATTGAAAAACTAGTCTTCCAGAGCCAGAAGTAGCACTAGCAATAGCACTTAGACTTATATACCGCTTCACAGTGCTTTACAGCCCCCTCTAAGTGGTTTACGGAGTCAGCCTATTGCCCCCCCAAATCTGGGTCCTCATTTTACTGACCTCGGAAGGATGGAAGGATGAGTCAACCTTGAGCCTCGTGAGATTCGAACTGGAAATTTCTATACCAATTCTATACCAATTACTCCACAAGCCATCAAAAGCAGTTGGAAGGCAATCTGTGATTGTCTTTATTTCCACCAACTCAGAAATATTATGAGCAAGGAATTCTCTACCCCTTCTAAAAATCTGACCTCCCTTCACTCAAAGGTGAGGTCGAGTGTGGTTTCAAAATGGCATAGACTCCATATGTGCATGTATCCATTGGCTACTAAATTTTCTGTTTCTTTTAGAAGTAGCCATACACATGCTGGAAGCATTGCTTAGCTCTGAAGACCTCCTACTGAAACTGAAACTTTGTAGGAGCTTTGGATCTCATTTCTCTGCCTTCCCCAAAGAATCTTGGGAAATGTAGTTTACAATAAACTTTCTGTCCCATGTTTGGATTAAGGCAACAGGTCAACATAGCTTTCCCTTAGGAAGTCAGTTGCCCCATGTAGATATACTCCATTTCCTTTTTGGGACTACAAGGCAAATGCTAAAGGAAGAAAAGGTGGCGTGGCCCACTTCTATCTTATATGTTCTCATGCTCCTTTTTTAAAATTAAGATTACCAGGCATTTTCATTTAGTCTCAAATTATTCCCATGTCACCTATCTTAGCTTTTGATGATTCTTAGTTCTGTCAGACTTGCAATATCACTTTGTATCGGTATGGTGTTGTATGAGTGTAAATAGGCAATAGGAACATATATAGTGTATGGGCTCTCTTGTGACAGACATAAATCATAACGAGCTGATTTGGCATGTCCCAGGACTATACCCCTGACTAGAATCCGCAGCAACATTTCTTCATGGATAACCTAATATTACAGCATCCAATCAATAGTTGACATTTATGATCATGCTATCACTGGAAGGGGCAGGACTAAAATTTCAAGGGGTGTATATCTTTGAGGGGAAAGGTTTTGTTTGGATAGGGTTTTTTTTGGAGGGGGGCGGTAAAGAAGACCTTCCAAATCATGCAGGTGATGTTGCTTTTTTGGTGACATGGCAAAATTCAGTGGTGCAATATCTAGATCTTGCTATCTGTTCTCCAAAAAGGAAAAAAAAATTACCCACTTTTAATGAATATGCTGATGTTCCAAAATAATGATGACTACTTTGTACAGATCATCTTGCTTTGTTCAAAAATGCACCAGAAGATATATTCTACCTATGGTATGTAATGTATTCAATGTAAATCAACTCCTAGTTGCCATTCAATATAATATGTAATGTATTCAACGTAAATCAACTCCAGTTGCCTTTTTTACCTTATGGTAAATTGTCTTTCAAAAATCAAGGAGATAAAATGGCAGTAACTTGTAACGGAGAAATAGTGAGTGGCAAAATGTTCCCTCCCAACATAGCTATGGATAGTCAGGAGTTGGTAGCAATTTTTAAACCTATACCTTCTCCCAAACAAATACCAGGCTCCTTACCTGTTCATACTGATTGGTAATGACTACCAATTCTGAATTCTTTTCTTCACAATCATTCTCTGCTGTGTGCCAAATAAGTTCTTGGATGGAGAAGAAGTAACATGCACCATCAAAATATTTCCATTCTCTGCTTTTGGCTCCACATGGGTACACTGGCAAATAAAAAAATAAAAACTTTTCTAACTTGTGTTGCCAGAGGTGTTGATCTAGATGTTGGCGATATTGCACTGGCATTTTGGAAGCATGTCGTTTTTCTGCAGTAGAAAAGCAGAAAACTCAGTCTGCTGTAGGATATGATCACCTGGGAATTGGAAGGCTATTTCAGCTGGTGCAGCAAGTCCAGCGTGAGGGAATTAAGTGTTTCCCAATGGAAGAACTCAAAGGAATAAACTTAGTCACAGTGAATTATTTAGTACATTGAAAAAAAGGAAGAGACCATGTTAGAATTTAGAGGAGAGGGAAATATTGCCTTAGAGATGTCTGAACCACAATTGTAATGGAAATAAATGATGGCCCTGGGTAGGGAGTTGGGTTAGAAAACCTCCAAGATCCCTTCCTTATCTAAGCAACAACTTACTGTAAAAAGCAGATTTTAAGGTGGAATTTGATCCTCAAGGCAGTGGCTGTGTTTTTACTCAGTGGACTCTTGTACAGAGGCTTAAAAGGCTTACTCTATTTGCCAAGTTTTCTGCGATCACATGGTATGCAAAGAAATTACTTGTTTAAAACTGAGGTGCTAGAGTACACTCCTGCATGGAAAATGCACTGTATTGATATTTATTCTCTTAAAGGGCTCCATTGTGGGCTCTGTTGGGATCTACTTTAATTAGTACCCCCCCCACACCCAACAATTAGGGCCCCTCCATCCCAGCCACTTCTTGAAAATGACTTACAGCTTTCTAGATTCTGCTGCCATTTGCTGCTTCCTGTAGGAATAGAAATGTACACAATATTACTAGTTGAGAAGCAATAAAAATACCATATTCAAAAGGGATCTTAGGCACTCCGAAAAAAATCTAGACCTGGAGTTAGCTTTGTAAGAACTTTTGAACTCTACATCATATGTCTCAAGCCTCAAAGGAAGTATCCTTCACAAATTACAGCTGCGCGCCCACCCTCCCCCTCTCTCCTTCTTTCTCCATGAATATATTTGTGCTTTGATAAACTCATGACTTTCAGGGCACACCCTGTGAACACCATGGTGGGGTGTCTTGCCAGCTTCTGCTGGCTGGCAGATTTTGTGAGGGGAATCATGATTGGATTCTGAATCTGAGTTGGTGTTAATTTTTCCAAAACAAAGGTAAGATTTACAACTCTGGACAGCCATTCCTCATAAGTAGACCATGGAAACTGTCATTCTTATGATTGGCGCATGAGTGGAATGGCTGGAGTTGGGATTACAGCAAGTTCACATTTACAAAGCAGCCTACATTAAACTTGATTGATTGTTACATACATTTAATCACTTTTTGGGATTGAGAGATTAAGACCCTTCAGACTGCAAATTCATCAGGTGGGCTTTTGCCTCCTTAAAAGACAATGGTGTAAATATGATTTTCTTTTTACTATGTAACAAAAGGATGCTTATTATAAGGATTTTGGAAAGTTAACAATGGATTAAGGGACCAGAGGGATTTTAAATTATAATTTTCATTTAGAAGATCTTCTCTCATGTGAGAAAATGGAGACTGCTTTGGGGCGGGATTCAAATTTTTTTACTATGGGTTCTGTGGGCCTGACTTGGTAGGTGTGGCAGGGAAGAATACTGTAAAATCTCCAGTCAGAGGTGGTATTTGCCGGTTCTCCAAACTACTTAAAATTTCCACTACCAGTTCTCCAGAACTGGTCAGAACCTACTGAATACCACCTTGGGGGGGCAGGGAGCAGGCTTAATGGTAAGGAGACCTGGAAGGCTGGACAGGAATAGAGCAGAAATCCTTAGTGCACATTTTTCAATACCATTCAGCCAAACTTTTGGACAGAATGGATCAAATGCTTGCTAAAACTAATGGAGCATGTTCTAATAAAATGGTAAAACAAGAAGGAGCTGCAATGGATGTCTATGAAATTAATTTGAAAGGAGATTTAAATATAACTCAAATGGATCTGATAGATCTCCTTGTCCTCCTTCCTTGGATCAAACTCACAGCCTCCTAATTGTAAGGCAAGAGCTCCACCTCTAGGTCACCACAACCACTCTGTATCTATCTATCTATCTATCTATCTATCTATCTATCTATCTATCTATCTATCTATCTATCTAATCTACTTATAATCTATCATCTATCTATCAACATCTTATTTGCCGCAATATGGAAAAAGTAGAAATTATAGACATAGGGGCCTTGTAAGTTTGGCACAACAGTTCTAGTATTTATTTATTTGTTCAATATATGGCAACTGTTCTAGTAATTAATTATTAAATCAAACCTCAATGTATTAAATGAACTATGCAGAGGCAAATGAACTTCTCAACTCATTAGGAACTTTTCAGCTTGCCTCTACTTTACTTTACTTACATACTTGGGCTTTTGCATGTGCAGATGGACTGTTTAATAAGGAGGCTAGGGATTGGATTGCATACTTAATAAAGTAGCTAAAGGGCAGAATGAGAGGAGCCATTTCCTTCTTTCAATCCATTTTGTAAAAGGATGAATTCCACAGGTGGTATTCAGCAGGTTCTGACCAGTTCTGGAGAACTGGTAGCAGAAATTTTGAGTACTTTGGAGAACCAGCAAATACTACCTCTGACTGAAGATTTTATGGTATCTCCTCTGCCATGCCCACCAAGCCACAGCCACAGAACCAGTAGTAAAAAAATTTGAATCCCACCACTGATGAATTCCTTTTGATTTCACCCTTGATCAAATAAATCCATCTGCAGACTAATTCTTTGCATTCCATTTTGTTCTGGCCAGGAAAGAAAATGATTGTAGCAATTGATTTATAAGTCCCTTGTTTGAACACAGAATTTTGGCTTATTTCTGGCTTGTTTTTCTTCCCATTTGGGGTATTGACAGAAGAAATGAAAGCAAAACTGTAAAAAAAAAACCTAAATCAACCTGATTATTTTACTTACCTGCATGACATTTTTCTCCTTGTTCAGCAAATCATGATTTATAACTTAATCTTAAAGACAGTGTTGGATTCTAACATACGGCAATTAGAAGTAAAGCTGACACTATTATTTTGTCCCCTGATGTACATGGCTCTATATTCCACCAAGTCAGCTGGAAATTAATGTATGTTTTGTGGGTTCAGTAACTTGTTCTGTCTAGAATACTAAGAATTTGAGAGAGTTTTAAAGCCACTTTCTAAAACATTTTGTCCTGAAGCCCACACAGTATGTCAGAAATCAAAAAAGTTGATTTACCTTGGGATGCCACAAGCCCAAACAATATGATGATCAACAGGTAAGAAATGGCCAGAAGCACATAAGTCATAGAAGATGTCCATTTCCATTGCGGGATATATCTGTCTTGGGGGCGGGGGGAGAGAGAGAAAGAGGGAGAGAGGTGGGGGCGGGGGGAGAGGGAGGGGAAGGGGAGGGAGGGAGGGAGAGAGAGAGAGAACAAGTTAGAATCTAGCATGCAAATTATTTCCAGTGTTTGTGCCTTGAAAACTCCTTATGCAATAAAACCATTGGATAGACAATGCTCTACTGTAGTGTTCTAATAATAATTCTAATGTTAGGAATGTGTGCATACCTGACTATGTGGTCCTGCTGTATTTCCCATAGTAATAAGAGCAAATAACATGGTTTTCTATATGGCAGATTGCTCTGAAACATAAATAACCTAGCAATAACAAAAGAAAACATCAGTATTTATTTTTGAGTTCTTTTTTCATTTAGCTCTGTGCTGAGCAGTGATGCCACCCAAGTAATATTTTCTGCCTGAAAAATTTGATTCATGGGGAATTATGTTACTAATCTTAAACACAGGGCATATGTTATAATCTTATAATTTTTCTCCGGCTCAGAAAGTTAATCCAAATTAGAGTCAGGTTTATGCTTCCTGCATAAACTTTCCTTGTTTAATTAATAAAATAAGGAGGAAACATGTCAAAAATATGGATGCCGTATTTTAATTACCTATTCTATGTGTAAAAAGTATTGAAATCATAGGGATAGAATAATGTAATATAAACAGAATAATTCTGTTTCACTACTGTTTATCTTTTAAATTTAAATTCACAATTTGTTAAAAATTTGTGGATATTAAAACCTTCACAGCTGTGAGCTTAATCTGGTAGCTCATGAATTTTACCTTCTTCAGATTTAAGAAATTTTAAATTTAAAAAATTTAATTTTTTTAAAAAAATAATATGCAGTTGGAAGGGGAGGGAAGAGGATGTTGATGTAAGAATATTTTAAACAGATTGGGAGACTAGAGAGATTTGAAAGATTGATTATATTTTTGGTGATCTGAAAAACAAGTATATAATGAAATAATATACTGATGAGAAATGACTAAAAGGAAACCAGACCCATATTAAGAACTGAAGCTTGATTAAGGTTGCAACTGGACAGTACAGAGAACTAAAGGACCAGGCAAAAAAAGAGATTAAAATGACTAAACTGGCTATAACTTTTTCTCATCTTGAGATTTTTTTTAAATATGGACTGAAATATTAATAGCTAATATTTCAGATACACATTTCAGTGGATAAATTTTTAGAAGTTGATGAGAAAAAAATGTTAAGAAACTTTTACGTGAACAAGAGAATTGAGATTACTAAAATGGGAATGCAAAAGACAAATCAAGAAAAGGACTTGGACGTGGAACAGATACGGCAAGAAATCCTGGATGATGCCCCTTTATGGGATTTTCAAAGTAGCCTGGTTAAAAACTTTGAAGATTTCTTTTAAATGCCAACAAGTGATGAAATACCAAATCCTGTGATGCCATAAGAATGATTTAAAGGTTAAGATTGTGCAGAGCAAAAAAAGGAATATATCTATATCTATTATTTGATAAGGGATAAAATATTCGTTTGATATTTCTGGTAACTCCAAAAGGACTTTTTGCTGAACTAAGATTGAAAGGATGATTTCTGAACTGCATATAGATAAAAGTTAGGTTATGGGAAAAAGAGGTTTTTTTTAAAAACAAAACACTTTGAAAGCCGGGGGAAAGTTGACATAACAGTTTATGCATTTTTATGGTCTTTTTCTTTTCTTTTCTACTTCTGTTTCTTTTCTTTTCTTTTTCCTGTAACTTCTGAACTTTCCTTTTTTTTCTAGCTTAGTTTGCATTAGCTGTTGCTATGGTTATTGAAAGCTTTAATGTAATTAACAAAAATGTAATTTCAAAGTTAATGAACTTATAATAAAAGAATTAGAGAAATACTTCATTCTAAAGCCTCTTAATCTGGGACAGAAAGATATTTTGAGATAAAAAAGACTGCATTTATATCCCAATTAAGAACCCCTCTGAGTTGAAAGCAGGCCTTGATCCCCTAGGAGAAACTCCTTTTTCAGAATGTCTGGCTATTCTGAAAAATCACCTAGAAATAATTGAGGATAAAGCCACCACAGAACTGGGGGAGCTAATTCTCTAATTCTAGTATTAACTGAGTTTTATGATAAATATGACATCATATCTCCTCTTAATCCAGGCAAGCACAGCTAATAAGGAGCTGTGCTAAACAAATGCTTAGTCTTTCCTCAACCATTTAACTGAATCAATAAGAAGTATTTACCAATTATTCTTGCTGGCATGTGTGCTCTGATTTCTGTTAAATATTCTTGATCTTTCACTTGCTGTTCGTAGTCATCAGTAGGATTCATTGCGCACTGAGCTTACAATCACAGTGGGTTTTTATAGCTGGAATTGAGGAACTTAAATATAATACGTAAGCTCCCCCTTTTTCATCACTGCTTCTTAGAAATGTCAAACAGAAATTTGCTTGGGATTGGGTTCTTACTGGGCGGATCCTGTCAAGGAGCCTGAAGCACAATCTTGAGATGTTGGTTGGAAAGAGTTTAGGTCTCTAAGTCATAAGGAAGTAGAGAATGATCTTGGACTATGTTCCATATTAGCAGGCTTGAAACCCTGCGTTCCTATTGGTCTAGAAAAGCCAGATCGTGATTGGATGGCTTGAACGTTCCTGATTGGCTCATACAGGGTTTGCCACGATTGGCTGAAACCAAGCGCGGCAAACTCAAAGAGTTGTCATTGGCTGCCTAGCCGCGGCCAGCTCTATAAGAAGAGCTGCCGTGCGCTAGGGTTTCCCAGTCTCAGAATCTGTCTGTTAAATAAAGAGCTGTTGTTCACTACTCAAGCCTCATCTATTCATGGGACCCACTGACCAAACTTAACAGACTACAAACCTGATCACTTCTTTATTAGATCTATGCTGTCCTGGCTTAGTAGGCCACTTGGGAGATGGCTTAGATTAAGTCCGTGCTTAATGTTAGCTTTTTTGAGGGAAGAGGTGATTCTACTGGCCTTAAAGGAGACATTAATATGACTCTCCTCAGGAGGGCATCACCAGATCTTACAGTCCTGAACAATTTCAATCTAATTTTCAGCTTTCCCTTAGAGAATTTTATATTAATTTGAATGTATCTCTTGTGGACATATACTGTTATTTTATTTTTCTGATTTTAATGTTAATGTCACTCAGAGAACGGGGAGAATTGAACAGCTTTCTAAATTTGATAAATAAATATCTAAATCCACATCATATACTAAAGGCTTTAGGATTTAAATTTCATCAGAATAAACCTTTAATCTTTTTTTCAGGCCTTGAATTTAATAATGAAATACTCATGCCCTACTAATGCATTTTTTTCTGCATTACTCCCATGATGTTGCCCCTACCTTTCCCCTACCTAGGCCATGACTGATTGATTGGTTATGTGTCATCAAATTGGTGTCATCTTATAGCTTAGAGAACTTATAGAAAGTAAACTAAGGGATCAATGAAAACATCAACCCAAAGCTCTCACATGAGGCGCAAAGGATCAGACTCAGATTATGCTACTTTGATAAACATTCTAATCAGTGGTGGGATTCAAATAATTTAACCACCGGTTCTCTGCCCTAATAACTGGCTGGGTAGGCATGGCTGGGCGGTCATGTGACTGGGTGGTCATGGCCAACCTGATGTCACTCATATTGAGGGGTGCCTCTTCTGGCCTCTCCTGGCCTTTTCTCGCCCCACCCAGCCCTGCCTCACCACTCCCCACCACTTCATTTGCTTGCATATGACTGTTAGAGCCAGGAGATGTCATGGGCATTGCCAGGGAACTCTGGGCAATGAAGGGGATGTCAGCCAGTGGCAGCAGTGGGCAAGCAAAAGTGCATGGCTGGAGCCTACACAGCGGTCTGCCCCTTCACCTTAATGAAACCAATGTCCTTGGCTTACAGGTGGAAGCACTGGCAACACATATTGAGGCTGTACTTACAGGTCAGTCCATACCGATTGGAGCACATGCGGCTGCAAGAGGAAGAGAGGCCAGGTGAGCTGGACCCCGTTGCTTCCTGGCTCCCCTCATCTCAGAAGGACCAACTTCTCACTCTCCCCTCTCTGCTAGCAGCTGTCCCCTTCTTCCTCTCCGTCCCCATTGCTGGGCAATTGTGTGTTCCCTGCTGCTGCCAGGCTTGGTTGTTGAGGCTGGTGTGCACCAGACGGCATCAGTGATGGCCCCAGCAGAAGCCAAAAAGAGGGTGTTGGGGAGGGTCAGAGATCTACCAGGAGTGTGAGCCCTGCCCAAACACCCTGGGGTGACTCCAGTACAGCTGCTGGTGTCCCATGGGGGTAGTTCTGTGGCTTGGACGCCAAAAAGAGAAGATGGAAGGAAGGCTGAACAAGGCAACAGACAAATGAGGACCGAGAGGCTGAGCGGTCCCCCCCTGCTCCCTCCTTTTGGGTGATGTTATTTGGGTTTCAAAAAAAAAACAAAACAAAAAAACACTTTTGAGCAGTCCCAGTAGGGTCTAGTATACTATGGCTGATTGTCTGGCTGGTGAGAGACCCCAGGATGAGGGAGTCCCGAGGCTTCAGTTGGTTTGCCAAATTGAACAAACAGATACCAGTTGTACTGAACCGGAGCAAACCAAATGAATCTCACCATTGGTTCGAATGCTGGGAAAGGTGAAAGAAAGAGAAGAAAATAACCAGCAGCAAGATGGAAGGGGAGGGCAGGATGACCAAGAGAGGCAAAGCAGTGAACATGAGAGACCGAGCTCAGGCGCTGAGCAAGGACCACCCCCTCTGATTCTTTTTTTTTTTTTGAAAATTTTATTTGGGTTTTCACAAAAACAAAATACAAATAAAACATCTTTTTTGAAAATAGCATGGTCCCAGGTTATCACTTCTTCATACAGACACAAAACTCAATTTCATCTGTAATCCCCTCTTCTGTTGCTTTCAAATATTTTACTTATTGTTCTATATGAACATTCTCGAAATCCTGAATTCTGATTGGTCCACATGGACCACAACTTGATTGGCTAACTAAATCCCTGTGATTGGTGCGCTAAGAATCCACCACGATTGGCCAAGCCGATCGCGGGAAATTCGAAGCGCTGCCATTGGCCGCTGAATAAAGCCAAGCGGCTCACAGGTCTTGAACCCAACTGTATATTCAATAAAGAGCTGAATGTGCACTTTGAATCTCGCCTCTCTTTGCGACCCGATCTACCCGGGACTGATCTACCGGACATAACACTTATCTTTCAAATTGTTCTTCTTTTTGGTTGTTTTTTCTAGTCTTAAACCTTTCACTCTCTTTCCCCCTTTTCTTCCTCCCCCCACTTAAAGTTATTTGATCATTAAAGATGGCTTCTTCTTTGTCCCAATCTTCTTGTTCTGCAAGCGTTTCTTGTTGCTTCTCATAGTTCCAGATCTCCATTTCTAAGAATTGAAACATGAAGCCAAAAGAACTTCTCCCTTCTTGTGCATCTTCTTTCCATTTTTAAAGTTCTGTTTTCAGTTCATTTTAAAAACTTTTAAACAACGACCTGGTTAATTTTAGTCATCTAGATGCAAAAACGAAAAATCACCAAATAATCCAAATAATCCAAGGCTGTTTCTACTTGCTCCTTTTTTCCACTTTCTCTTCCTGGGATTCTATTATTTTGTTACCAAATTTCAATTAAAATGTATCTTTGAGGAATCTTGTTAAAATTTCACTGTAAGTTCCTTTTAATTACAGTTCCATTCTTTAATTCCAGGCAGTCTCCTTCATTTTTCCAGATCCTGCCCTTTTATTCTTTTTTTTTTCTCGTTTCCTGCTTTTAAAAACTTTTAAATGTCCAGAAATCTTTATTATCCCTTTGACTTTTATTTTCAGCTTAGATGCCTATTAATGTCAAAGTGGATTTTTTTTTCAATTTCTTGCTTAAGTCTCTTAGCAATCAGTATAAGGAAGGGAAGAAAAAAATTCTAATCCTTTCCCTTCTCTCTCTCCTTCGCAGCTTCAAAATTTTCTTTGGGACCAATGTTGTTAAGTTTAAATTCCAGGGTACCTTATTTGTTGCTTTTGCTGTTTGACCCGGTCAACCAAAATTTTCTCTTCTTATCTTCCTCCTGCACATTCTTTTCCAATCAAGTTCTTCTTTGTGGTGGCCATTTCTGACCACCGCTACAACCGCCTTCGGGAAAGGGAGTAATGGCCAGCTGGGGAGGAGAGATGCGGCTCTCCTCAACCCTGCAGGCAATCTCCCCGCTCTTCACCACCTCTACAGGGTGGCTTAGCCCCAAAACCAGTCAGCTCAGGGCGCTCCAGCAGCAAGCACGGATCGAAGCCTCAGAGAGACGAAGTTTCGGTCTGTCGCCGAAGAAGCTCAAACTGGAAGTCCCTCCCCCCTCCTGATTCTTGAGCATCGAGAGAAGGCAAGAACAGTGCAGACTGAGCTGACTACTCAGGAGGAGAGTATGTCACTCCTCTTCACAAGGCATACCTGGGAACTGAGACTTAAAGAGATGCTGTAGGGAACAAACACTGAATTCCTGGAGTGTTGGGTGCCAATGTTTGAACTTTCCTGGATTTCTTGCATTCTTTCTGGGTTTCTGGATTACTTGCTGTGCTCCCTTGCTTCCTGGACTCTTCAAATTGCCCTGCTGGATTTCTTGTGGTGTAGCCATGGTGTTCACAGCATTGGACTAGACTATTTGCAGCCAGAGATTGAAGTTTGTGTCTGTATGAAGAAGTGATAACCCGGGACCATGCTATTTTTAAAAAAAGATGTTTTATTTGTATTATTTTTTTGTGTGTGTGAAAACCCAAATAATTTTTTAAAAAAAACAATCGTATCCAATTGAGGCTACAACACATCATGGCCTGGAAAAGATCAACGTCCTGGCAGCTTTGGCCTGGGAAAAGACCAGGGTCCTGGCAGGTTTTGTAAAGGCAAAAGGCATAATATTAACTCCCACTTTTCCATGGATCTATTCTGGCATTTCCCTTCCTCCTTCAATCCTCTTGAAAGAAAGCTCAACCATGCACATCCCAAGCACTACAAAGATGTCATATCAAGTTTGGTGTTTGCATTCCTAGCCATTGTAACTATTGCCCTAAAGGTATCCAATGTTTATGCTTACTTCCTTAAAATTGTTGCGCCAACAAAGTATTTTGTTTTGAGTGCAAATAAAAAACAGATCATTACTCAACTGTGTTTTTAGGAAATACGATGCTATTCCATCAGCAGTTTTTCTAACTTGTGATTCTCCAGATACATGTGAAACTCCTATTTAACACTAGCAGTTAAAGTGAACTAAAACGGAGGTTGAAGAAGCCTATATTAAGCTAACAATATTTCCATCCATCTTGCAAGATGATAGTCAAGGGACAAGAAACAAAAACAGTATCTTGATTTTTTTTAAAAAAATAGGCTAAGATGTTTATGGAAATTCTCAATCATCCAGGTCATGGTTATCCCAAAGGTACTTTTTTCAAAAGGCAATTGAACTTTGTTTTTTTTTCCCTCTGAAAATGTTTTGCTTCTCATATGTTCTGAAGAAGCGTCTTGGATGAGAAGCAAAATGTTTTGTTTTTTTAAGAAAAACCAGTAAAGTTCAGTTGCCTTTTAGAAAAAGAAAAGCAGCTTTGGGCCTAAGAATATATTATTTATGCAGTTGGGATTCCTGAATCTTGACCTATAACACTGTTTCTTGGCAAAATGGGCTGCAATCACTAGAAGAAACATAGATTTGGAAAGGAAAGCCTTAGGCTTTTCAAGGCAGTTTTAAACTGAATTTGGGAGGAGAGAGAGAGAGGAATAGACTTCAGTAGAGATGGGCATTGATAAGATTAAGTCAGCATAAAGACAGCTTGTAGACATGGAATAGCAATTAGACCAATTCTGACTTCCAAGAGATATATTTTGAGGCAACCAACTTTACAATACAGATAGACCTAAGTCTTACAAACATTTACTGAGTGACCATTTAAAGTTATAGTGGCAATGAAAAAAAGCGACTTGTAATGGTCCTTACACTTACAACTGTTGCAGCACCCTCACAGCCACAACCATCCCAGCCAGCTTTCAACCAACAAAGTCAATTGGGCAATCTGGATTGTCTTAACAACATATGGTTCACTTAACACCTGCAGTGATTTGCTTAACAGCAGTAGCAAAAAAAAAAAAAAAGTAATAAAACCAGCTGCATCTCATAACCACCTTCTTAGCAATGGAAATTCGGGTCCCCGTTGTGGTTATAAGTTGAGGACTACCTGTCTCAGGATAATTAGATACTTCAATCAACTTATACTGTGATGCAAAATCTATAAGGGTATTGTCATCCCACAAGTGAGATTCCTTTGGCTTGACCTTTTCCTCCCATCAACACTGATTGAAACCATCTTCAAAGAAAAGAGGAGCATCACTGTCATGTCCCAGATCATGTCACACACACACACACACACACACACACACACACACACACAGGGGAGAGAGAGAGAGAGAGAGAGAGAGAGAGAGAGAGAACAATTGAAAGCTTTACTTTGATAAAGGCATACAGCAGCATCAGGCAGAGTGTATTTGCAATTACACACGATTTCAAGTAGTCCAAATCCCTTGAGAAACTTACAGACTCACCATTATCTCACACATCTTAATATTCCCAACCAGAGAAGGGCCTTTTACACTAGCCCATTGTAATGCAATACCTTCAGCATTCCTAGCTGAAAAATACAAAAAGATACCATATCCTTCAGGATTATGCCCTTGTGACTCAGGACGTCTGGAAACAATGGAACATGTTCTTTCATACTGCCAGTTTTACACAGCTTCCTGAAATGCTCTAATTGCCCCACTCCTGGGTAGTAGAATAGAATATAATGACCAGCAATACAAGCAATTCTTACTTTCTGATATTGATCCTGAAATAACATATAAAACTGCCAGGTTCTGTGGAGTGGCATATAAAATTAGACAAAGAATAATTAAGAGCAATTGAATTTCTTTGAACAGAGAATGGCTCTTGTTTTGTTTGAGCAATGAGAGGCTGAACCAGAGCATGAGTGCAACAATACTTTATTTTACAATAAAGGGCTGACCGTGCTTGCCAAGCCTGGAACTGGCTCGCAGCAATCAGCAACCGGTTGGACCCCGCAGCCTGCTTTTATAGCTGGCTGCTGGGGAGAGCCAACCAATGGGAATGGGGGAATAACGCCCATGTAAAGAGAGTGGACCTGAGTGAGAACTCCTTGAGTCCTCAGGACATAACACCCTTCCCCCAGATGCGAACATGCATAGTCCTTGAGGTAGACGGGGTTTGTGTTGGCACCCGGAACGGCGCAACTCGGGAACATTGTCTGTCTGTTCGGTACCAGTCTGTGATGGTCGAGCTGGCATAGTGTCGCCAACACTCTCTCTGGACTGGGCATCCTCGGAACCACCGGGTTGGTTACTGGGGTCGAGCTCTCGTGGGTTGGATCAGGCTGGTCAACCTCTCTGGGCGCTGTTGTCCGAGTTTGGGCTGACCGGAACGACCGCTGGTGCAGACTGGTCGCTGGGTACGATGTGGCTGGGCGGCGGATGAGGCGGTTCCCCTCGACTGGAGACTCTGGATTCTTGTTGGCAAGGGTGCTGAGGCGCCTTCTAAGCTGGTCTATGTGTCTCCTCCAGACGCGACCATCCTCCAGCCTGACTCTATACGATCTCGGCCCGGTGATGGCGATGACCTCGCCTGGAATCCAAAGTGGGTCCCCAGCGAAATTCCTTGCGAATATCGGCTCCTGTAACAAAAAATGTCTAACCCCGAAGTAGAAGCGAGGGAGAGTCAGGGCAGTATTGTGGGTGCAATCTGTCCAATACAGTCCTCAGGCGCCGGCCCATCAGAAGTTCCGCTGGGGACTTATTGGTGACTGCACAGGGGTTGAGTGCTGGCTCATCAGGAACCGTGCGAGTTTGTGGTGCCAGTCATCCCTGCCAAACCTAGCGAGGGCCTCTTTGGTGGTCCTGACGGCCCTTTCAGCCAACCCATTACTGGCAGGGTGAAATGGGGCTGTGAAAATGTGGCGAATGCCCAGGTTGGCAGCAAAACGGCTGAATTCTACTGATGCGAACTGTGGGCCATTATCGGAGACAATGGAGTCGGGTAGTCCATGTGTAACGAACAGGCGCGTTAACACGTTGGTGATTGCTAGTGTGGTGGTTGTGGATAGCTGTGCCACGTCTATCCATTTGGAATAAGCGTCCACGACCACTAGGAACATCTTTCCATGCACGGGCCTGCCAGATCGATATGGATTCTAGACCAGGGCGTTGGCGCTCTCCCATCTGGTAGGGGTGGCGATGGGGGGAGCAGGACGGGATTCCTGGCAAATGCTGCAGGAACTTACCCAATTGACAATGTCCTCGTCTAGACCCGGCCACCACACGTAGCTGCGTGCTAATGCCTTCATTCTCACAATGCCGGGTGTCCCTCGTGCAACGCCTCCAGGACTCGGGTGCGCAGCGAGGTCGGAATGACCACTCGAGTGCCCCACAGTAGACAACCCTGCAAACTGGACAGCTCCTGCATGCGAGTCTTAAAGGGTGCGAATTTGTTATCAACGTTGCCTCCCGGCCACCCTCTCCTCACCCAGTCGAGCACCTGGGCGAGCGCTTGGTCTGCCTTGGTTTTAGCGGCGATGTCAAGGGCGGTGATGGGCAGGTCCAACTGGGTGATTTCGAAAATGGCGTTGACAGGAGCTGGGTCTTCAGCCGGAGCGGGTAAGGGCAGCGACTGAGAGCGTCGGCGTGGGATAGAGTTTTGCCCGGCGGTGAATAAGTTTGTATGAGTAGGCCGCTAGGAAAAGCGTCCACCTTGTCATTCTAGGGGAAAGGACTTGAGGTGTCTGTTTGTCGCCGGCCAGTAGGCCCAGGAGGGGCTTATGGTCGGTGACCAGTTCAAGAAATGGCCAAAAGGAATTCGTGAAACTTTTTCACGGCTGCAACAGCTGCTAGGGCTTCCTTGTCTATTTCGCTGTAATTTCGCTCCGTGGCCGAGAGCGTCCTGGAGAAAAAGGCGATGGGGCCTCGGCGCCATTGGGGAGTCTGTGACTAAGGACCGCCCCAATTCCAAAAGGAGATGCGCCTGCTGCCAGTACTAAAGGAAGGTTGGGGTCGAATTGGATGAGCACTGCCTCTGACGTAAGTAGTGATTTGACGGCATTAAACGCCTGGTCTTCTTTGTGCCCCCAGTGCCACGGTGACTTTTTGTCTAGTAATCTGTGTAGGGGTTCAGCTACTGAGGCTTTATGGGGCAAGAAGGATGCATAAAAGTTCAGCAGCCCTAAGAAAGCTTGTAGCTCCGTTTTGGAGGTTGGTGTGGGAGCTTCGTGGATTGCTCTAACCTTGGACTCCAGGGGGTGAATGCCAGAGGCGCCAATTTTATAACCCAGAAAGTCCACCTGTCTAGTGGCAATGGCGCATTTTTCTTTTTTTAACTTGAGGCCATGCTGTCTGAACCTCTCTAACACTGCTCGCACTCTCTGGAAGAGTTGGGGTCTGTCCCTGGCCGAGACCAAGATGTTGTCGAAGTAGGGTACTACACCAGGGAGGCCCTGTAAAATCCGCTCCATGAGGGATTGAAAAATACCCGGGCAACACTTACGCCAAATTGGAGACGCTTGCATCGGAAGGCACCCTGTGAGTGACGATGGTCTGAAGTTCCGCTGTTTGGTTATCAACAGGGAACTGCTGATATGCTTGAGACATGTCCAATTTAGCAAAAATACTGCCCGGCTCGAATGTGTGCAATAAGTGCTGAATGACGGGCACAGGGTAGGCGCTAACTTGTAAATATTTATTGATTGTTGTCTTGTAGTCCGAGCAAATTCTCAGGCTACCATCTTTTTAAGGGGTGTAACGATGGGCGTCTCCCACTTGGCGAAATCTGTTGGCTCAATGACCCCTAGTTTTAGTAGTTTATCCAATTCAGTGTCTAGTTTTGGTCGAATAGCAAATGGAACTCTACGTGGTTTTAATCTGATTGGGACTGTCTGGGGGTCAACGGAGAACGAGATGGGGTTCCATTATAACACCCCAGCTCCTCGCTGAACACATCTGCGTAGTCAGCGAATAAGGAGTCAGTGTCTGAGGTTGAGACAGCATGGACTCCTGTTAACCCTAGGCCGAGGTGGGGAAACCAATCGAGCCCCAATAAGGTGGGTAGATTGCCGTTAACTACCACTAGAGGTAGGTGGCCTTTAAAAGCTCTAAAACTGACAAAGAACTTGCCTCTGCCGATCACGGGAATGGCCTTCCCTGGTAGTCCTTCAGACCGAACTGGCATCTCTGAAGCCGGGTAGTAGATAGGCTGGGGTGGAGTCTCTTGAGGGTGTTCCACGAGATTATTGAGAGTGCTGACCCTGTGTCAACCTCCATGTGGCACGGTTTACCTTCTAGGAAACGGAGAGAGAAATTTTACTAACAGCGTGGCAAGTCACGCCTGGCAAGGCGGTGCGTGCGACAGTTTAATACTTGCCTCTGTGGTCCCGCGTGCAGGACGGGGTCTGTGTGCAGCGCTTTGGGGGCTTGGCAGACTCGCGATGTGCCCCTCTTATGGCAGTTGTTGCAAGTGGCTCCTTTAAACTTGCAGGTGGCCCTTTGATGCGATCCCCACAGGCTAGGCACAATGTGATGTGCTTGGGTGGACCGGTGTATTCTTGTTTGGCCCCTACCTGCGACCGTCTGTCATTGGCGAGGCGGTGGACGTCGTTTTCATCGTTGTGGGTTTCCTCCGCTTCCACCTCTTCGGAATGGACTGGGAACGATGCTAGCTTGGCACTTGGGCCCTGAATTTCGGTGGCTGAGTTCGTTGCTAGCTCGGTTGCTAGGGCCTCCTCGACCGCTATGCGAGGTTGAGGTCTTTTTGCTAGCAGGCGCCTCTGTACGTTGAGATCCTTGACCCCACAAACTAATTGATCGAGGAGCATGTCCTCCAAGTATGTTCCAAACCCGCAGTGCAGGGCTGCTGTTCTGAGGGCGGCCATATATTGATTGATGGTCTCCTTACTTGATTGCTTCCTCATACGGAACGTGAACCTCCTGGCGATTTGTGAAGGCCTGGGAGCGTAGTGGTTAGTGAGGATCTCAAGCAACTCCGACCACGGAACGCTTTTTCAATTCTCTCGGCGCTACGAGTGCTGCGGCGGTATCGTAAACGGTGGCTCCGCAGTAGATTAGGAAATAGGATTTTTTCCGATGCTCTCCCGCATCCGCCAAGCCGACCGCATCGATGTAATGATTGAAGCGGTTCTTATACGACTCCCACTTCTCTTCGTCTGGTTTAAACGCCGGGAATACTGGGTTGGAACTCATGGTGCTGGAACGGCTGGGCTACCTGCGGAAAAAATCTCTGGGACTACGGGCGCTCGTGAGTGATATCAGCTCTGGAGAGGTTTTTCGCCACCCTCTCTTTCTCTCTCTGGGTTACCACGCTGGCTGCTAGCCGTTGGAGGTGTCTTGATTCGCGCCAAAAGTGGGCGCTAGTGACTTCTACAGTGCTGTGCTGTGTCTCCTACTGGCTTGAAATTCAAATGACACCCGCTTGAATTTCGCGCCAAATACAGAGCGGCTGCGGCTCGCAGCGCTTCACTTTCCCTGCAGCGGGCTAACAGCGCTACAGACGCTTCTAACTTTTTGAACCAGACCGCTTTCTCTGGCTGCGGATCAGCGCTTGCTTTTTGATCGCTCGTTTTGTTGGCTGACCGCTCTCTCTGGCTGCGGATCAGCGTTTCTTTATCGCCAGCCGATCGCTCTCTGGGCTGCGGATCGGTGGTTAGTGACTCAGCGGTTGCATGGTGCTTCTGCAGCCATCCCATCCTCGCCGCCAGTGTTTTGTTTGAGCAATGAGAGGCTGAACCAGAGCATGAGTGCAACAATACTTTATTTTACAATAAAGGGCTGACCGTGCTTGCCAAGCCTGGAACTGGCTCGCAGCAATCAGCAACCGGTTGGACCCCGCAGCCTGCTTTTATAGCTGGCTGCTGGGGAGAGCCAACCAATGGGAATGGGGGAATAACGCCCACGTAAAGAGAGTGGACCTGAGTGAGAACTCCTTGAGTCCTCAGGACATAACAGCTCTAACTTAGTATTACTCACTGGGCATTTTTTAAAAAATGACAACTATTGCATTGTATCTTCCTCAGATTTTTCAGGGGCTTCATAATTCTAAACTTTAGGTTAGTTTTAACTAATAAGAATGATGCTTTTTAGCATATTTTTATGCATCACTCCTACTTATTCATTATTGAATATTCTGGATATTCAAAAACCGCATTGTCATCTTTTTTCTTTCTGCTGGTTAATGGCAATCATAAAGTTATTTGAATTTTTGTTTTTGACTTATAGATTCAGTCCCAATAAAGTTCCAAAGAGCAGGCAAAAGCATAGTCAGGGCACAGTCCAGAGGTCCTAGAACTGTCATAGATAGACAGATGGTCTGCTACAAGGCACAGAGATAAATAAATGTTCCAGACTCAATGGGCAGAGAATCCAGCAAATAGATTTATTGTTCCCCATAAAGTGCATGGCTCTAAAATAGAACCTCATCAGATGCAGGCAATCACTGAAAACCTTTTCCTCAAAAGGAGCCATGTAGCTCTTTGTCCAGCTCAAAGGTCTTTAAACTTGGCAAGTGTAAAACTTGTGGACTTCAACCTCCAGAATTCCTGAACTAACATGACTGGAGGAGGAAGTCTGGGAGTTGAAGTCCACAAGTCTTAAAGATGTCAAGTTTGAAGACCCGTTTGCTTATCCCTACATGCTTTGGGGCTGGGAACGAGATCCAGTCTTTGTCCCAATGGCAATCCAAGAGCTGTAGAATCAGTTAAGAGCTGTGGAGATAGATTCCCAATCAGGATACTCCTTACATGCCAGGGATTTGGGGAAATAAAAATTACCCATCATGCCTGGTGATACCTTGCTTGCAGAAGTGAACTCCCTTCAAAGTTGTTTTGTTCAGTTCTGTTACTGATCACAGAAGACAATTCCACATAGAACCAACATTCTAGGCTTTTAAATTCCTTGTGGCTTTTGAAAACCCGGTCCTATCCATGTGTACAATAAGAACCCGCAAGTTCTTGTTGCACCATTTTGTTGTCTTTGTTCCCTCAAAAAACAGGCTCTTAAGTCATCAACAAATTGCCCAGCCCTAAACAAACGTTTAGGAATCCATTAAGCATTCCATGAGGAAATGTGAGGAATTGGCTCAAAAGCTAGAAATTCTAACTTTATGATACGTTATGTTAATGTATTTTATTCAACACTTACATTTAAGATTGCTCATACGAATCTCAGAAAATGGGATATGTGTCTCTGTGTGAACACATGCCTTTGAATCAATCTTGACTCCTGATAACTGCCCAAGCTAGACCCTGCAGTTTTGACAATATTTCAGAAATAAGGTTCGTCACTATTTGGTTCCTAGGGCTGAAATAGAATGACAACCCAACTGGCTTTGCCCCTAAGGTTAGACTAGAACCCACAATCTTAGTATTTTAACCACTGCACCAAACTGACTCTCTTTGAACTTTACCCTTTACAGAATATACATTCCAAGAGTAGGTTATTTCAAAATCAATTGGAAAACCACACTTTTTGCATTAAGTGAGAAAAGCCTTACAGAAAAAGAAAATCCTTATGAAATGAAAACTTTCACTTCTCGCTAAACCTGATAAAGGCCATTGCAACATTGCTCATTTTTTTCTCTTAGGATGCACAGCAAGAGGAAACCAATATTGCTGAACTAACAATTCAGCACTTAACTCTACATTATTTTCTTCCTTACAGTGCTTACAATATAAGAATAAATAAATAAATAATGGCTGTTACAGTTCTTAACACTGCATGTTGTAGATATCTTTTTTTCCCCCTTTCTTTCAGCTATTTGGGTCTTTTGATTTGCTTAAGGTGTTTTGAGAGCTTTGGTTGGTATGTATGCTACAGTGATGCTGTGTGATTGTAATAGTCTGTTGGTTCTTCCTGTGACATTTCTGATGTAAGGCAGTGTTTTTTCTTCCATGGTTTATCTCTGTGTTTATTGATGGTTAATCACTCTTTTCCCCAGCTATGGATTGGTTTTTTGATCAAGGCATAAGTTGTGTCCTTATGCTCTTAGTAAATGTCAAGGTTTTTTTTTTTAAGGAAGCATTTTATAGATACTATGAGGACACAGTCTTTCCAAAGGATAAAAAGGATGGTGTTTTTTTCTGTATCTTGTACAGAGGTGGATTTGTAAACTGTACAGATGCAGAGAAATAACTCAACAAGACGTCCATAACAAAGAACATTTATTGGTTCATCAGGTATCCTCATAACTCACATTTGTGATGAAGTTCTTCTTTTATGACCAATCCTTTGTATATCTGCCTTGTAGTAAAAGATGGTTATCTCCTAACACATCTCATAGTGATAGAAAGAAGCTGCCATGAGTTAGAGAGTTCAGACAAAGAATGAGGAAAATCTCCCCCAACCCCTCAAGGGTCAAACTAGTGACCAATCAGAATTACAGATGTGGTCACATGACATGGACTATATTTCCCAGGATACCTTTAACGACATTTACCATGAAGCCTTCCCTTAAGGGGACAGCTCATAATTGCTAAGTAACTGTCCAATTCCCATAGACTGGCTGGGACAGCACAGTGTTATTTTGCATGTTTTCTCCAAGTTTTTACTTTAAAAAGGAAACCAAATGAAGAGAACACAATTCAAACGCTAAGTAAAAGAGGTGAGATTTTTGCTAGATGACTGCATTGGCAGACCTCTGGATCCATGAAGTTGCTTAAAATATGAAGATGAACTGTGGAAAGTTTGAATGAACATGTCCCATGAGGCCTCAAAGTATATTAAAAGCCAAACTAACAAGTTCTTCAGAATTACAGAATAACTAAATGCTGGCAACTGGCAGTAATAGTAAAAAAAATAATTTGGGATTTATAACAGTAATGTCTTTAAAAGTGAGATATAAGACACCCTTGGTAAAATCTGCAGTATTTGGCAATTAGGCCCTCAGTTCCTCTGTGCCATGAGGATTTTTAGAAGATTGTTGGCAAGGGTTTTTCACAGATATAGTAGCATAAATATGTGCAGTAAACATCGTTCCATTCTCCATTGTACCAGAGATGTGCACAGTCCTCATTTGAGAGATCGTTATTAGGCTCCCCTCGCTTCCAGTACCTGAGATGGGGGAGAGAAAAAAAAATCATGTTTTGAACAATAGTTCACCAAAGTATACAAAAGCTCGAGCAGTAATGAAATTTTTATTCTAGAAAAAAAAAATCCTTTGCCATTTTGAAAAGAAATCTAGCACAATCAGATGACTCCTAACAGTCTGTTGGTTAAGAAAATAACGGCAAAACACAGGTGGGAATGGAGATGCAGACTAAGACTTTAATGGAAAAAGTGTCTGGGTGCAGAGGCAGAATGGTCTTGTTTTGTCTCTAAATTCGTCTCGAGGTGCTAAGAGCACCTTTGCAGGAAATGTTCAGTCAGAAAACCTCAGAGAAAGAACAAGTAATTTCTCCTGGGGATCTTGTCTGGATTGATGTACCAATTATTGTTTTTTATTTTTTATTTTAACGAAATGTTCCAGATACATTGTCATCATCATCATCATCAAGCAGCAGACATTCAGTTGTATCTGACCCTCAGCCACTCTATGGATCACCACTCTCCATGACCCTCTGCCTTGCATGGCCGTGGTCATCCCAGTGTCATCCTTTATAGCAGGGGTCCCCAACCACTGGGCCCCAGACCGGTACTGGTCCGTGGATCATTTTGTACCAGGCTGCAAAGAATGAAAGTAGGGCCTACTTTGCTTGGGCACCGCCATCTTGTTTCGACGGCGCTTGAGAAAGTGCTTCCGGGTGAGCTTGTCGGTCGTCGGTTGGAAAGCGGCGTTTGGGTGCTGAAGGAATCCTCGCACCTTAGTTTCGTCGAAGGGGGGCGGCTTTGAACAAAAATCCGTCCTGATGGCAGTGAAGTCTCACGTTACTCAGGAGGAGATTAAGAAAGAGCCCAAAAAGCCCATTGACTGCGAGAAGGTACAAAGGAGGAGTTGAAGGTGGTGGGGAGAAGCAGGGGACGGCTGGCTGGCCGGTCGCTCGGCTCGCCTTGCCTTGGTCGTGCGTGCTGATGCCGGTACCGGTCCGTGGATCATTTTGTACCGGGCCGCAAAGAATGAATAATCGTGAAACTGGTCCCTGGTACAAAAAAGGTTGGGGACCACTGCTTTATACTACCCACCAGAGGGTACTAGGATGGCCCCTTCTCCTTTTTCTGCTGATCACTCCCACCATAATTGACTTTTTGTGTGAGTCAGCTCTCACGGCATGACCAGTGACAGCCTCTGTTTGGTGAACTTTGCTTCAGGTGATATTTTTGGTGAGGTTTGGTCTAGGACTCCTTTGTTTGCTACTTTTCAAGTCCAGGGGATTCATCAGGAAGGTAATCCTCCCGGCATGAATGTAATAGAGCCTGCCAATTACATTCGTAACCCAAGGATTCAATACTTGGATCGTGTTCAATGAATGTGATCTCTCCCTGCTTTACCCAATGCATTTGCTAATCCAACGGGCAGATTGTTAAGTGCACATGAGATATCTCAGGGTGGGAAGATCAAGGGGGGATAGTGCTTCCCATCACCCAAGACCTCCCCTGACCCACTGCAATACCTCATGCTTCTCCCCCCGATCCTGCCCTGTCAGGTCTCCACAGGCATGGGCTATGAAGACTCAATTATCATTTGAAGATCTCAATGATCAAGCGAGCTGCCTCTTCTACAGATTCTCTGCTGCAATTTCTTTGCCCTTCTCCCAGTGCTCTAAGAACGGAGTGTTGAGAACAGAGGTAGAGCGGGATGAGTGTGCCCCGCTCACCAAGGCTGCCTATCATGGCCCCATCAGAGCCTGAATCTGCAGAGGAAGATGAGCTGGAATTGGAGACAATGGAGATCGAGGGGGGTGGCTTCATTGGCTTTGGAGGAATATGGGGAGGAGCAGGCCAAGTCAGGACATGACCTTTCAGGATTTGGACAGCTTGTTGGCAGGGAGGAACAGGGGCAGAATGACCAAGAGAGGCTAAGCAGTGAACCTAAAAGACAGAGCTCAGGAGAAGAACAAGGACAACCCTCTCCTGATCCTTGAGCACAATGGAGAGAAGGCAGGACCAATGCAGGCTGACCCAACTACTTGGGAGGAGAGCGCCCGCCCCTCTTCACAAGGCATACCTAGGGACTGAGACTTAGGGAGACGCTGTGGGGAGGGGCATTTGTCGGGAACAAACCCTGAATTCATGGACTGTTGTGTGCTGTTTGTTGATGATGTTGGACCTTTCCTGGACTTCTTATTTTATTTCTTGCATCCTGGATTAATTGCCTTGTTCTTTTGCTCTTTGACTAATTGACTTATTCCCATGCCCTGCAGGATTTCTTGTTTTGCAAGCCATTGTGCTCACAGCATTGTGCTGGACTACTTGCAGCCAGAGGCTGCTAGAGGTGTGTGTGTGTGTGTGTGTTTGTGATCACTTTGCTCTGGAACTTGCCAGAAATGCGGGAGCATTTGGAGAACATTTGGAGCAACAAAAGGGGTGGATGGAACTGTCAGCTGACTGTGTTGCCTCTATGCTGTGCCCCGGGTCATCACACTGCCTCTGTAGGACAACTGATCCATTTTTGAAGTCTGAAGGAGTGTGAGATTCTGTCCCCAAAGGCTTCTGTTCTTTTCACCAAAAACTTTTGCAAAGGGATGGAAGGCTTCAGGAGAATGATTTTGTGCTGCTTCAGATCTTCATCCCTTTGCAAAAGCTTTTGATGTGGAGAACGGAAACCTTTGGGGGCACGACCTTGCGTTCCTTCAGACTCACCGAGGCTGCCCAGTGTTCCAAAAGTGGATTGGGTGTCCTGCACAGGCAGCCTTGGGGAGTCAGCCAAGCTGAGCAGGGGACCCTCATCCTACTCTGCCTCTGCTCTCACCATTCTGCTTTTGGAGCGCCAGGAGCAGGCAAAGAAACCCCGCTGCTGGACAAACCCACAGCAGAGAGGCTGTAGAGGAGACAGCTCACTTGAGGAGAGAGGAACAGTCAGTCTGTTCTGAAACTCTGGATCTTTGAAAGGTAAGTGAAGCTTTCAGGGTGAGGAAGAGCTGGTGGGCTAGCCTATAATGCCTGTTAGGTCCCTGAGGAGGAGGGGAATACGTAGGGGGAATGTTGAGGTGTCTCTGTGATCAGTCATAATCTTGCCATGGTCCTGCAACATTCATAACTTTGGGACTGTGTTGTAAGTACATTGGGGGGGGGGGGCTGTTGTAACTTTGAACCATTACTAAGTGAACTGTTGTCTTAGCTGGTCCCTCAGGAAAGCAAAATTCTTGACTTCATTGAGTTGAATCAAAAGAACTTTTACTGAGAGAAAGTGGTTGCAGTAAAGCCAGGCAGAATCTGAGGATCCTGTGCAATGCACAAAGCAATTCTTCTGTTTCCCCAAACCCAACCCCACTGACCAGTCCACCAGCAGCCAATGTGATGCTGCAAAGTTGTTTTGAGAATGCTGAGGTGCTACGCAGATAACAGTTCACTCTCAGGGCACAAGGGCCTTGGAACCAGGGTGGAACCAGCTGGGAAGGAGTCTGCCTCACCTCCGAAGGCAATCCGCTTCCCTAATTCCCATGCTGTTACAGCAAAAGCATACAAAAAATGCCTTCAGGCCTTCCCATCCCCTCCTTCCAACAGAATGGCAGGACGCAATGGTGGACCTGATACTTAAGGACTACCGATGGTCGCCTCCAGCACCACAGTTCAAAGGTTTCTACATATTTAAAATAATGTTGAATTTGATTGTTTAGAACAGAGGACCATAATTGGAAGCTCCAGAGCCGCATGCAACCCTTTCCCAAAAGGTTTTGTTACAGCCCATTAAAAATTTACTGTAATTGTTAATTTGAAAGAAAGGAAGAGTTATTAAATACATGAATTAATCATCTCAGCAACAGCTTCTTCTAACAAAATGTAAATCAAATCAAATAAAAAATGCAGGGATCTTTTTCCTGTCTTATCTGCTCTCCCTAGTAGCATTTAGAAGTGGAGAACAGCCAGGGAACAATTCTGAGGTCAGATTAATAATATTTGTTAGGATACTGTTTGAAGTGAGAACATAAGAACTCCAGCAAATAACTTTGCTTTCAAATACAGATCTCTATATAGACCAAAATATTGGATTCTGGCTTTCTTCCTGCATTTTGGTGTAACAATCTGATCTTCTCAAGACATTTGCCTCTAAGATTTATTTCTCTAATAGTTGCTATGTTAGTCACGTTGTCATTGTTTTCTGACATGACTGAATCCATTCTTGAGGAGGGCAGCCCACCTGACCAAAGTGTGGCTTTTGAGATTGAAAAAGTTTGTTTCTGTTTTAAAAGAAGCTTTTGAGAGATTATATATGGGAAAACATTCGGATTGACACTTGGGATCTGGGGATAGGCAAATGAAATTCAATGTTCAGTGCTTACCTGAAGCCATTTCTGTAACTGCTACCATCCACCCATTTCCATTCTCCCTCTATGTCTATATCTGTAAGTCCTAGCCAATGACGTGCATTCCTGGCTCGTGTCTGAAGGAAATACTGCAAAAAAAAAAAAAAAAACAGGATAGAGAACTAGAGCAAAGGTGTGAAGATTGAGATAATGTGGAATCTGTGTCTTGGACCCCAGTTTTGTTACCAGGCTACACAAATATGGATTTGTTTGTAACCAAAATGCACTGTCCATGCAAATGAGTTAAGTATCAATAATATTTGAGAGAATACACATTTTGCACAAATGTACACACATACACAAAATCTGAGAAGAGGAAAAGGGTGAGAGGAGCAGCCTGAACAACAGAATTTTCCAAAGAAGTCCACTGAAGAGTATATATATTCAGAGGCCTAAGACTACAAGGGGATTGTGCAAAATAGGAGAATAAAATGGTGCATCCTGGGAGAGGATGTAGCACGTCATACAACAAATAGGGCTAGGAAAATTCTGCCTTATTTAGCATGGTTGAACTACAACTCCCAATAGACAGGTTGTCGATAGTGAAAGATGATCGGAATCATAGTTCAGCAACTGCTGGATGTCCACAAATTCTTGATTCTTGCTTCAATATTGCCTGACTACATTGGCTGCTGAATAAGCTGCTGCTTTGATGAGAATTGATAAAGCAAAGGGAGCCAGAACCAGAGGTGGTATTCAGCAGGTTCTGACCAGTTCTGGAGAACCGGTAGCAGAAATTTTGGGTAGTTTGGAGAACCGGCAAATAGCACCTCTGACTGGCCCTGCCCCCATCTATTCTCTGCCTCCTGAGTTCCAGCTGATTGGTTGGGTCTTCTTTTGTTGCCCTGCACAGGAGAACGGAGCTGGAAAGCAGGTTAGAGGGGTGGGGAGGGAATGGGGATTTTGCAGTATCCTTCCCCTGCCACGCCCACCAAGCCATGCCCACAGAACTGGTAGTAATTTTTTTTCAATCCTACCATTGGAAACCTGCAATTAAAAAGGTGGAACATAAGAGCAATCACAAGTGGGTTCAATCATTCAGTTATTAATCAAAACAGTTGCTAAGTGAAACCTTGACTGCGCTTATGGTATTCCTTCAACTTCCCTTTATAGACCTGCAATCAGTGGTGGGATTCAAAAATTTTTACTACCAGTTCTGTGGGCGTGGCTTGGTGGCAGGGGAAGGATACTGCAAAATCTCCATTCCCTCCCCACCCCACTAACCTGCTTTCCAGCTCCATTCTCCTGTGAAGGGCAACAAAAGAAGACCCAGTCATAAATGTGAGGATTGGTCATATAATTACTTTTTCATCACTGCTATAACTAGTTATTGAATGAAGGCTACATGCAAATCTCTCTGGTACCTAATATTCTAATAGTATTCCAATGAGGTGATCACCTCCTTAGAGCACTGGTCCAACAGTGATAGCAGTGAACATTTGTGCTATAATTAACTAGAAACTTTGCTGAGATAGGAGGAGAACTGTATGTTACAACATATATTAGCAAATAATTGGGAATTCGGTAGTACTTTTTCTGACTCACACATTTTATTTAGAAGCTGCAGTTTACTTCATGAGATGCATAGGTGAGCCTAGCTTAGACCAATATGGTTATAATACAGAACTTTGGATAGATAGTAGATAGTTATGGTCAGGGGTGGGATTCAAATTTTTTAACAACTGCTTCTGTGGATGTGGCTTAGTTGGTGGGCATGGCTTGGTGGTCATGTGACTGGTAGGGCATGGCCAACTCAATATCACTCACATTGAGGCACGCATCTCCACGCCTGGTCTCTCATGACTGTGGGGATGCTGCAACAATTGTAAGTGTGAAAAATGGTCATAAGTCACTTTTTTCAGTGCCATTGTAACTTTGAATGGTCACTCCACACAAGGAAAGTACCAGCAAAGGAGGGGGAAGAAACCTCCAGAGGTGTTCCTGAGACAGGAAGTCTAGTCTTGCCAAGAATGTAATAAGAGTTAATGGAGAGGCAGTTTCTGTAAGCAACACCAGAATGTTTCCTTCCTGCCTTCCTTACAGGATTAGGCCAGTCATTTCTTCTAACAACTGGTTCTCCGAACTGCTTAGAATGTTAACAACCGGTTCTAGCGAATAGGTGCGAACCTGTAGAATCCCACCCCTGGTTATGGTAGATTGTGACGGCCCATCTTGTGCGGGATCAGTTTCCTAAAATTAACTCATCCCGAAGCGCAAAAGCAATCAAAGGCACATGTGGAGAGCTTTTGAGATTTGTAAACTCAATCAGAACAGAGTTCCCCAACCTTTCCGGCTTTGAGGACCAGCCTGGGTAGATGGGAGAGGATTGTTCTATGCAAGCGGTGGGCAAGTGCACACGCAGATACATTTGCGCCTGCCGCTTATGCAAATGGAGCATGCTTGCCTGTGCTTGCCCAGGGCTCGTGCAGGGGGGGCTTTGCTCAACTGCCGCTTCCACAGCTCGGTTCCAAACGGCTCAAGACTCACTAGTGGGCCGTAGTCCAGGGGATTGGGGACCCCTGATCTAAGAGGTATCTGTATAAAGAGTATTATGGGTAATGGTAAAGGACAGCCTTTCAAGAAAGATCATCCATATTTTATAATTTAGTTATTTAACGGGCTTATAACGTATTCTATTCAACTGATATCATCCAATGCATATTTTCCCAAATATATAATTTGAGATTAATAAGACACATATATTTTCTCACAGGAGGATACTTTTTCATACACTCCTGAAAAATTGGACTGGCAGGGGGGCTGTTTTCATATCATTGTTACCTGAGCTGATTTATTTCTGTTTCCATTGCAGTGAAACCAGAAATTGAAAAGAAAACGATGTTACTATTTACAAGGATGAAACTTTTATGAGCTGTTTGTTTTTCTAGAGGAAGGAAGGCATCCTTGCCTTTCCCAACTCCTTGAATCCTGTGCTTGATAGATTATTCTGTTCACAAGTCCTTAAAGAGAAAAAATAGCTGGAGGGGTTTCACTTCCCAATTCTCTCTCTGTCTCTCACTGCATATAAATGTACGCATATGCAGCCAGTTCTACTTTAAAATGCAGTTAGGATTGATCTCTGTTATTTGCTCAGCCTTGGAATTCTTCCCTAGTTAAACTATACTTCCTAGGGATGAGGGGGGAGGGGATTACTTCTTTTTCTTTATTTTCTGTTTTCTTCTTTTTCTGAATCTTTTTTACAATTTTTATCTTTTGCAGTTTGTATTATGTTTCTTCAAATAATCTATATACAGTATATAAATGCCAAGTACCACTCACTCATCACGAAATCTCCAGAACCGTAAAGCCTACAAACTTGAAATTTGGCACATATTTTTTTCTTGGCTTCTAGGTGCTCGTTAAGAAAGGGTTTTTCAAAATGACCATTAGAGTATTACTATTTCTTAACACAGTAATTAACACATTCTGATGCTAAGGAGTTCTACTCCCCCTCCCTACCTGAAAAGAACTCTGTTCCAACTGCCAGTTGCCTCACAAGGTTGCGGAACAGCAGGAGGTAGTATTGTTCGCCATCATGCTCCATTATTCTGTAGCTGTAAAATTCAGCAGCAGACCTAGTCTTCTTGAGCGGACCCCTGGTCTTTGAGTCTCACTGAGGTATATTGATGTAATAGCCATCTTTTCCACAGCAGAACATCAGAGGCAGTGGTGGTATTCTACTGGCTTGGCCCAGTTTGGACAAACCGGTAGTAAAAAAACAAAACAAAACAGTTACCAGTTCATTCGAACCGGTATTTCTTTCTTTTTTCCTCCTGATGATCAGCTGTTCTGATGATCAGCTGTGCCCGATCTCCCTCGCTGTCTTACTGTTTCCCCTAGGGGGCTTCCCTGAGGCCCAGGAGGCAAAAATAGAAGAAGAAGCACTCAGTTTTTGGCCTTTGGGGCCTCAGGGAAGCCTCCTGGGAGCAAAAACAGTCTCCCAGGAGGCTTCCCTGAGACCTAGGAGGCAAAGAAGAAGAAGAAACCGTGCCCACCTAGTCACATGGTCATGCCCACCTAGCCATGCCCACAGAACCATTAGTAAAAATATTTGCATCCCACCCCTGATTAGAGGGTACTGGAATGTTCAGGAGCTGTCTAGGACTCCTTACAGTACTAAACCTTGGTACCTCACCAAAATGTCTACACCTTCCACCTATGGAACTGCTTCCAGACTCAAGATGGCAGGAGCGATATTCCATTATGTGTTTCAATCACCATCCACCACTGAGCCAATGGATTATGGACCGGATTTCTCCTGCATAGCCTAATCACATAGTGTCGTCGCAAAGCACGACTATCCAGCTTGTCTTTAATAAAATTATTAAATTTAATAATTATTTAGTTAAACAGGAATAGGTCTCTATGTGAAGCAAATAGGGTGACCTTGGTACCCTATTGCTGAAGGAGACAAGGCAGGAAAGAAAAGAACCAGACCAGACCAGAACAAAGGTATTCCAATTTGCGGGGGGGGAGCAGCAAAAATACCAATGCTATACAAGACTAACAGAATAACATAGTTAGAAGGGACCTTGGAGATCTTCTAGTCCAACCCCTTGCTTTGGCAGGAAACCCTATACCATTTCAGACAAATAATTGTCCAATCACTTCTTAAAACCTCCAGTGTTGAAGCATTCACAACTTCTGGAGGCAAGTTGTTCCACTTGTAGGGGATATTTTAAAGTTATTATTATCAGAGTAAAGACTTAAAGAGTTAATAAAGCTTGGCCTAACAAGGTAATAAGTAAATATGGGATACAATATAATAAGTTGTAATTTTCCATAATGTAGACTAGCACAGGGGTCCCCAACCTTTTGGACTTCAGGAACCACCAAACTCATAATTTTAAATCCTGCACGGACTTCTAATATGAATTCAGCATGCTGCTCGCTGAAGCACCTGGACTCCTACTGACAGGATGGGGTCCTTCAGGCACTTAGCTTGGCTGCCTGTTTCTGCAACCTTAAATACTCAAAAAGGCATTTGGACCCATTTCCCACAGAAAACAAAACACAGGGATCTCTCATCTCTTTTTCTCTTTCTCCCTCTCTCTCATCTCTCTCTTTTTCCCTCCCCTTCTCTTTCTCCCTTTCTCCCTCTTTCTCTCTCTCTCTCTCTCTTCCATTCTCTCTCTCCTTTTCCCTCTTTCTCTCTCTCTCTTCTCCCCCTCTCTCTGTCCCCAGGGGTGGGGGTGGGGAGAAAGGAACCTCTGAACTGGTGCTGGGTGGTGAGAATCTGATGTCTGGAGGCTGACAAGCCATGTGCTGAAGATCAGATGGCTGGCAAGGAGGCGAGGCAACAGGGGTGATACTGGCGGTGGATGGACTGATATGCTTGGGAGATCGCAGCATCAGACTCCTTCCTGGGTGTCCCCTGGCCTGTTAGGAGTAGGGGTGCAGGGGAAAGAAACCTCTGAACTGGTGTTACCTCCTGCCTCCGCACATCGAGGAGTTCGAGCGGCTGCCAGCAATGCCCTCAGGTAAAGATGTTGCGAGGGGGAGCTTGACTCCTCCCGTCGGGAGCTTTTCTTCCTCCTTGCCAGAAATGCTCACATGCAAAATGCTCACCATCCCTGCCACTTGCCATGCCTCCTCCTTGCCGCTGGCCATATGAGCAAGGCTTTCTGGCTAGGAGGAAGAGAAGCTCCTGAGGGGAGGGGTCGAGCCTCCCCCTCACAACATCTTCACCTGAGGGAGCTGGCAGCTGCTTCCTGCTGCTTGGCCTCCTCGATGTGCTGAGGCAGGAGGCACAGGTTTGCTAGGGAGACTGCAGGATTGCCCCACCTCCCCGCCAGCCATCTGGTCTTCAGCACATGGCTCATCGGCCTCTGGACATCAGATTCCCACTACCCAGCACCAGTTCAGAGGTTCCTTACCACCCCACCTTGCGGGTCAGGGAATACTCGGGAAGGGCTCCGATGCCATGATCTCCTGCATGCTACCCTACCTCCCTGCACGCATCAGTCCATCCACCACTGGATTCACCCCTGTTGCAGACACGAGTGTGCTGCGGCCCACCAAAATTTTCTCATTGACTACCTATTCTGTCCTCTGTAATGTACAAAGGCAGATAGATAACTCCACAAAGCATCCATACAAAGTCTTTTTATTGGTTCATCAGCCATCCTCAAAAACACACTGTTATGACAAGATTCTTCTCAATATCCAATTCTTTGCATATCTGTCTTTCTGGGTAAAAAGATGGTTATCTCTTATCCCTTTCATCCCATATCGTAGAAGCAGGAGTAGAGATGCTAGCACGAGGCTGGGTTCAGGCAAGAGTGAAGAAACCTCTCTCAACCCACCAAGGGTCAATTCAGCGACCAATCAGGATTACTGATGTGGCCACATGACATGGACTACCCAGGATACCTTAACTACATTTACCATGACGCATTCTCTTAAGGGGACAGCTCCCAATTACTAACTAACTATGCCAATTCCCATTAACTATAATTGGCTGGACAGCACACTATCAGTGGGCCACGGCCCACCAGTTGGCGACCACTGGACTAGCATATAGCTTATCATATACTTTATTCAAATTATCTAGAGTTAGTATTTTAAAAGTATAGCCACACTGTTACATATCCAAGACACAGCCATGTTTGCCTGATGTGTGAACCCTTGAGATATGTATCAGGTACTGGGTGGTACAAAAAACAAGATAAGAGAATACCAAAGAAATGAGAAATGAAGGGGCTGGGTGCTTTGCAACATAGGCCTAACTAATTTTAAAGTTTAGCTAGAATAGCAGATTGTAGGCAGACTGTTAGCATGTGACTGATCTGGGCCTGTCAATCGAGCCTAGCAAGGAGTGACAAGCGGCTGGTGATAGAATTGTATAAAATATGCTGAGATCTGTTACTGGGTGTGGACATATGAGTGAAGCCGCTGGTTTGAAAACCATAGCTTATTAGTAATTTTATTGTGCAAATGCATGCAATTCTGTCTGATATAAGAAAATAAATAAGTTAAATAAATCATATTTTACATAATTTGTTGGTCAAATCATAGGGTTCTTCCGAACTTGCTTAGAAATCTATTAGGTCACTTGTGAGCAACTTGTGCTATGCAGGCCACATGCAACACAGAGTCCTTCAATATAGCTCAAGAGCCAAATCTCCTCCCTCCCTCTCCAGTTAACCAAGCTGACTGGGAGAGTAAGGAGAGCAATGAGTTTTCCCTTGAGGAGGATGGCACACATAGTTGTACAGATAGTTCTGCCTGATTACAGTTTTGCAGGAAGGATGATGGATAGAAACCCCATCTTTTCCATGAAAATAACTCCCCCACCAGCCTGGCCAACGGTTATTTCATAGGCTTGGAGGCATGCAGACAGTTAAATCTGCATTTCCAGATTTCAGCCTGTTCACTCTGAACGCATACAAGTGAGAGCCTATGGATGGATAAGGAAACAGTACTGTTTTCAAATGTTGTATATGTGATTTGAGAAAAAGTTTTAGGATTCTAATTTAAGGTAAGAGAAAAGGGAAATGATAGTTCTGTCCAAAAGGCAACTGGATTTTCTCTGCTTTTTGCCTTGAAGACGTTTCTCTTCTCATCCAAGAAGCTTCGTCAGCAATAGCAAGATAGCATGATATAGCATGATATAGCATGATAACAGTGTTCCAGTACTTAAGGCTGCCACAAAGAAGAGAAAGTTAACCTATTCTCCAAAGCACCTGAAGGATAGAACACAGATAGAAAGCAATGGATGGAAAGTAACCAAGGAGAGACGCAACCTAGAACTAAGGAAAAATTTCCTGACAAGTTAGAACAATTAATCAGTGGAACAACTTGCCTCCAAAAGTTGTGAATGTTCCAACAATGGAAGTTTTAAAGAAGAGATTGGACAGCCATTTGTCTGAAGTGGTATCGGATCTCCTGCTTGAGCAGGGAAGACCTCAAGGTTCCTTCCACCTCTGTTATTCTATTATTCTTCTGTAGCATTGGTGGATGAGAAGGGAAACATCTTCAAGGAAAAAACAAAGAAAGTCCAGTTGTCTTTTGGAAAGCACCTTTGGGACAACCATGACCTGGAATGACTGATAATCTCTATAGAGGACAGTTCTGACTATATGCATGACTGCTGCACATTACTGATTCCATATTTGCCAAATGTCACGTATTCCCTTGGAGCAAAAACTTTGCCCATCCTTGCAACCATTAGGCTTTATAAAAATATGAATGTTATTTTGTGCCATGACTTTTGTAAGCTTTTAAGTCCTCATTCATCCATCCATTGATTCTTTGAGCCGTATGTCTCATATAGATATTCTGGCTGCCACTAATTTTTGCCTTATTTATTCCATTTATTTACCATAACATTTGCTTGTCATTCTTTTTGTTAGAAACTCAAGATGGTAGGTATGGTTCTTTTGCTTTCTCTCTCCACTTTCATTTTATTCTTGCAGGATGATAGATTGGGCCAAGAGGGTACATTAGAATCAAGGTAACTGCCTAAGATTGATGGCAGGATGGGGAATTATGCTTGTGTCTCCCTAGTCCAAATCCATCTTGCATGTAGACATGGCGGAGAAAGTCTCTCTGAATGTAGCAAGCTTCTTAACCTTTCCATATCTCATAGTTATGAGATCAGTCTGCTCTCCAAGAAAACAACCACAGTCTCCTCTTTTTACCTGTTCGCTCATATCATTGATGACAACCAGCTGGGCACGATTGTCCTTGCATTGATCATTGGCCCATCTCCAAGTACCCTTCTTCAGAGAGAAGTAATAACACTTCCCATTAAAGTACTCCCACTGTGTGTGGTTAGGGCCACAAGGAAACACTGGTTAAATACAAAAAGAGAGTGTTAATTCAAACTGGAATCCGGATTTGTTTAACATACAATCTCTGTGACTTTTGGTCAATTAAAATTTCCATCTCCATTTTCAAGTCAGAATTCCAGGTTTTCCTTGGGCAGATCCAACCAAGCAAGCACTTAATGCCAGAATCAACCTGAAACTTTTGGGGCAGAAGGATAGAATATCTATAAAATAAAGGTGGGGGGGTTTAAGGAAGTACAGCTTGTACGTGTTTGGATGTGCAGGCTTGGGATCTTGCCTAGCAATGAAAGACCTGGAGACATCTGACTCGCTAGGTTTTTAATTAGACTGCCAGTTTCTGAGAGTCATGGCAAAATAAATTCCTACCCTGCCACACAAGCTGAAATCTAAAACGGCTGACTAATCCAAAAGAAGTCAATTTTGTTTATTCCACTAGGTGGCTGACTGGCACTGCATTGAAAGAAACCATTGATTAATGTCAGAAAATGTTTTTATAGGATGTGAGAAAATCTCTTTGCCAGTAAGCCACAAAAATCTCATGTCATCTTCGGGAATGATTCTTTTATTTTTAATTACTATCAACAATGGTTCAATCTTATAGGTATGGAATAGAGGTGGAAGATAAGTTGGTGACTCCCCCGGTCTCTGCGGCTGGTGGCCAAAACTATTTTTATTAAATATGCATTGTAATCATATTTAATCTGATTAATTTCTTTTCTACGGAAGAAAAAAACCCACAGAATCACACCTCTGTCTCAAATCTTGTACTGTGTGTCACTTTCCTATGAAAAGCCATTATCTATGGGAAAATTTACTCTGTCCCTGATGTTTTCAAAAATAGCATCTTGAGGGACAGTGTTTGTGGGTCAGGATTTTGGCAGAAAACAGCACAACAAGGTTTAGGTTGAGGTCTAAGGTGTCTTTTCCTGCAAATCATAATAATAAACATGTGCAATTTGGCTCACAAGAATTAAAGTCAAGGTTGTTCATTCTCCATTTGCTGATCTGCGCTGGGTGGACTGTGAATTAGTGGCTTTTATTTATTTTTTTAAAAAAGAAAAGAACAACAGACTCATAGAAAACAATCCTATTAAAGTCTACTGTCTTGTAAATTCTTTGGATTTTTATTTATTTAATTAATGTTTGCACACACCCATCTTAAGCTGACTCTGGGCACCTTAAAATTCTTTTTACAATTCTGTCAGTTCTTACCTCTCCATTTCAATCAGCATGCCTCCAACATATCAGTTACAGGAGAACCACGATGGGAGAGAGGTGCATTACCACCTCCTATTCCTACCCCAGCTGGGTTAATTGGGGGGCCATTGGGAGAAGCAGAATGCAGAAGTGAAATGGGCCTTGACCTGTTCTAACAGGGCTCTTGTTCTTATGGCCTTACTGTCTTATGTCCATCAGAGAAAAGCCACTAGGGGATTTGTATGAGATATTTAGAGGCTCATTAACACCATAGTAAAAAGATCATTATATAAGTATTGAAATGGAAGACAGAAATGTTATCCTCTGTGCAAGATGGTGTCACCAAAATTTAGTAACAAATTCAGATAGTCCTCGACTTATGACCACAAGTGAGCCCAAAATTTCCATTGCTAAGCCAGAAGGAGAATTTTGCTCCATTTTATGACCTTTCTTGCCAGAGTTATTAAGTGAAACAGTGCAGTTAACTTAGTAACATTGTTGTTAAGTGAACCTGTCTTTTTCATTGACTTTGCTTGTCAGAGATCTCAAAAGGTGACCATATGACCCTGGGACACTGCAACTGTCATAAGTACATGCCAGTTGCCAAGCATCTGAATTTTGATCACGTGACCACGGAGATGCTGTAATGGTCATAAGTGTGAAAAACAGTCATAAGTCACTTTTTTTCAGTGCCATAATAACTTCAACCAGTCACTAAATGAATGGTAGTTACTCACGGACTACCTGTAAGTGGAAAATGATGGTGTGATTTTTTTCCAGTGGGTTTCAAATAAAAAAAGATGGTGTGTTAAGCATCAAAATTTTAACACACCTAGAAAACTAAATGGGAACTCCAGGAAGATAACTAGGAAGGGTTATCATCAAGACTTACATTTGTCATCAAGGTTATCCACTGACAGTACAAAATGCATACTTATTTTGTTCATTTCTGATGAAAGAGTTGTGGCTGAAAAAAATACAACAAAGGGAGGGAAGGTCAGCATTTTAGACTCTGTAACTTTCCACATTTGAAAACTGATTGGTTCACTTATCTAGCTTGTTATGGTTTAAGGCTGTGAAAGATCCCAGCTGTTGGGATTTGCAAACTATGATAGCAATAGCACTTAGACTTATATACTTTATAGTGTTTTACAGCCCTCTCAAAGTGGTTTACAGAGTCAGCCTCTTCCCCCCAACAATTTGGGTCCACATTTTACTCACCTCAGAAAGATGGAAGGCTGAGTCAACCTTGAGCCTGGTGAGATTCAACCTGCCAAATTGCAGTAGGAGTAGCTTGCAGCACTGTACTCTAATCACTGCACCACCGAGGCTCGTTTATTTAATGCTTTACAGTGCTCTTTAAGAGTTTAAAGAGTCAGCCTATTGCTCCCAACAATCTGGGTCCTCATTTTACTGACCTCGGAAGGATGGAAGGCTGAGTCAACCTTGAGCCCCATCAGGATTGAACTCCTGGCTGTGGGCAGAGTTAGTCTGTAATATTGCATTCTAACCACTGCACCACCAAGGCTCCTGTGTATATCTTACCATAATCAGTGGATCCAGTCCACACTGACTTATTCAAGGTCAAGATGGTCTGTAGCAGGGGTCACCAACCTTTTGGATCTCAGGGACCACTAATCTCATAATTTTAAACCCTGCAGACCACTAATATGAATTTTGACTGGCGGTGGCTTGCTGACATTGGTGGCAAAGTTGGTCCCATATTCCAGAGCTGCAGTAGACACAGGACTGGCCCTTTGGTCATCCTGGAGCAGCTCCTCTAGTCCATGGCAGGCCTGGGTGGAGGAGTAGCTGCTCCGGGATGACCCACCGGTTGGTGACCACTGGTCTGTAGGACTTATGAGCACCCACATTTCCTATAGTCTGTAATTGTTGTAGGAATTGGGGATGCTGCCCAACATGGTCTTGGTGCAGAGTTCTGCATAAATACACAGGCTGTTTATTGGAAGCATTCCCAGGTGAGGAGCAGCCTGGCCATAGCAGACTGACAACTCATTCCAGCCATGGGTGGATCTCCTGGCAATAGCAGGGCCCTTTGGTGAAGCTAGGAACTGGGTGGATAACCAGCAGTCAGGTCTGAAAGGGCCCATTGATCAAATCAATGACATAACCATTTTGGCTGGATGAGTGAGAGTCACAGGTGATTCAATCAACATTTGGTGGGTCCCAGGAAACATGCTTTCTCTGCTATGGCATCCACCTTCTGAAACATTATTTCCTCTAAAATTAGATTGGACCCATCCGTTTTGATATTCCAGATATCCTGCGAGACCTAGTTAAATAATTGGAGTTGGGGTTCCCAGGGAACTGGAGATATGCTCAGATGGCTCCATTTTCCATGACCATGCTTATTCTCCCTTTGCCTAGGGTTTGAATATCTTTTTAAAAAAATGATATTTAATTTTAAATCTGGATTTTACAGTTTTTATCTTTTTTGTGTTTTATTCTTCTATTGCTATACACCTAGAGTTTCATTTGTGAGTTGGCAGCTATACAAATTTTATTGATAAATACATAATAAATAATTCTGAGAGAATGAAACATCAGCTGGTGGGATAGAAGAGATCTTTGCATTGCAGGTCCTAATTCTGACTTTGGTATCTAAAGAAACATTTATCAGTGGAGCTTAGAGTTAGAAAATGCTATCAAAATAAGGGTGTTACAGTCATAAACTCCTTATTAAGGAAGCAGACTTCTACAGAATGACAGAAAAGTCATTTCAAAGAAGACACTCACAGATATTTGGAGCATGAATCTACCTACCAAATGAAAATCTCTCTCAGAAAAGATATACATTGATAAAGAGTTTTGACACAAGACTATTCTCTGTTCAGGAAAGAAGATGGTGTTACCTCAGGTACCTGTTTATAAATGGATAGATGAATAATTCAGTAAATATAAATTTAGGAAAGGGGAAACATGTTGAAGTTATCTGAAATAGGCAGCTCTGATTCATCTTAGTTGGGCAAGTTTCAAACAGATGTTGAACAATTTTTACAAGCCTTGATACAGAAGTATTCTTGGTACTTGTGTGAGGACTGTGCCATGCTAAACTAACTCTAATATTTTGCTACTATTTTTATCTGTAATAGAATTCTGCTTCAGTAAAAAGAAGAAAAAGGGTTTTGCCTCAGAAAAAAAGGGTTTAAACATAAATACTGCATGTAAGTTTTCAAGAATCTAGTCTAAGAGAAAGTTTGAAAGTATATGCCATCAGTTAGTTTGCTAGTTCACTAATCCAGTGCTATCAGTACTAAAATTTGGGAGTTCTCCAGCATTTCATTTATTAATTTTGGCTCCAAAAGATGCATTGGGACTTTTTTCCAGTTAGGTCTTATTTTGGGTGAAATACGATACTAAATGCATCCATCTGGCTGAGAGTTATTTTTGGGGTAGGACTTACATTACGAGCATTCTGAAAAATCATGCTAGGGCTTATTTTTCAGTTGGGTCTTACTTTCGAAGAAACATGGTGTGTTTGTGTATGTCTTTGTGTATGTATTGTTTTTACTGAAATATTAGTGAAGATGGTACCATATATTGTACCATCTTCATTATTATTTCAGTAAAAACAATCTTCTTCCCATACCTCATCTCATCAATAATCAAATTATAAACTCAAATTAAAATAATCTATAATAATTTTATAAAATAAAATTATAAAATCATTCAATCCTAATTCGCAGAAATCTATTAAGAGCTACCAGAAATAGTAACAAAATTTCAGACATGAATTTTTCCAGACTCCATATGGAGATGCTAGGGGTCTGGGAACTAATCCATGTAAAACATATTCTCCGTTATTGAGTTATAGAAGTGCCATCTCTGATACTTTTAGTTGCTCTGGGGTTTGGGTGTCCAACCTTTTGGCTTCACTAGGCTGCATTAAATAGAAAAAAATGTCTTGGGGCTTCATATAAAATATGTAATATTTTAATAACATATATAATAACATATCACATCATAATATTAAAAGCTCATGATCTTGTGGGGCCACATTTCTACCTGTCCCAGGGTAACATGTAGCCCATGGCCCGTGGATTGGACATGCCTACTCTAATGTTTTCAGTCTGCTCACAAATTAACTGCAATTTACCCAGTCATGATGTTCAGAGGAAGGAAGCAGAGAGGCAGAATATAATCTCTGGCTAAATAGCAAGAACTCCCCCTATCAAAACTCTGGCTTGTCTAGTCAGTATACATCAATTTTCTCCAATTTGCTTGTTTTCCAGAGGAGCCAATTCTTATTTCAGTCTCAACCTGTATGTCTGTTGGTTGTCTAGATAGCCTCGTATATTTTTGGGTGGAGCCTCCCATAGAAAGCTCTTTTTGTGCAGGCTGTAGCAGGTTTGTCAGGACTTAGGAACTGAGTGTTCTCATCTACTTTCTTGAAGGAACATCAAGATCCCAAGAGTTATCATTTCAGAAAGCCCCAAAATGGAACATGATCCAGTGTAAGTAGGATTCCTTGGATCTTCAACCCTTTCATATCAACTCAGTGCAGACTCAGGTAGCAGATTGCAGAATCATAGATCTCTAAGTGAACCTTTGATTCTGTGAGCAACTCAATCTGCCTGCCTACTTTGCCTGGTTTGGGGTAAAAGTTGCTTTTTTCTTATAAAAAGAAATCAATATTTACATACATGGCATGTTGTGAGTTAATTTTGTGAGTTTGCTTGCAAGCAAATTTTATGTGACAGACTCAGGTAGCCAATTGCAGAAACATAGATCTCTGAATGAATCTGTTATTCTGTGAACAACTCAATCTACCTGCCTGCTTTCCCTGATTTTAGGTAAAAGTTGCTCTTTTTTATAAAAAAATAAATATTTACATAAATATTTATAATATTTACATACAAGCCACACCCAGCTAGTCACATGACCACCAAGCAACGGCCACAAATTAGGCCACACCCACAGAACCGGTTCTTAAGAAATTTGAATCCCACCCCTGAGCATATACCTCTCTTCCCAACTGAAGGAGATCAAGCCAAGGATTACTCAATAGAGTAACAGAATTATGAAACACATACCTTTGGAAAGAAATGCAATGTAGAAAATAACTGTTAGGAGAAAAGAGACTGCCAGCAGAACATAGATTCGGAAGTCAGATCTCTGGGTGTAGTAAAGGTAATTCCTTTCTTTAAAAAAAAAAAAAAGAAATGGAGAAGGGTCAAAGAAATAGCAGGAATTTTGTTCCATTGCCGTTAGGAATCCAGAAAGGAAGTTATTTCTTTGTCAGTGAAATCATGTATGGATTTTTATTCTTGTTGGATGTCTATAGTATGAACTGAACCAATGTTGCAATGTCATTGGGTGAACTTGCATGACATCATGAAATATTACAATTTATTTTCTGGGAATACTGTCTGTGGTTGTATATTATTCCCTTGATCTTTACTGATTGGTAAAGTGAGACTTGCCATTATTTGTAAATGGTATTATATGGTGATAAAAGAATTGTAAGGAGATTCAGTTTGGTTTGGTGATTAAGGCACCAGCCTAGAAAAGGGGAGACCGTGAGTTCTACTCCCACCTTAAGCACAAAGACAACTAGGGCCAGTCACTCTCTCTCTTAGGAAGATGGCAAGGGCCAACCACTTTTGAAATTTTCCTCCAAAATTTCAGGGAGTACTGTAGTTTAAGTGGTCAAACAGGACTTGAAGACATATGCACATATTCAAAAGTGTGTATGTGTGAGGGACTCTTGGATTTGGTGGAAATCCAACAATTCTAGCTGAAATCCACATATACCATCAGCATGTTGGAAATAAGGAATGTCCACTAACCTGCTTAGTAGATCAACAGAACAACCCACCAATGAAAATATGTCTTCAGTGCAATCAAATTAGGGAAGCACTAGCTTAGAACTCTTTAAAATATCGGTGCTCTCTAGCTGCATTAGAGCTCAATATGCATAATCAGAAATATTCTAAATCAGCTCTATTTTTTGAATCTTTAATTTTGGTAGTTTATCCATTACGAAAGAAAATGAAAGAAGAGCTGCAATAGAGGATTGTCCTCTAGCGTCTTTTTGAATAGAAGTCTGCCTCCGGAAAATATGACACACACTAATCACGACTTAAGTACACCAACTCTTTGATTACAAATTAAAAATGTAAATTTTAAATCTCAATTTCAGATGAAATCTGACGCTTTAGCTGCTGATTACTGATTGCCAAGAAGGAAAAAAAATATTTACTTTTATCAGTGCGAAGATCATCTGGATATATTTCATCCTCCATTTGGTTGAGATCCTTCTTTGCAGATTTTGATTTTGTAAAATAAGGACACTGCGGTTCACCTTGTCAATTCTCCTGAGAGGCCAGGCTCCAACTGCTCGCGGCAGAACAGTTTACACCCCAGCTCTGGTGCCCTCTGGCCTCAATTTGCTTTATTTTTCTCTCTCTCTTTTTAATGTGGTCACCTCCTCCAACCTCATTGATTGAACATTACAGTATTTTAAAAAAAACTGTCCTTGGGAAATTTGATAATGATTTTTTTTTCTGTTCAGAATGTTCTTGGCCAGAAATCAATACTTTCACCTCTTTGCATGCATCACTTGGTTTCTAAGTGAGCATTATTGAGAACTGTCCTGTTTTATTTATTTATTTTATAATATTTTAATTAGACAGGGAAAAAGACTTTCATGTTGCTCCAGCTATGGAAATTAGTAGCTTAGAGAGTGATTGAGGGGGATGGGTCTTTTCAAGTTGTTGTTTGGCATGTATAGCCTAAACTCTATAAAGCTTATTTGAAGAATCTCATATTTGAAGAATACCTTTGCCCATGTTGGACTTAGCAAAGCCCAAGTGCACTCCCCCCCCCACAAGATAGATGAATCACAAATCATAAAAGATACACTAAATAGAGATCCCAAATAACGATGCCAAGTTTGATGATAAACCCAAACATCTTTCAGAAAATTGACATCTTCAGCTTTTTTAAAAAAAATGGGGAATATTGAAGCCAACTGAACTTCCTGTGGGAGGCTGTTCCAGAGGACTGTCTCCATTACAAAAAAAATGCCTCCAGACTTTGCTCCCTTCCCCATCTTCCCAAAATGGAAGAGACCAATTGCTTCTCCCACCATGAATGTTCATTTGATGTTGCCTTAAGCTGCCCTAAACTCTACTGGCGTTAAAAGTTGTTTCTTCCCCCTTGTTTCATCCTCCCCCAAGAACAACCCCTCCCTATTAAATTTGTTACTCATGGTTGAAATAGCGGAAATCTTATGACAGCTCAGTGATCTCACAGAGGATTGTAGTAGGCTAGATAGAAAAGATAGAGACATATGGAAAGGTGGCTGGTTTGAAAATAAATAAAGATAAGACAAAGATCTTGACAAAGAATATGCTATCAAGACAAAAGGAAGAACTGGCAGACCTATTGAAAATTCAGGTCACAAATAAGATCAAGTACTTGGGGATATATTTGACAGCAAGATGTAGTACATTAAAAGAGAATAATTATATCAAACTTAAACAGCAGATAGTGCTAGATCTGGTGGAAAATTTACAACTGTCATTAATAGGGAGAATTTCAACAATCAAAATGAATATATTACCCAGAATTTTATATTTGTTTCAAACAATTCCAATTGGGCTTGGAAAAGATTACTTTGAAGATTTAAATAAAATTGTGTTGAAATATATATGGCAAGGTAAGAAAGCAAGAATAAAGTTAAAACTTTTGCAAGATGCTAGAATTAGAGGAGGATTTAGTTTGCCTGATTGGTAGTTGTATTATTAAGCTACAAATCTGATGTGGGTTAAGGAATGGATAACACTAAGAAACACTAGATTGTTGACATTAGAAGGACATGATTTGTTGTTGGGGTGGCATGCTTTTTGTTCTATATTAACATTCTTGAAACCCTGAATTCTGATTGGTACATACGGACCACAACTTGATTGGTTAACTAAACTCCTGTGATTGGTGTGCTAAGAATCTACCGTGATTGGCCGAGCCGATCGCGGGAGATTCAAAGCGCTGCCATTGGCCGCCGGGCCGCCGGCTGGCTGAATAAAGCCAAGCGGCTCACAGGTCTTGAACAGAACTGTATATTCAATAAAGAGCTGAATGTGCACTTTGAGTCTTGCCTCTCAATGCAACCCAATCTACCCGGGACCGATCTACCGGACCTAACACTTTTTTATGGTATAAAGGAACTAAAACACAGGGGTATTTTAGAAGACATTATATGCGGGAGTCTCTGTGGTTAAACTGGGAGAAGATTAAAAGACAATGTTTATATATGTAGACTTTTATATATGTAGACTTTTAGAAAATAATAAATATATAAAGATGTACTTCTTTCTTATATCTACAAAATGATTTTAGGATAGATTTTCTTGTAAAACATGAATGAATAAAAGTATAGTCAAATGATTAATAATGATACTAAGGTATTTAATTTTTGATTGAAAATACAAGATTATATACAATGTAATTATAATTGAAGACTACGAAATGGAAGCACAAAACAATTTGTAAACCAACCGGCACACTATATGTATACATATGGAAGATGGTTTGGTGTTTTTATGTCTTGTTTGTTTATGCTTGTTTTTAAAAACCAATAAAAACTTTTTTTAAAAAAAGATTGTAGTAGGCTCACACGAGGGGAGTGTCTGGATGCTGCTGCTTTTTTTAAAATAAATTTTATTAAGTTTCCAAATTTTAAAAAACATAAAACAAAACTTCATACATTCTTATCAACATCAAGACATCTTTTGCATTTCCTCACATTTTTCAGTATATGTTTTTACTTATTCCTTTACCATTGCATCTTACTTTTATTATAAATCAATATCTTTTATCCTTACATCTCAATCTTGTCCATGGTATATTTACATATTTACATATTCCCTCATTCTTTTCCTAATTGCCATTTTATTTTCTTTTTATTTCTAAACCACTCATACCAAGCATCCCAGGCCCTATAATAAATTGAACCTTCTCTGTCTTTTATTTTCATCGTTAGCCTGTCCATCTCTATACAATCTATTTTTTTTTTTAATAACCATGCCTTCCGGTGGAACCCTTTTTCCTTCCAGAGTTGTGCGTACAAAATCCTTGCAGCTGTTAATATATGTAACATAATATATCTAATTTATCTAATTGATGTATAATATATCAATTTATCTAACTGGTGCTTTTCCATGCGGAAACCAAATTGTTCTTTGTCCTTCTGATATCTTGCCTGGATTTGCATGTATGGCCACCAATCTATCTTTATATTTTGTTGCTGTAATTCTTGTCTCATTTTTAACCTTCCTTGTGTGTCTAATAGGTCTTTGTAACTCCTCTTTTTTCCCAGATCCATTGCATTTGAGTAGATTTGTGCTTCCATAGTTGACAACCAGTTCGGTATTTTAGTATAATGGTTCTTTTAATCTTGTTCCATGTCCGAATTAATGAATCTCTAATCATGTGTCTCTGAAAATATGCATGCTGTTTAAATTTCCCATCCCGTAGGAAACTATGCAACCCTCTCTGCAAGTCGTGACCCTCTATCGACAATACTCTTCTATTTTCCAAGTTGATCCAATCTTTAATCCATACCATAGCTGCAGCCCAATAATACATTTCCCAGTCAGGGAGTCCAAAACCACCCCTTTCTCTTTTGTCCTATAACAATTTCATTTTTATCCTAACCTTTTTCCCATCCCAAACAAGTTTACTTATTATTCGATCTAATTCTCTAAAAAAAGGTTTTATCCAATCTTACTGGTACAGTTTGAAAAAGATAAGAGTATTTTTGGTAGGGTAGACATTTTAATTGCTGCAATTTTCCCCAGTAGTGATAGCTGTAATTTCCCCCACATTTCCAATTCTTTTTTGATTTGTATTATTAATTTGTCATAGTTATCTTTTTTGATTGAAGAGCATCTTGCTGTTAACCAAATGCCTAAATATTTTACCTTTTTCACGCTTTGCATCCCCAATTTTCCTTCTAATTCTTTTTTTTGCTTATCTTTTTAATTAAAAAGGAGCATTATAAGGTACAGGCATTTGCTGATGATATAGTATTTTTTCTGGAAGATCCAGAGGATATGGGAGTAAAATTAATAAAGGAAATAGAGGAATTTGGCAAGGTCACAGGCCTTAAGATTAATAAAAACAAAACAAAATTATTGACTAAAAATTTCATGGATGCTGCTGCTTTACAACCAAAACCTGAAAAAGTTGGCAATTGCTGATCTAGAGGCTTGTAGCTTGCTCCATGTTCCTTGCATTTAAAATGGCCTATTCACTCCTGATTGTTGGCCCCTTTCTTCTTCCTAGCTGACTTTCATTGTTGACCAAGGGCCCTAGTGTGACTTAAAGGCTTGATGACATTGAAGGCAAGGCTAGATTGCCTCATTGCGTTGTCAATTCTTGAGACTTAAGAAGTTGACATATGAAGTAGAAATGAGATGACCCAGAATAATGGAATGGGATCTCTTCTCACTGATGTGTGCAGTTCTTTTGAAAGCATCTTCCTTAATACCATATTTTTCTGCAGGACAAATCCAATGAGCAGTGCTTATTTAGTACCACTATACAGGCATATATATGTTCAGTACACTGCCAAACATGCACTCTTAGAAAAAAAATGCTATATTTGACTGATAACTTTTTAATTTATCACTGGAGTGTCCTACAACAGCTTCAGAGTCCGATGTGGCCAGAGAATGTTACACCTACATGAATTAGGGATGTCCATCTGACTCTTTAAATAATACTCCATTTAATTAATGAAATAAATATTAAATATGAACATCATTTTTATATATTAGGTCCATCAGTCACAAAGAAAAGGGAGCACGAGAATATGGGGGGGCTTGAGGTGGTTAAAAAAAAAGTCAAGATAGGAACCACAACTGTGTGACCAAAACTCTCCCTTGTTTTAACATGCATGCAGTAAACGTGAAAAGGGGGCAAGAGCTTCAGAGCTTTGTTGACCTTCCCAAAAGATGCCCCTGAAAGAACATCCAACAGCTGCTATACAATAGACATAATACCTTGAAATTGGTGTTTTCAGGCTCAGACCCATATTTGCCTTTATTTATACTTTTCATACCATCTTGCTATCAAGGATTCAATGTGGTATGCCATAATTGCACATAAACACTAATACCCTAAACACATTTTTTTTGGGGGGGGGGGAATCCCTTCAATCATTTGAAAAGTAAAATCATTAAAAATGAACTAGGCTATGATAGGTTTTTATCTACCTTTAAAAAAAGGAAACTGCTTGAAACCCATTTAACTCTGAAAAGAATGCTCCATATGTAGAACAGCAAGTTGTTTTTATAAAGTTTGCTGTGATTTTATTTATTTTTATTCATTTTATTTATTTTGCTTGTCAAACATGTACAAGATAAGTATAAGAATGAACATAAACAAGAACAAAAGAAGTAAGTACAGATAAATGGGGACAGTAAGACAGGGACGGTAGGTTGTTACTGCAACAATTGATTACACTTATCTAGAAAATATATTTTATATTGCCTAGTAACAAGCAGAATGAAACCGCTTCTCCCCATTGATTGCTCTGTTTCTCCTAATAATGGGCAAGATGCTTATATTTTACTCAGTTGGCTATTCACTTTCTTCCTGCCCCTCGGGTTAGTTCTTTTATCCCCTTGAGCCACTCTCCCTTCTTAATTCTCACCTGGTTCTTAACATGGGTTTCCAGACCAATGGAAGGAGGGGATTTTGAACTTTCCTAGCAGACCTTTTGTGGATGAGTTTTGCTTCATGGCTTGAGAAAAGGAAATTGGGAACTTTCCAAAGAGACAGTTTCCAACCGGAAACTGGACTTTTTTGTTTTTTGAAGATGTTTTGTTTCTCATCCAATGATGAGAAGGATGAGAAGTGAAACGACTTCAAAGAAAAACAAGCAAGTCCAGTTGCCTCTTGAAAAAGCACCTTTGGGACAACTATGACCTGGATGATGGAGAATCTCCATAGAAATTGGGAACCCCTTCCCCATTCCACTCTCTAGGAATCGTGGGAGGAGTGTATGGAATGGTGGAAAATAAAAGACTGAAAATAATTGAAAAAGCTAAAAAAAAATTTAAAAAAGCAAAAGGAAAGTGTGTGGCTTCAGAAACATTTCACTGCGCCTGCTACAATTTCAAAGGTCATCCATTGCGATAGAGCATGGGAAAGATCTGCATTCCACACTTAGAATACTGCATCCAGTTCTGGTCACCACAAAATAGAAAAAGATGTTGAAACTTTGGAAAGAGTACAAAGAAGAACAACAGGCTGGAGGCTAAACCATATGAAGAACAGTTGCAGGAATTAAGTATGTCTAGTCTAATTGAAAAGGACTAGGGGAGACATGATAGCAATGTTCCAATAATTGAGGAGTTCATACCAAGATATGGGGGTCATACTATTTTCCAAAGCTCAGAAGGCAGGACAGGAAACAACAGATGGAAACTAACCAAGGAGAGAAGCAACCTAGAACTAAGGAGAAATTTCCTAACTCTCAGAACAATCAACCAATGGAAGGGTTTGCCTTCAGACATTCTGGGTGCTCCAATGTTGGAGGCTTTCAAAAGAGACTGAACAGTTAATTGGCTGAAATTGTATAAGGTCTCCTGCTCAATCAGGGGGTTGGAGTAGATGACCTCCAAGGTCCCTTCCAACTTTATTATTCTTTGTTCTATTTCCTCCCAAAGGATTAATTGCTTCATTGTAGTAATTAGCTCATGGGGATGGTTATAACCCGGGAAGGTAGAAAACACTATATTATTTGGAACAGCTGGAGGAGGAGCATTCTCTGTTTTTCAGACCTTTGCAGTTGGCAAAGATCATTGCTGAAAGCCATGAACTGAGTCAGGATCCATAGTTCTTGTTGGTTTAGGCACCTTGTAAATATTATGCCTCCTCCTAATCTTGGCAGCAGATAAAAGCGAAATGTATAATTCTGATCGTTGCTTTTATTGGTAATGTTGTTTTGCTCAGATTTTATTTTGTTCTCAATTATAAGATGCTTACAATAATTAATAGCAAAGTAAGGAATATATTAAAACAAAAATATTACAAGAATTCAGTGGCTCAAATATCCTCAGTAGATCCAGACTGAGGAAATTTAGACTGACTGGTGATAAGTCAGCAGAAATCCTTAACTCAGAAATCAGCAACCTGTTCTCTTGTATTTATTTGAAGAACATCTTCCATGTACCCTCATCATGTTTGGCATGATGGGAGATAAAAGTAAGCATTCTAGGAGGGTATTGCTGCTATTATGTTTGTCTTCCTGGAACTCCTTTGCCATTTTAGCTAAAGATGTTTGGCTAGAAACCAAGAGACTGTGACTTTTAGTCCTTCCCTGATATTTGACTCTGGGCCAAGAGTGGGCTCTATTACATTTCTACCTTCTGCTTTAATCCAGTGGCGAAAGCATATGTTCCATGTGGGAAGCATTGATCTCTCAAGCCCTTTGGTGTGAAAGGGCACCCTTACCATTCCAGCCACTGCCAACTTATGAGCCTTTTTCCTTTGCAGGATCCCAGTCCCAAAATGATGGAGAAAATATAGATGTCCTTTTTGCCAGCCAACTAACAAACTTATGCAGGAAACACACAACAATAATAATGGGAGACTTCAATTATCCTGATATCAATTGGAAAACTAATTCTGCACCAAGTGAGAAATCAAATAAGTTCCTAACCAACCTAGCTGACAACTTTGAAAAGATAGAGGGTGAAACTAGAGGGACAGCCATACTGGACAATTTTTACAAACAGAGAAGAAGTGATAGAGGGAATTGAAACTGCAGGAACCTTGGGTGAAAGTGACCATGTCATACTAGAATTCAACATAACACAAACACAAGCAACTGAACATAATGACATCAGAGTCTTGGATTTTAAAAGAGCTGATTTCAATAAACTCAGAGAGAACTTGGGAAAGATTCCATAGATGAAAATCCCAAAGGGGAAACCAACTCAAGAATCTTGGGAAATTCTAAAAAGTATGATCATAGAAGCCCAGACCAGCACAATACCACTGAGAAAGAGAAACAAGAAGTCCAAGAAGAAACCAGCATGGCTGCACAAAGATTTCTCTGGCAAATTGAAAGAAAAAAAGGACAAGTACAAAAAATGGAAAGAAGGACATACAACTAAGGCAGAATATCAGCAGATAGCCAGAATCTGAAGTCGGGATAGCAAAGGCTCAGAACGAACAAAGACTTGCAACAGAAGTCAAAGATAATACAAAAAGTTTCTTCCAACATCTAAATAACAAAAAAAAATCAAGGAAACAGTCGGTCCACTAAAGAGACAAGATGGCAAGGAAGTAACAGGCAACAGAGAGAAAGCAGAACTACTTAATTCATTCTTTGCATCTGTCTTCACACAAAAAGAAACTATAGCTCAACCCACCAAAAACATAACTGTAAAAGACAGACCAGAAATAAAAGTTAAAATAAGCAAAAAAAAATAGTAAGAGAACACCTGTCTGATCTTGATGAAAACAAATCACCAGGGCCTAATGGATTACATCCCAGAGTTTTAAAGGAGCTGGCAGAGGTCATCTCAGTACCACTGCACCATATCTTTCAAAAATCCTGGAGCGCCGGGGAACTGCTAGAGGACTGGAAAAGAGCTGATGTGGTTCCCATCTTCAAAAAAGGAAAAAAAAAACAGACCCAGGAAACTATAGACCAATCAGCCTAATATCAATACCTGGGAAGATACTGGAAAAGATAATTAAAAAAACAGATCTGCCAACATCTAGAAACAAGTAAAGTAATAACTAGCAGTCAGCATGGGTTTGTTAAAAATAGATCATACCAAACCAATCTTATTTCATTCTTCAACACAGTGACTAAATTAGTAGACCAGCAAAATACTGTGGCCATAATATATTTAGATTTCAGCAAGGCATTCGACAAAGTAGACCACAACCTACTTCTTAGTAAGCTAGAAAAAAGTGAAATAGATAGCACCACCACTAGATGGACTCGCAACTGGCTGGCAAAGCATACTCAATGAGTAGTCCTTAATGGGTCTAAGTCTACATGGAGGGAAGTAAGCAGTGGGGTGCCACAAGGTTCCATCTTAAGCCCAGTACTCTTCAATATCTTCATTAATGACTTAGATGAGGGAATAGAAGGGGAACTTACCAAATTTGCAGATGATACTAAGCTGGCAGGAATAGCTAACACCAAAGAAGATGGGCTCAAGAGCCAGATGGATCTTGACAGACTAGAACACTGGGCCGTATCTAACAAAGTGAAATTCAGTGTAGAGAAAAGTAAAGTCCTACACTTAGGCAAGAAAAACCAAAAGTACACATATAGACTGGGTGAAACCAGGCTCAATAGCAGTAACTGTGAGAGGGATCTCGGAGTCTTAGTGGACAACGAGCTAAATATGAGCCAGCAGCCACCAAAAAAGCTAATGCAATCCTAAATTGTATTAATAGAGGGATACAATCAAGATCAAGGGAAGTACTAATACCACTCTATAAAGCCTTAGTAAGACCGCACCTAGAGTACTGCATCCAGTTTTGGTCACCACATTATAAAAAGGATGTTGAGACTCTAGAAAAAGTACAGAGAAGAGCAACCAGGATGATTAGGGGACTGGAGGCTAAAACATACAATGAATGGTTACAGGAACTGGGCTTGGCTAGTCTAGTAAAGAGAAGGACCAGGGGAGACATGATAGTGGTCTTCCAATATTTGAGGGGCTGCCACAGGGAGGAAGGGGTCAAGCTATTTTCTAAAGCTCCTATAGGCCAGACAAGGAATAATGGACGGAAACTGGACAAGGAGATATTTAACCTGGAAATAAGGAGAAACTTTCTGACAGTGAGAACAATCAACCCATGGAACAGCTTGCCCTTGGAAGTTGTGGGAGCACCATCACTTGAAACTTTCCAGAAGAGATTGGACTGCCATTTGTCAGAAATGGTGTAGGGTCTCCCGCTTGGGCGGGAGGTTGGACTAGATGACCTACAAGGTTCCTTCCAACTCTGATTATCTGTTAAATCTGGAGCCAACCAACCAGCCCTTGCATGCAGAGTGTTCCAATGGAACTCAATTCAGTGTGACCTCAGCTTCTCATTGTGTCCCTGAGAATTGCTGCAGATTGCACCATCTTTTTGTACCTATGAGCTGATTCTACCAACAGGACAGGTGATGACATATAAGGGGAAATATCTTCATTCACTTTGTGTCTGTTTCCCAATAGCCTAGTCTTATTTAGAATAGAATAGAACAGAAATAACAGAGTTGGAAGAGACCTTGGAAATCTTCTAGCCCAGCCCGCTGCTTAGGCAGGAAATCCTACACCACTTCAGACAAATGGTTATCCAGCATGTTTTTAAAACGTCCAGTGTTGGAGCATTCATAGCTTCAGTAGGCAAGTTGTTCCACTGATTAATTGTTCTAACTGTAAGGAAATTTCTCCTTAGTTCTAAGTTGCTTCTCTCCTTCATTAGTTTCTACCCATTGCTTCTTGTCTTGCCCTCTGGGGCTTTGGAGAATAGCTTGACTCCCACAAACAAATGTCTGTGTTTAACAGACTCTACAGTCATGGAATTTCCTGTGGTCTCCTATCCAAATATTTTCCTTAGCTTTTCTAGATTAGCTAAGGTCAGCTAAATACTCTCAAACAATAGTTTCTGAAGGTGAGTAGCTGAAATGAGAACATAGAATCATAGTGCTGGAAGGGAGAAACTTCCAGTTTGGTCTTTTTCGGTGATGGACCAAAATCTGCGATCGTGCATGGTTTCGATCCGTGCTTGCCACCAGAGTGCCCCAATCCTTTGGATTCGGGGCTAAAGCCACCACATAGAGGTGGTGAAGAGGGGGGAGACCACCAGCGGAGTTGAGGGGAGCCGCATCTCTCCTCCTTGGCTGGCCATTACTCCCTTTCCCAAAGGCGGTTGTAGCGGTGGTCAGAAATGGCCACCTCAAAGAGGAACCCAACTGGACAAGGTTGAGCAGGAGGGAAGACAAAGAGGAAAGCTTGACAGACCGGGCTAAACAAAGACAACATTTATGCAAGGTACCCTGGAATTAAAAATATTATGAGTGTTTTCCTAAAAGAAGATTTTAAGCGGTGGAGAAGAGAGGGGAAAAGGGGGGGGAAAATCCTTCCTTTCTCATATTGACAGTTACAATCAGCTATGAATATTAAAAAGAAGAAACTTAAGTAAGACATTTGTGTTAATTTACTTTGACACTAACAAGCAATTTAAAGCTGGAATTAAAGTGTCAAAGGGAAATAAAAGTTTCTTTCTTGGATACTTTAAAGCCTTTCAAAGAAGGAAAGTGGAGGAAAAAAGAAAGGGTTGAGCTTGGAACAACAGAGCATGCCACCAGGAAACAAAAGGGATTAACAGTGAAACTTTTAAAAAGACTTCCAAAGGATACATTGGAACTGAAACTTTGCTAAAAGATAACAGAGCCCCCAGAAAGGAAAAGTTGAAGAAAGAAGCAAGACAAAACAGTTTTGGATTACTTGGTGATTTTTAGAACTTTCGATTTTTAGAGGCTTGAATTAAAATCAGTTGGATGGTTGTTTAAAAGTCCTTAAAATGGCAATACTGCTTGAGGGTTTAAAAATGGAACTTAAAAAAATAAGAGTACCAAAAGAGAGGAGGATCCTTTGGCTTCATATTTCAACATTTAGAAATGGAGATTTTGAACTATGAAAAACAACAAGGAATGCTTGAAGAACAAGAAGGCTTGGACAAAGAAGCCATCTTTAATTATCAAACAATGCAATGTGGGCTAAAATGGGGAAAGGAGAAAAAAGGAGTTAAAAATTCAAGATTTGAGGAAATAACTAAAAAGGGAATAGTTTGAAAAGTAAATACAATAGTAGGAAGAAGCAGAAGAGATGATTACAGAAGGGAGAATTAGAGAGAGGGGGGGACGGAAAGGGTTGTGAGAAAAAGAGGGGAAAGATAAAAAGGAAAAGAAGTTACAATGGACAGAAACAGGAAATAAAGAAATAGGGGAAATGTACAAGGATTAAAGGAATTGGCTTATTTAAAATACATAGAGATAATGGTTAAAAATTTAAATTAAAAGAGAGGATTCTGCAAGGGTACAAGAGATGGTGTTATTACAGTAGAAATAGTAATGATCTAGAAAATACGAAATATAGGCAATTGAAGTGAAAGACAAAACTGGTATTGTTATGTAATGGTATGTTCACTAATAATCAAGTGTAATAAAAAGTGAAAGGGAATAAAAGTAAAGAAGTGGAAGGAATGAAAATATTTTAATTGTTTTTTTTAAAATAAAAGCTTTATTTAAGTTTTCACAAAACATACAAATACAAATAAAATATCTTTTTTTTTGAGAAGCGTGGCCCTGGGTTATCACTGAGACATAAACTCAATACATATTTATCTTATACATTCTAATCCATATCTTATAACTATTTTTGCAATTTTTTCAATAGCTTTTCCCTTTCTTTACTTCCCATAGCCTTATTTTAAAATATCTCATTCCTTTCTTAATTCAATTACATATCTTTTTCTAATTTTTAAAATCTTTCTAATCAATGTTTTTATACTTTCGCCTGTCCTGTTTACAATTTCATATTATCTTTTCACATAAAACAAAATTTCCCCTGTAATTACTAGACTGGAGTATAACACCTTTGTATCTTTTTTCAAATCTTATTTAAAAATTTAAGTTACACCTTTACAGTTATAACATTCATTTTCTAACCTCTATTTTATAACACATACCTATTTTCAATCAAATTCTGCTTGGTACATTTACCATCCCCAGGCTGGTGCTTTCGGCTTCGTGCCAGTGCAGGCAGTGTGATATATATATATATATATATATATATATATATATATATATATATATATCTGTGTATATATGTATAACAATAGTAAATGGAATAATTATTCTATTCAAGTACAGCTCTGCCATTAATATTAATAACACATACCTATTATATTATCTTTTATATTTCTATTTCTTTTAACAAACATTACCTAGTAATATGAGTTGTCTTTCACTTTAATCATCTATATTTCATATTTTACTTATTACTGTCTTTAAATAAAAAAACCAAACAATAGTTATTAACAGTAGTCAATAAAGTTATTATTCTTATTCAAGTTCATCTTGTCAACTGATAAAAATCTTCCATGTTTCTTTTCAGTTTTTTTAAACGTTCTTTTTAAACCATTGAGAGCCTTATTCTCTTTACAAATATTCCACTATACATCAATAGAAATTTTTTCTATCACTTTAATTATCTAACATATTTTCTAAGCCTTTTCTATTTCTAATATAACAATGCTATCCCATGCACCCTTGCAGAATCCTCTCCTTAAGTTAAATTTTAACCATTGTCTCTGTGTCTTTTAAATAGGTTTATACCTTTAGTTCTTGTACATTTTCCCTGTACCTCTATATCTTGTTTCCGTCTTTTGTAGCTTCTTTTTCTTTCCCTCTTCCCTCTCTTCTTCTCCCTCCCCTTTTTATTCCCTTTTCTATCTGATTCTCCCTTCTGTGATCCTCCCTTCTGCTTCTTCCTGATATTATGATTACTTTTCAAATTACTATTTTTTGGGGTTGTTGCTTCAATGTTTAAGTTTTTAACTCCCTTTCCCCCCTTTCCCTTTTTTACCCCGCTTAAAATTGCTTGGTCATTAAAGATGGCTTCTTTGTTGTCCTGCCCTTCTTGTTCTGCCAGTGTTTCTTGTTGTTTTTCATAGTTCAAGATCTCCATTTTTAAAAATTGAAATATGAAGCCAAAAGATCCTCTTCCGTCTTGTGCTTCTTCTTTAAAATATTTTAATTGTTTTTAATGTCTTATAATTTATAAAATATGATTGAAAAGAAATGTGAAGATTTATAATGAAATCAATATCAGTTGCTAGGATGAACTTGAATGGAATAATCATTTTATTCATTATTTTATAAATATTTTCTTTTCTTAGAATTATGTGTGTATTTTTAAGGGAAAGTACCAAGTGGAATTCAATTGAAAAGAGGTATATGATATAAAATAGATATTAGAAATTGAACATCGTAATTGTATAATGTATAAATTAAATTTTTAATGAGATTTGAAAGGATAATTATAAGATTTAAAGGTGACACACTCTATTTGGTAATTACAGGGGAAACCTTGCTTTTTAAAGCCTGAAAGGGGAGGGAAATATTTTTTTTTTCCTTTCCTTTTCAGAATGATGATAGATAAAGAATATATGAAATTGTAAACAGGGCAGACAAAAGTATGATTAGAAAGATATAGAAATTTAGAAAAAGATATGTAATTGAATTTGAAAGGAATGAGATAATTATAAAATAAGGTTGAGGAAAATAAGGGAAGGGAATAATTAGAGAGAAATTGATAAAATGGTGACAAGATATGAAATTGAATATATAAGATGAATATGTAACTGAGATTATGTCTGTATGGAGATGTGATGACCTGGATTCATGCTGGTCTCCAAAAAAGATATTTCTTTTCCCATTATGTTTTGTGAAAACCCAAATAAAACTTTTACCGAAAAAAAGAAAGAAAAAAAAGAATCATAGTGCTAGAAGGGGTCTTGGAGATTTTCTAGTACAACTCCCTGCTCAAGGCAGGAGACTGTATGAAATAGTTGTCCATTGTATTCTTTAAAACTTCCAGCAATAGAGCGCTCACAACTCCAGGAATTAAGCATTGACAATGCTTACTTATGGATCAGACTGGGACTCAATAAAAGCAATTCCTTTTCCACATACCTCATACATAGGAAAGCTGCCCCCAGGCTGTGTGTGGCTTCTCACCTTTGAGGGCTTCCAAAATTAGAGAAGGAAAATTGATGGACATTTAAAAAAAATCCACTAATTTCCCCCTTTTATGTACATGTTTTTCCTGTGTGAAAAGTAATAGTTTTCCTCTTTTCTGCTAAAAGTACTTAAATTACTTCTTTAGAAAAAAAAAAACCTTTCCCAATACATTTAGTAAGACATCAACCCCGCTTCCGGTGTGTCCTGATCTCTCCCTCAGCAACCTGTTTTTGAAAAAAATGTTATTTCCCCCCATCTGATGGATCTTGGACCTATGATCCAAGATGCTTGTGATGTCTCTGATTTAGCATCTTAACAAAGTGATTCCCAAACTTGAGTAAATTAGCCCAAATTTGCTCAATCACAACAGGAAAGTTTAAATAAGAACTTTCTAATAAGTGGTGAAAAGGCTTTTTTTGGATAGGTGGCTTTGGGGTAACAAAAGAAAAGGTCTGGGTAGCAAAGAAAGCTCTGCTCAAAGAACTGAAAGGTTGCTGTCTACAATCTTTTTCCATGTTAAGATTCAAAGCAATGCTTGTTGGGAAAGAAAGGATATTCAAACTCTTGTCTGTAGAGGTGGATGGAGATTGCTGATTGAAATTGCTGGAAGTTGATTGCTGGTGTCTTGTGTGATTTCATAGATAGCGAATGTGTGTGCTGGGAATGTGTCCTATCCTGATGAGTTCCTTGATTTGCTAATGTGTGAGATTAGATGGAGATGTTGACTTACACTTGTCCAAAAGAGGTTTCCAGAGATGATGTCTTTCCTTCTTGTGTGGTCCAAACCTACAAACTTACATGGTGTCACAAACTAACTCATAGTTGATACATACCTTGGCCTTTTACAGTCCAAGAAACAATGTGTTTCTTGACTTTCATTTGTATAATTGGAGTGTAGAATCGCACAGGAAGCAACCAGGATCACTAAAACATGACATGCTGTGCTAGGTTTTGTATTAGAATGCCATTGAATACCAGCTGTTACAGTTTATAAGTTATGGCTTAGCTTGTAGCCTGTTGTACAAAGTCAACTGGGGCTTATTCAATAACACACAGTTTAGTAAATAGGTCTTAATACAATGCTTGAACCCTGATCATTTTAACTTTAACTCATCTTCTTCCCTTGTGGTTGTAATTACTATTGGGCAAATATAAGGTATAACTGGTGATTTTTTGGGGGGTAGTTTAAGTTTAATATTTTCACATTGTTTTGTATTGATGTATAATGACATAGCAATAGCAAGAACATTTATATTATGCCCAATGGCATTAAATTTATCTCCCATATATAATGATTTCAGGGATAGTTTCCAGACTTTCCAGACCTTAGTATTTGGTTCCTCCAGGTTGCAGGAAACAATTGCTTAGAAAATTTACATGGATAATTTGATTTAGCTACATAATTGCCAGATAATCTAGAGCTACCAATATAGTACTGTTTCCATGTTAAATTGAGATCTTAGTCTAACAAAAGTGTAGTGCTGCTTTGGCGATCATGATGTGAGGGCTGCAGTCTTTCCTTCCAAATTGCTTTCTAGACATTCTGCTTCAAGGCTCAGGGCCGATTTGAGGCAGTTTTGGGTGTGCTCGGTCTGGGCTTTTCACAGATATAAAAGCTGTCGGATGAGCAGATGTAATCATTCCATTCACCATTAATCCAAACTTGGCCACAGTCCTCTTCACGACCCTGGTAAGTGTTGGGTTCACCTTCCTTCCAATTCCTGAGATAGAAGCAAGAGATGATGCATGTTTTTCTATCTCAAATAGTCAAAAATAATCTCAAGTTCAATTAACATATCTCTGCAGCCATCAAGCTATGGTTTCCTAAACATTTTACTGATAAATGTTTCTAAATGAAAGCTGAAATTCCTCATCAGTCTCACAACAAAATAGATTGCCTAAATCAAGGGTCTTCAAACTTGGCAAGTGTAAGACTTGTAGACTTCAACTCCCAGAATTCCCGAGCTAACATGACTGGAGGAAGAATTCTGGGAGTGGAAGTTCACATGTTTTAAAGCTGTCAAGTTTGAAGACCCCTGACCTAAATGGAATAGACCCCAAATCACCTTCCCTGGAAATAAATGTGGCTTATTTTAGAGCATGTGATTATAGGACTACAAGTCTAAAGGATGTCACGGGGCTTTATGTTGCTATGAGTGATTGCTGGTTGAGTTCACACATCATGTTAAGCCAACATAAAATCATTTTTATAGCTTGGTATGATGTTTGAAGCCAGTCTTTCACTTTTTCTGCTTGTCAGAATTTCAAAGACATTGGAAAAAAAACCTGGAGTTGAAGGTGAGTTTCTACTTCATGATGGGTAAGCAAGTGGTAGCCATTCAGTTGGTGATGAACCGCAGTTCCCAATCTATCCCTCAACCTTGACAGCTGGGAGGGGAAGTTCAGCAACAGTTGAAAAGCCACATGTTCCCCAACTCTGCTAACAACAACAACAGCAACAACAACAACAACAAATATTCATTGCTCACTGAAAGCCGGTTCTGTAATTACTGCCATCCAACCATTTCCACTCTCCTTCTGTAAATTGGTCATGGAGACCGATCCAAAAACGTTCATTTCTGGTCCGAGTCTGTATGAAATTCTGCAAGTGACAAGAAATATGAAATGTCATTTGGAATAAAAATGCTGGAGAATATTTCCTTTGTAACCATAAAAGAGAAGAAAGGAGAAAAATGGGGGTTGAGTTGGATTAGGGCGGAGCTGGCATCGTGACGATACAGCATGCGATCTTGGAGGTCTGAGATCGCTGCCGATATCTTTGCTCCTGGACGGTCCAAGTGGATCTAAACCGTCCTGAAGAGACAGTGAATGTAAAGAGCGCATCCTGTTGATCCCAGGGATACTGCAAAGTCCCTGGTAGATCCAGGAGAAGCTCTTTTTGCCAGCGGCAAAGAGGCAGCCATTAAAGCTGCTGAAGTTGGGACAGCTCCGAAATGAAAGAGAACGGAAAGAGAGAGTGTTCTGGTTTGGTGAGAACTTTTTCTTTATTTTAAGATTTGAAAGGACACCCTAAGGAAAAGAAAGAATCTGTAAAAGTTTTGACAGAATTGATTAAGCGGCGATTTTAAACAGGAATGTCAAAGTAATTTTTTTTTTTTTTTCATTGCTGGATTTTCTACACATGATCTTATATTTTGAAACTGGACTGGGTTTTTTCTCTTCTTTTTATCTATTCTTTTCTCTTTTTTGACTTTATAATATTTTAAGCCAGAGACTCCCTTTTAGTTATTTTTTAAAAAAAATCTTTTTCTTTTTTTAATTAATTCTTATTATATTTTACTTGGAAAAGGAGGGGGAAAGTGAAAGCTAAGAAACTTTGTAACACTGCCAACTAGAGGCTTGGAAATATTCTATCTCTCTTTTGACCAGACAAAGCTGAGAAAGAACTGAGACTTCTTTTCAAGGACTTTGAGCCTGTTTGATAAGATAGAGGGAAGAGCATGGGAGAGTATATTGCAGGTGCTCTTCTGGGTTTCTATCAACAGAGAGTTATAACAAGAGCCTTGGATAATTAAACAAAGTGCAGTGTGCTCTTTTTAATTTTTCTAAGCTGTGCTACCCCTCCTCATCAGTTTACTTTTTTGTAATAGCTATTTGTATTTTTGGCTCTTTGGAACTTGTCTTTGTTTTTTTTCTTGTCTTTGGAAGTTAAATTTCTACGCTTGCTTTTTATTTTAAAGGAAAAGTTTTAGTATTAATGTTTCCCTTCTTTTTTCTTTTTTAAGGGAGTAGCTTTTCTCTCTCTCTCCCTTTCTGGTATTTTTGTCTTTCCATCTACCTTCCATATTGATTTTTTCTTTTTTTCTTTTTGGTTTATTTTTATGCATCCTTTTATATTTGAGACCTCTTAATTGGATTAAGGTGTTGAAGAACCTGAAGAATTTTTCCTTTCTTTTTTTAACCTTTTATTCTTCACTTTTTCACCTTTTTAAGGATTTTACAACTTTTTTCTTTTTTGTGTGTGTTTATGGTCTTTTCCTTAAAAAAATCATTTTTGAATTTTTATTGTTATCTAACCAATCGATTGGATTAAGGTATACAAGAACCTGAAGAATTTTTTTTCTTTTTTATTATTATTACTATTTGCCTTCTTTTTTCCTACTATTTTTATTTGGAACTGCAATTGGTTATTTCACAATTGGATTAAGGTCTAGAAGAACCTGAAGATTTTGAATTGCTCAAAATGAGTAGGAAATTAATAGCTCCTGGTCCCTCAACTTCTACTTCTTCCTCTCCACCATCTGGAGGACAATGTTCAATACAGACAATGTTAAGGCAAGAAAAAGAACAAGAAAAAGTGACCTTACAGATGATTATGCAAGGAATTCAAAATATTCAAACAAGATCAGAGAATATTGAAAAGAGAATAGAGAACATTGAACAAAGAACAGACAATATTGAACAAAGAACAGGGAAAACCGATGTAAAAGTGGAGAACATCCAACAAATGATGATGAAGTGTTATGATTGGAAGGATCGATCCTGTTGGGAGTTTTGACTCTGATGACTGTTAGATCATGGATTGACGTCAGAACCAGGAAACTTTAATCTGAAGGGCAAGCCAGTTAATTAGCACGTTGCCTTAATGGGTATAAAAGGACACAGCTGAGCTGGTGCATTTCGCCAGGAACAAAATAACTATTTTGAATGAGGACGTTACAGCAAAGAGCTCTCTGTTTGTTTGAATTTTGAAGGGGAGTCCTAACAGTTTCTTTCTGCCAGCCATTATCTTGTTATTTCTTTCAGTTTGATTTGATTATGAAACGGCTGCTTTCTGTTTTGTTTGTTTGAATTTCGAAGGGGAGTCCTAACAGTTTCTGCCAGCCGTTATCTTGTTACTTCCTTCAGTTTGATTTGATTGTGAAACGGCTGCTTTCTGTTTGTTCGTTTGAATTTCCAAGAGGAGACATAACAATGAAGTATGATGAGAGACTCCAAAAAATTGAAGAAGAAGATAAACAAAGAGACAAGATTGGAGGCATTGACAACAGATTAACTGTGGTTGAACAAGATAAAAGTGGTATGCTGAGATGGGAGATGGACAGATCAGAATTTTATCTTAGATTCCAAAACATAGAGGAAGAAAAAGGACAAAATCTAGCTGAGATAATGATAGAAATATTGGCGGAAGCTTTGGAAATTACTGAAGAGAAGATGATGGATGGAATAGATGAGGTTTATCAAGTCTTCACAAGATATGCGATGAGAAATAGCTTACCAAGAGAAGTTCACATCAGATTTACAAAGAAAGCCATTAAAATGCAAATATTGCAAGTGGCAAGAGAGAAAACATTGAAATACAAAGATAAGGAGATTGTGGTCTTGAAACAAATACCCAGAAGAGTGAGAGAGATGAGAAGAGAATACCAATTCTTGACCAAATTGTTACTTAAAAAAGAGGTGAATTATAGATGGCTGATTCCAGAAGGTTTAATGTTTACATGGATAAAACAGAGATATAGAATTGATTCAATTGAGAAAGCTGAATCATTTTACACAGAATTTTTCAGAGGGGAGGAAGAGGCAGAAAAAGAAATTTCACTAATTGAATTCCAAGAGGACTCCCAAATGACGACTGAAAAAGAAGAAGGTGTAGTAGGTGGAAAAGAGGAAGCCAAAGAACAACGTGAACCAAGATCCACAAGAGCTGTCAAACCTAATTACAAAATATAACTATGGGAGAGAAAAAATTGATTACAATTGATATAAATGGACTTAACTCAGCTGTTAAAAGAAGGAAAATCTTTCATAAATTAGAGAAATTAAAATTTGATATAATCTGTCTACAAAAGTACATATTAAAAAACAATATGAACAATTGTTGATACAGCCAAAATTAGGGAAAATATTCACTTCCTTGACACAATGTAAGAAAAGAGGAGTGGTTTTATATATTAAAGAGACCATCTCAGCGAAATTGATTCATATTGATGACGAGGGAAGAATATTAATGGTGGAAATAATGGACAATAATACGAAAACACTCCTAATTGCAATGTATGCCTCGAATGACAATCAATAAGAATTCTATAAAAATTACATATGAAAATAGTTGAACTGGACTATGTTAATATAGTTGTGATGGGAAATTTTAATGGAATTGTAGACAATAAACTGGACTACACAACACAGAAAACAATAAAGCAAAATAGACTCTCCCTAAATCTTTTTTAAAAATTGGTAGATGAGATAAACTTAAAAGATACATGGAGAGAAAGAAATGCTAAAACTAAACAATACACCTTCTACTCAAATAGACACTTATCATGGTCCAGAATAGATATGATATGGATGTCAACAGAATTGTTAACTAATATTCAAGAAATAAATATTGAAACAAGTACTTGGGCAGATCACAATCCAATGACAATTAAATGGAAAGGACAAAGAAGAAGATCTAGATGGACATTAAATAATACTATTTTAAAGGGAAAAGACTTCACACAGTGGATGGAGAAAGAATTGGCCTTTTTCTTTGGAGAAAACAAAAAAGAAGATACATCAATCCAGAATGTATGGGATACAATGAAGGCATATGCCAGAGGCTTGATCATAGACTATACAAGGAAAAGAAATACTATGAAAAGATTAGCCTCTAAGGCATTAGAAGATGAGTATAAAGGACTTGAAAAAGAGCTACAGAAAATGCCATAGAGAAAGGACATTAAGCTAAAAATGGATATAACCAAACATAAAATGGGTCTAATAGAAGAAGAAGAATTAGCGCAAAAAATTAGAGGTGCTAAACAGAACTACTTTGAAGATGCAAATAAACCAGGTAGATGGTTAGCATATAAATTGAGAAAGGAGAAAGAATCAAGGAAAATATTGCAATTAATAAATGACCAAGGCCAAGTTTGCTATGGTAGTAAAAAGAAGAAGGAAATTATTCGAGATTATTATGGGAAACTATACACACAAGAGAATATTGATGAGGAAAGAGTTAAACAGTATTTACAGAATGCTAATTTACCCCAGATACCTAAAGAGATTGAAACAATGTTAGAAAACAATATAACAATGATGGAGTTAACTGAAGGACTTAAGAAACAAAATAATGGAAAGGCACCAGGCCCAGATGGACTTCTGGCAGAATTTTACAAAACATTACAAGAATCATTGAATTTTCCATTGCTAGAAGTTATGAATGAAGTTAGGTTAAAGAAGAGGATATCTAAATCATGGTCAGAAGCTTATATCATACTTGTTCCAAAAGAGGAGGCCAATCCATTACAAATTAAATTTCCCTACTAAATGCAGATTATAAAATCTTTTCTTCAATATTGGCAGAAAGACTTAAAAAAATATTTAAATAATTTTATTCATCCTGACCAAAATGGATTTCTGCCAAAGAGATAAACCAAAGACAATATGAGAGTAATCTTGGACACTTTGGAATACTACAAGGCACATCCCGAAAAACAAATGGCTTTGATATTTCTAGATGCACAGAAGGCATTTGATAATGTGAATTGGCGATTCATGTTATTACTGCTGGAACAGATAGGCTTTGCTAGAAAATTTATTCAAGCAATAGAAGCTATATATCATAAGCAGACGGCAAAGGTAATGATAGAGGGAGAACTGACGGAATCTATCAATATAAGAAAAGGAACAAGACAAGGGTGCCCACTATCACCTCTGTTGTGTTAACTTTGGAAGTGCTAAATAGAAATATTAGAGATGAAAAGAATATAAAAGGGATGAAAATTAAAAAGGAAGAATTTAAGTTGCAAGCATTTGCAGATGATCTGGTTTTTATCTTAGAAGACCCACTAGAAACAGCATCAAAATTGATAGAAAAGATAGAGACATATGGAAAGGTGGCTAGTTTGAAAATAAATAAAGATAAGACAAAGATCTTGACAAAGAATATGCTATCAAGACAAAAGGAAGAATTAGCAGACCTATTGAAAATTCAGGTCACAAATAACATCAAGTACTTGGGGATATACCTGACAGCAAGATGCAGTACACTAAAAGAGAATAATTATATTAAACTTAAACAGCAGATAGCACTAGATTTGGCGAAATGGGAAAATTTACAACTGTCATTAATAGGGAGAATTTCAACAATCAAGATGAATATATTACCCAGAATTTTATATTTGTTTCAAACAATTCCAATTAGGCTTGGAAAAGACTACTTTGAAGATTTAAATAAAATTGTGTTGAAATATATATGGCAAGGTAAGAAAGCGAGAATAACATTAAAACTTTTGCAAGATGCTAGAATTAGAGGAGGATCTGGTTTGCCTAATTGAGAGTTGTATTATCAAGCTACAAATCTGATGTGGGTTAAGGAATGGATAACAGTTTTAAGAAATACTGGATTGTTGACATTAGAAGGACATGATGTGTTGTTGGGGTGGCATGCTTTTTTTATGGTATAAAGGAACTAAAACACAGGGGTACTTTAGAAGACATTATATATGGTAGTCTCTGTGGTTAAATTGGGAGAAGATTAAAAGATAATGTTATTTGAAAATTCCAGTTTGGCTATTGACTATTGAAGCATTTTCTTAATCCTATAATATACAAAAAGGAACAAAGAGTTAGATATGGTGAAATATTGAATGAAAAGGGCGAACTTAAATCTATACAAAAACTAGAGGAACAAGGTATAAAGATGAATTGGTTTTCACATGCGCAAATACATTCAAGGTATGATAAAGATTCTAAAACAGAAGGTTTCTATGATAAACTGACTGACTTAGATAAGATTTTGACAGGTACTGATGAAAAGGTGATTAAAAATTGTATGGATATTTATTAGAAATTAAACTAGAAGAACAAGTTAAAGAAACTATGATTGCTTGGGGGAAGAATTTTGGATATGGATTGATCTTGAGAAATGGCAAAAATTGTGGTCTCAAAATTATAAAATGACAATCTCAACAGCATATAAAGAAAATTTGTATAGGATGTTTTACAGGTGGCACTTTCCCCTGACAAGAATAGCAAGAATGTTCAAGAATAAATCCGAAAAATGTTGGAAATGTCATCAGATACCTGGCTCATATTACCATATGTGTTGGACTTGTGCAGATGCTAAAAAATACTGGACTAAAATCCACACGTGGTTGGAAAAAATGACAAAAAGCATATAGATTTGAAACCAGAAATATTTTTATTGGGAATTTTACCTGAAATATATAGTAAAGACTTGAAATACCTGATTGTAAATGTATTAACAGCGGCTAGGATTGTATTTGCTAAAAACTGGAAAAATGAGAAAATACCATCACAGGAGGAAATCATTAAGAAAATACTGGAATGTGCTGAAATGAGTAGATTGACATTTGAAATTAGAGGACAAGATGATAAACAATTTTATAAAATTTGGGATCTATTCTATCAGCGGTTAGACAATAAAATATAGTAATGAAATATGTATACTTTTAGAAAATAATAAATATATAAAGATGCATTCTTTTCTAATTATATCTACAAAACGATTCTAGGATAGATCAGGGACAATGACACGAATTGTTATAAAACAAATTAAGTAAAGTATGATCATTTTGGAAAACATGAATGAATAAAAGTATAGTCAAATGATTGATTAATAACGATATTAATGTATTTAATATATTGGTGGAAAATACGAGATTATATACAATGTAATTATAATTGAAGACTATGAAATGGAAGCACAAAACAATTTGTAAACCAACCGGCACACTGTATGTACATATATGGAAGATGATTTGATGTTTTTATGTTTTGTTTGTTTATGTTTGTTTTAAAAACCAATAAAAATTAAAAATAAATCGGGGTTGAGTTACTTCTTATTGTTGATCAGGAATCTGATGAATTTGATGATTGCTCAGAGGTTAAGATGGCAAGGCTAAAGTTCAGGCCTCAGCCATCCTTTGAGGCCAAGGAAAGTTTCACAGGAAACAACCAGACTTTGGATTAGGCATGTGACCAAAACCACAAAAGGTGTGCTTGACTATTTTTATAATTTCTATATTTCTATAGGTTATCTACTGTGTGCCAGCTTTCTCTTTAAGTGAAAACAAAGAAATGTATAAATATCTGCCTCACACTGTGTTCAAGGTTCCTCCACCTTTAGGAAGAGCTATGTTTATTCAGCTGAATAAAGATATCTGACTTATTAAAACAAACCCAGACTCAGTCTTTAATTTTTTTATTGAGTCACACCTGTGAACCTGCATAACATTATAAACTCTAGGAGTGAATGCCATCTGAACCAGAGCAAGGCACCCAAGATAGGAAAGAAATGATACTTTTCAGCTTTAGCTTTATTTAGCTTATTTTGTCCTGGGAAGAAAGTTTACATCCAATTTGTAGGTGTCCCATCTTACCTGTTTCGCAAGACTATCAATGACGGCCAACTGTGACTGTTTGCTTTCACAATCTACCTTGGCCGCATGCCAGGGAATTGTCTTCAGAGAGAAGAAGTAGCACTTTCCACCAAAATATTCCCATTGTCTGGTGTCAGCACCACATGGGAACACTGAGCAACAGGAGGAAAAAAATAAAGTCAAAAATTGATACTGGCTTGGCTTGACAATGCATGCAAGATCAAGAAGACTGTTCTGATGATAAGGACTGATAAAAGCAAACTGCACAGACAAAACTAGATATGTCCCTATACTAAAGTAGTATTGTTTCTTGACCTGCAACAAAATTGTCAAAAAAAGAAAAAAAAGAACCCAGAGCAGAATTGTCCCATGAAGTAGAGACCAGAAAAGGAAATAGAGAAACTTACAGTGAAAGTCGTGGCCATAGTGATCTTTTGAAAAATTGACTGTCATCTGATTGAGTTCGGATGAAATTGTTGAGACTAAGATTGTAAAGGAAGGGAAAGAAATGCATGTTAGAAATCTTGCAATGTCACTCTTTATAGCAAGAGTCTTCAAACCTGGCAAGATTAAGACTTGTGGACTTCAACTCCCAGAATTCCTGAGCTAACATGACTGGAGGAGGAATTCTGGGAGTTGAAGTCCACAAGTCTTAAAGCTGTCAAGTTTGAAGACCCCCTACTTTATAGTAAGAACAGAATTTCTAATCAGAAGGGCAGATGACACCTATCTCAGAAGTTGCCCTTGTAGAACTGTTTCATTCTGCTCACCACAGAATTTTTGCCACTAATGGCCCTTTGGAATCTTCCTGGAAGAGAAGGCAAGCAGATAAAGCCCACCTCAGAGTCTGTTCCAGTTGGACTGCCCAACATCATTGGGGCAATGGTTTCAATGTTTCAGTGGAAACAATCTCCAAAGTTCTACTTAACTATGATTTTATTAATGAAATTGGTGCACCTTACACACTGTTTTGATAAGACTTTTTCCTGAAAGGTGGCATTGATCCACAATAATATATAAGAATAGAAGTGTTCAGGAATGAAGGATACAATCCTATACTGTGTTGTATAGTATTGTTCTCCAATAGATATTATATACAAGTGTGCTAACAAAGAGCAGCGGGAATGGCATTGGAGAATAAGAAGGAAATGTCATTGTGCCAGGGAAACTCAGTTTTTAATTATTAAATTCTACCAAATGACAATACAAAACTAAACGAGAACAACTGTTGGCAAATTCTCTGCAGGATTAAAGCTGTATTTACACTGCAGATATGTGTTATATGCCAGGTTTCATATATCCCCAGACTGCCTGATCTGACTGTGCTGGCTGGAGCAAACTAAGAATTAAAATCCAATATAAATGGAAGACTCTAGAATAGATCGCGGGTGTCCAACTCGCAGCCCACGGTCCAGATGCATCATGGGGTGGCCATGCCCACCCCCGTTTTAGCAAAGGGAAAAAAAGTTGCAATATATCACGTGACAACAAAATGACGCCGTTTGACACTCCTGCTCTAGACTGAGGAAGACTGATAGGTAAAAACTGTAGATTCCATGCCTGAGTTTCCTCAAAATATCTTCATTCCCATCTCAGTTAACCAGAGAGTCCTAAAGAGTCTATAAAAACCAGGAGGCTGCTTACAGGTAGGCTTTGACTTACAACGATTCACTTAGTGTTTGTTTGAAGTTGCAATGGCACTGAAAAAAAGTGATTTATAACTGGTCCTCACACTCACAACCACTTCCATGATCATGTGATCAAAATTTGGACACTTGGTGACCAGCATTGGAATTACAACGGTTGCAGCATCCTAGGATTATGTGATCACCATCTGTGACCTTCCCAGCCAGTTTCCGACAAGCAAAGTCAATGGGAGATCCTGGATTCACTTAACAGCCACATTATTAATTTAACTGCAATGATTTACTTGACCATAGCAAAAAAGATCATAAAATCAGGTGTGAAGCCAGTACCTTGCTTAGTAATGGAAAATCTGGATCCAATTATACTGATAAGTCAAGGACTAACTGTATTAAGAAGCCTTCCTGAAATCAATTGGAGTACAATTCCCAAGATCTCTAGATTGTGTTGGTTAGTAGAGATGGGAGCAGGGAGCATCACACAGCTGGAAGATACAATGTTGAGAAAGGCTGTTCTAGCTCAATGCTGCAGATTTATCCAGGGCTCCTTTTACACATAATTTATCACAAAGATCTTCCATCTTGCTTTAGAGTCAATATTCCTCTGGCCATTTGAACCCAAAATCAAAGAGGAAAAACTGGAAATCTGCTCTGAGTTTCTCAGCTTTCCTCAGAAATTCCCTCTTTTATTACATGAAATATTGCAAAACATAAAAGAGGAAAACATACCTTTGGAGAAGGTCACCACATAGCCAATGAGAATTAGCAAATAAGAGATACCCAGTAGCGCATAAATGGGATAGTATGATCTCGGGATCAGGTTTCTTCCTCCTTTATGTGAAAGGAGAGAGGGAAAATGTAGAAATGTTATGCAATTAATGAGTAGGAATTTCTCTGGATGTTCCTTATAGCAAAAAAAGAGAAATGGCCTAAGCTATGTGCTTTCTCAGTCACCTTATGTTTATTTCAACAATTTGGAGAATGAAGCTTTCATTAATAAATGGTTTACAGACCTTGTTTTGTGGGGGACTGGATTCTATTCAAGTCTTCTCATTTATTTTTAGAATGGGGAACCTTTTTTCGGTTAAGAGGCTTATTTTTAATAGCATGCTGGAAATTGTATTCCAAACTCTTGGTATACAGGAAAAGCAAGTGGAAATTAAGTGTAATTTGATACATGTTCTTGATTTTTTAAAATAATTATCACATGGGGGGCAGAAAGTATTTCAAATTCAAACTTGTTTCAATTTCAAACTGAGTTCAAGACTTATTTTCTCTTTATTCGTTTTTTGGGAGGTGATCTATAATTAAAAAGCTGTTTTGATCTGTAATATAAACACAAAATAATTTTAAAGCTGTCCTTCCCCCATGATCAGTAATTTATAGATGAAAATTAAACAGGTTTGCAAATGATGCTTCATGTTGTATCATGTGAGTTTTTAAAAATAAAGTTTCATTTTGTTTACTTTTTGTGAGATTGATTCATCTCTTATGATTGGTAAGACAGAAACTCAGGGGAATTGTCTATGACAGCGTTTCTCCACCTTGGCAGCTTTCACATCAGTGACCTTCACTCCCAGAATTCCCCAGACAGCCATTCTACGTAGAGAATTCTAGGAATTGAACTTTGCACATCTGAAAACTGCCACGATTGAGAAACTTCACCATAAACAATTCCCCTGATTTTCTGCCAGGGATTATGATAGCCCATGGACTGAATACATAGCAACTTGTTGACAAAGCATCCACATCTGAACATCATTTACTTAAGTCATTCTAGGGTCTCACTGGCATCAGGCCAAGACAGGATTAACTTAAGGGCTTTGCAATATGTGTCTGAGAAAGATTGTATGTGTATGTATATGTGTGTTTAAATAACCTTCTCTAGAACTTTATAACAAGTTCATTTTGCAACACTACCCTAAAAATTGAGGCGGTTGGATATGGTGGTTAAGACACCAGGCTACAAACCAGGAGACTATGAGTTCTAGTCATGTGTGTTATGCATAATGTCAGCTAGAGATCCTTGTGCTAGTCACCCTCTGTCAGCTTTGTGAAGCAGGCAAGAGCAAATCACTTCCAAAACCACACTAAGAAAACTGCAGGAATTGGTTCAGGTGGTTGTCAAGAGTCAGCTTGACACACATTTAAGCCACCCTGAAAGATAAACTGAAATGAAAGTCAACAGGTCATCTTTCCATGGCAAAATATGAAAGTCACAGTCCAAAAGTCCAGCTCCCTATTCAGCTCTGCTGAATCTTGCAGTGTTTTGGAAATGTGCATAAAGCTGCAACCTAATCAGTCCCATTTGTCCTAATGGTAAGTAAATAAATGCTTTATTGACTGTCCTGCTGGAATTTGCATAGGAGGAAATATGGGCCTCATTCTATTGCCAGGGTCTTCAAATTTGCCAGCTTTAAGACTTGTGGACTTCAACTCCCAGAATTTTTGAGCTAACATGACTGGAGGAGGAATTCTGGAAGTTGAAGACCACAAGTCTTAAAACTGTCAAGTTTGAAGACCCATGTTCTATAGTAATATGTTTTTAGCTAGATTTTTTCCGCGGGGTATGACTAGTCTACAAAAAACCTTTCAAACAATTAGCAATTTGACCAATGGCTTTTAAAAAGCAAAAGTCTTTTATTGAGACTGACTGCTAAGCGCCTTCCTCCTTTTTACAGTTTTAGTGAATTAGGGAAGTGTTTGCCTCTGAATGTTATCTTGTGGTTTAGGATTCAACCATTCCTTTAGTCTCTTTTGCCTAAGTAATAGTTCCTGTGTAGCTTTGTCAAGGTAACCTTATTTACTCTATACCAATATTCCCCAACCTTAGCAACTTTGCAAAGTGTGGACTTCAGCTCCCAATATTCTCTAGCCAGCAATGTGTACACATTTTAAGATTGTCAAGGTTGAGAAAGAGTTGTTGATACACACAATGTCAGCAATGCTACAGAAAAGCAACACGGCCCCATTTCATCCCCCTGAATTTCTCTGATGTGGTATTTACAACAGTTTCTTCCTATTAGAGCTAATTGATCAGGTCAGTGTAGACTAGAGGAGGGAGTCCTGAGTGCCAAATCATACTGGGTGGGATCGGGAGTTGAGAGGAGCAAAATTTGAAAATGTATTTCCATCCCCACACTGTCCAAATTCTTGATGCAGTTTGGAATTGGGTCTAAACATGTCATTAAAAAAACCATTCGTGCTACTGCTTGAATGCTGTCACGGTGTCACCCCTCATTTTTCTTCAGCTATTTCTAGCTACAGCACCTATTTGTTATTTTCTGGCAAATCGATAAAAAGTTTAGATAAGTGAGAATTTGGAAGTCTCATTTCAAGCAACTTGTTTATTTATTTGAAACCTGGTTGCCTTCAAAGGAAAAAAAAAAGACATGGGATTATGTGGAAAAACAAATTAATGAAGGAACACTGAACATAAAATATGAGACATCATATCAAGCATGAAAATCACCTGAAATATGGAGCATCAGAGAACTTTAAAAGTCGAAGTGGAAAGATCTTTTACCCACTGCTGAAAAGGCAACTGAAATTTTCACTCTGGTTGCCACTCACCACACTCTTGAGTCATCTGGAAAAGAGGCTTCAAAAAGCTGATCTTAGGGAAGCCAAGTTGATACGAAGGCAAAGGATCCTCTAGGATAAATGTCTATCTCAGTTAGAAAGCCACTACATCCTGAATGGAAAGATAAATTGATACCTTTATACGTCCGGAAATTATCTGCAAATTTTTCTTCATCCATCTTGGAAAGCTGTGCACCTTTTGCGTTATTTGGAAATACTTCCCCAAATAGGGACTTTGTGGTTTTGCTGGAATTGCTCTACAGAATAAATAAATAATAGTTAAATATTAGCTCAGGATGATTCTTAACTTTCCTGCCCTTCTGCCCATCTCTTTTTAGAATATAGCTACCTTTCAAAACTTACTCCTTGCACAAAAATCACAATGTCTCCTATATATGATGAATGGGAGAATTAAAAGAGTTCTGCTAATATCATCAGGTTTTCCTTAATTATATAAAAGGCCTATTCTTTGTTCTCATCCACCTAATTATAACTTTATAAGAACAAGACCATGAATAATACTGTTAAGTTTGAGCAATGAGAGGCTGAACCAGAGCATGAGTGCAACAGTACTTTATTTTACAAATAAAGGGCTGACCGTGCTTGCCAAGCCTGGAACTGGCTCACAGCAATCAGCAGCCAGTTGGACCCCGCAGCCTGCTTTTATAGCTGGCTGCTGGGAGAACCAACCAATGGGGAATGGGGGAATAACGCCCACACAAAGTGAGTGGACCTGAGTGAGAACTCCTTGAGTCCTCAGGACATAACACCCTTCCCCCAGATGCGAACACGCATAGTCCTTGAGGTAGATGGGGGTTTGTGTTGGCGCCCGGAGCGGCGCAACTCGGGAACATTGTCTGACTGTTCGGTATCAGTCTGTGACGGTTGAGCTGGCATAGTGTCGCCAACACTCTCTCTGGACTGGGCATCCTCGGAAACCACGGGTTGGTTTCTGGGGTCAAGCTCTCGAGGGTTGGATCCGGTTGGTCAACTCTCTGGGCACTGTCGTCCGAGTTTGGGCTGACCGGAACGACCGCTGGCGCAGACTGGTCACTGGGTGCGGTGTGGCTGGGTGGCGGATGAGACGGTTCCCCTTCGACTGGAGACTCTGGATTCTTGTTTGCGAGGTTGCTGAGGCGCCTTCTGAGTTGGTCTATGTGTCTCCTCCAGGCGCGACCATCCTCCAGCCTTACTCTATACGATCTCGGCCCGGTGACGGCGATGACCTCGCCCGGAATCCAAAGTGGGTCCCCAGCGAAATTCCTTGCGAATATCGGCTCCTGTAACATAAAATGTCTAACCCCGAAGTGGAAGCGAGGGGAGAGTCAGGGCAGTATTGTGGGTGCAGTCTATCTAATACAGTCCTCAGGCGCCGGCCCATCAGAAGTTCCGCTGGGGACTTATTGGTGACTGTACAGGGGTTGAGTGCTGGCTCATCAGGAACCGTGAGAGTTTGTGGTGCCAGTCATCTCTGCCAAACCTAGCGAGGGCCTCTTTGGTGGTCCTGACGGCCCTTTCAGCCAACCCATTACTCGCAGGGTGAAATGGGGCTGTGAAAATGTGGCGAATGCCTAGGTTGGCTGCAAAACGGCTGAATTCTACTGATGCGAACTGTGGGCCATTATCGGAGACCAAGGAGTCGGGTAGTCCATGTGTAACGAACAGGCGCGTTAACACGTTGGTGATTGCTAGTGTGATGGTCGTGGATAGCTGCGCCACGTCTATCCACTTGGAATAAGCGTCCACGACCACTAGGAACATCTTTCCATGCACGGGCCGGCCAGATCGATGGGATTCTAGACCAAGGGCGCTGGCGCTCTCCCATCTGGTAGGGGTGGCGATGGGGGAGCAGGACGGGATTCCTGGCAAATGCTGCAGGAACTTACCCAATTGACAATGTCCTCGTCTGAGACCCGGCCACCACACGTAGGCTGCGTGCCAATGCCTTCATTCTCACAATGCCGGGTGTCCCTCGTGCAACGCTTCCAGGACTCGGGCATGCAGCGAGGTCGGAATGACCACTCGAGTGCCCCACAGAAGACAACCCTGCAAACTGGACAGCTCCTGCATGCGAGTCTTAAAGGGTGCGAATTTGTTATCAACATTGCCTCCCGGCCACCCCTCCTCACCCAGTCGAGCACCTGGGCGGCGTTTGGTCTGCCTTGGTTTTGGCGGCGATGTCAAGGGCGGTGATGGGCAGGTCCAACTGGGTGATTTCAAAAATGGCATTGACAGGAGCTGGGTCTTCAGCCGGAGCGGGTAAGGGGCAGCGACTGAGCGCGTCAGCGTGGGATAGGGTTTTGCCCGGGCGGTGGATAAGTTTGTATGAGTAGGCCGCTAGGAAAAGTGTCCATCTTGTCATCTGAGGGAGAGGACTTGAGGTGTCTGTTTGTCGCGGCCAGTAGGCCCAGGAGGGGCTTATGGTCGGTGACCAGTTCGAAAGAAGTGGCCAAAAGGAATTCGTGAAACTTTTTCACGGCTGCAACAACTGCTAGGGCTTCCTTGTCTATTTGGCTGTAATTTCGCTCCGTGGCCGAGGCGTCCTGGAGAAAAAAGCGATGGGGGCCTCGGCGCCATTGGCGAGTCGGTGACTAAGGACCGCCCCAATTCCAAAGGGATGCGTCTGCTGCCAGTACTAAAGGAAGGTTGGGGGGAATTGTATGAGCACTGCCTCTGGCGTAAGTAGTGATTTGACGGCGTTAAACGCCTGGTCTTCTTTGTGCCCCCAGTGCCACGGTGACTTTTTGTCTAGTAATCTGTGTAGGGGTTCGGCTACTGAGGCTTTATGGGGCAAAAAGGATGCATAAAAGTTTAGGAGCCCCAAGAAAGCTTGTAGCTCCGTTTTGGAGGTCGGTGTGGGAGCTTCGTGGATCGCCCTGACCTTGGACTCCAGGGGGTGAATGCCAGAGGCGTCAATTTTATAACCCAGAAAGTCCACCTGTCTAGTGGCAATGGCGCATTTTCTTTTTTTAACTTGATGCCATGCTGTCTGAACCTCTCTAACACTGCTCGCACTCTCTGGAAGAGTTGGGGTCTGTCCCTGGCCGAGACCAAGATGTCGTCAGTAGGGTACTACACCAGGAGGCCCTGTAAAATCCGCTCCATGAGGGATTGAAAAATACCGGGCAACACTTACGCCAAATTGGAGGCGCTTGCATCGGAAGGCACCCCTGTGAGTGACGATGGTCTGAAGTTCCGCTGTTTGGTTATCAACAGGGAACTGTTGATATGCTTGAGACATGTCCAATTTAGCAAAAATACTGCCCGGTTCGAATGTGTGCAATAAGTGCTGAATGACAGGCACGGGGTAGGCGCTAACTTGTAAATATTTATTGATTGTTGTCTTGTAGTCCGAGCAAATTCTCAGGCTACCATCTTTTTGAGGGTGTGACAATGGGCGTCTCCCACTTGGCGAAATCTGTTGGCTCAATGACCCCTTGTTTTAGTAGTTTATCCAATTCAGCGTCTAGTTTTGGTCGAATAGCAAATGGAACTCTACGTGGTTTTAATCTGATTGGGACTGCCTGGGGTCAACGGTGAGCGAGATGGGGTTCCATTATAACACCCCAGCTCCTCGCTGAACACATCTGCGTAGTCAGCGAATAAGGAGTCAGTGTCTGAGGTTGAGACAGCATGGACTCCTGTTAACCCTAGGCCGAGGTGGGGAAACCAATCGAGCCCCAATAAGGTGGGTAGATTGCCGTTAACTACCACTAGAGGTAGGTGGCCTTTAAAAGCTCTAAAACTGACAAAGAACTTGCCTCTGCCGATCACGGGAATGGCCTTCCCCTGGTAGTCCTTCAGACCGAACTGGCATCTCTGAAGCCGGGTAGTAGATAGGCTGGGTGGAGTCTCTTGAGGGTGTTCCACGAGATTATTGAGAGCGCTGACCCTGTGTCAACCTCCATGTGGCACGGTTTACCTTCTAGGGAAACGGAGAGAGAAATTTTACTAACAGAGTGGCAAGTCGCCTGGCAAGGCGGTGCGTGCGACAGTTTAATACTTGCCTCTGTGGTCCCGAGTGCGAGGACGGGGTCTTTGTGCAGCGCTTTGGGGGGCTTGGCAGACTCTCGCAATGTGCCCCCTCTTATGGCAGTTGTTGCAAGCGGCTCCTTTAAACTTGCAGGTGGCCCTTTGATGTGATCCCCCACAGGCTAGGCACAGGGTGATGTGCTTGGGTGGACCGGTGTATTCTTGTTTGGCCCCTACCTGCGACCGTCTGTCATTGGTGAGGCGATGGACATCGTTCTCATCGTTGTGGCCTTCCTCCGCTTCCACCTCTTCGGAATGGACTGGGAACGCTGCTAGCTTGGCGCTTGGGCCCTGAATTTCGGTGGCTGAGTTCGTTGCTAGCTCGGCTGCTAGGGCCTCCTCTACCGCTTGCGAGGTTGAGGTCTTTTTAGCTAGCAGTCGCCTCTGTAGGTTGAGATCCTTGACCCCACAAACTAATTGATCGAGGAGCATGTCCTCCAGGTATGTTCCAAACCCGCAGTGCAGGGCTGCTGTTCTGAGGGCGGCCATATATTGGTTGATGGTCTCCTTACTTGATTGCTTCCTCATTCGGAACGTGAACCTCCTGGCGATTTGTGAAGGCCTGGGAGCGTAGTGGTTTGTGAGGATCTCAAGCAACTCAGACCATGGAACGTTTTCAATTCTCTCGGCGCCACGAGTGCTGCAGCGGTATCGTAAACGGTGGCTCCGCAGTAGATTAGGAAATAGGATTTTTTCCGATGCTCTCCCGCATCCGACAGGCCGACCGCATCGATGTAATGATTGAAAGCGGTTCTTATATGATTCCCACTTCTCTTCGTCTGGTTTAAACGCCGGGAATACTGGATTGGAACTCATGGTGCTGGAACGGCTGGGCTACCTGCGGAAAAAACTCTCTGGGACTACGAACGCTCGTGAGTTACTAGTGATATCAGCTCTGGAGAGGTTTTTGCTACCCTCTCTTTCTCTCTCTCTGGGTTACCACGTTGGCTGCTAGCCGTTGGAGGTGTCTTGATTCACGCCAAAAAAGTGGGCGTTAGTGACTCTCTACAGCGCTGTGCTGTGATTCCTACTGGCTCGAAATTCAAATGACACCCGTTTGAATTTCGCGCCAAGTGCAGAGCGGCTGCGGCTCGCAGCGCTTCACTTTCCCGTGGCGGGCTAACAAGCGGCTACAGACGCTTCTAACTATTTGACTCAGACCGCTTTCTCTGGCTGCGGATCTGCGTTTGCTCTTTTTGATCGCTCGTTTCGCTAGCTGACCGCTCTCTCTGGCTGCGGATCAGCGTTTCCTGTCGCCAGCCGATCGCTCTCTCTGGGCTGTAGATCGGTGGCTAGTGACTCAGCGGTTGCAAGGTGCTTCTGGTAGCCATCCCATCCTCGTCGCCAGTGTTAAGTTTGAGCAATGAGAGGCTGAACCAGAGCATGAGTGCAACAGTACTTTATTTTACAAATAAAGGGCTGACCGTGCTTGCCAAGCCTGGAACTGGCTCACAGCAATCAGCAGCCAGTTGGACCCCGCAGCCTGCTTTTATAGCTGGCTGCTGGGGAGAACCAACCAATGGGGAATGGGGGAATAACGCCCACACAAAGTGAGTGGACCTGAGTGAGAACTCCTTGAGTCCTCAGGACATAACAAATACCTTACTGATTGCAAAGAATTGTAAACAATCCCACAAATTTCCTGTATTAAGACTAGCACAGAGAACTAATTGGAACAAAAGAGAGGTCAATGTAATATTGACAAATGTATTCACTGTTATAGCAGTAAGCAGCTCATTATTTTAATTTGCATTACAGTAATTTCAGAACAGTTTGTAAAAGCAGCCACACACAGATACAAAGTCGTGGTTTGCTTAAGCATTTTTTTTAAAAGTGACATAATTGACTAATTTGGTTTCCTCAAACCAGGGGTGGGATTCTACAGGTTCGCACCTATTCACTAGAACCAGTTGTTAAGCAGTTCGGAGAACCGGTTGTTAGAAGAAATTACTGGCCTAATCCTGTAAGGAAGGCAGGAAGGAAACATTCTGGTGTTGCTTACAGAAACTGTCCCTCCGTTAACCCATTACATTCTTGGCAGGACTAGACTTCCTGTCTTAGAAACATCTCTGGAATTTTTTTCCCCTCCTTTGCTGGTACTTTGCTTGTGTGGAGTAACCATTCAAAGTTACAATGGCACTGAAAAAAGTGACTTATGACAATTTTTCACACTTATGACTGTTGCAGCATCCCCACAGTCATGACAGGCCAGGCGAGGAGATGCATGCCTCGATGTGAATGATATTGAATTGGCCACACCCAGCCAATAACATGACCAAGCCACGCCCACAATCTAAGCCACGCCCTCAGAACCAGTTGTTAAAAATTTGAATCCCGCCCCTTCCTCAAACCAAAAAAAAGCAAAGATCACACTATAGCTTAATATGAACAAAAGTATAGCATAATTTGCAGCAATGAAGTCTAGAAGTGACTGGGATATTTAAAAGTGGCCTGTTCTTATTTTTCCAGGAAAGGACACAGCTGGCAAACCAGGTGCAATTTGCTTATTTAGAGTCAGCCAAGGTTAAGTGAAGGATCCAGCCTAGATCAGAGGAAGCTCATTTAGATGTGTTCAAAATAAAAATAAAATCTATTTAGTACAGATGACAAAAATTTTAAAAAGAACAAGGAAGAAGTAAAATAGTTCAGATTTTATTTTGGCTCCGTTTACTTAGCATCAGTGAAGCAGCTTGATGGCAAAATAATCAGCAAATATTAATTTAGGTTGAATAAATTTCAATTATCCGATGAAAAGCATTCTAGCGGATGGAAGGATCTTGCTAACAGTGTGGTCAAACCTATGTCCATTTATCATGGAGAAATCCTAGAAAAATTGATGAAGGGCTAGACTACTGAATTGAAGAAATTAAATTTTATCTGTCTTTTAAAAGGGAGAAGAGAGAATTACAAACCAGGCAACCTGATACTATTTGGGAAGATTCTAGTTACATTAGTTAGTTGCTCAACTCCTGGTGACTGCATGTGTAAATGCTGACTATCTCATTATGTCTGTAGTAATACCTTATACGTTGGACTGAGGACAATCCTGTCATTTCTCTGATCCTATTCATCCACTTATCCATTGCCTTGCCTTTCCTCAGCTTTACCAAGCAGAGAAGTTTGCTTCAAATTCATCATAGTTGTGTCCAATGATGACCAATGTCTGTGTGTAAAGTCTTAATGTATTTGCTGCAAAACTGTTGAGGGAACACTTAGGAATGTTCCCCCCCACCTATTTTTGTTTCTATTCCAATTCTCTAATTCCTATACCTCTTAACTCCACTCTCTGATGGCAATGGTAAAATATAAATATTTGAATTATCATTTTGTACATATATACATATACACATACACACACACACACACACACACACACACACACATATATATATATATGTGTGTGTATGTATATATATATATATATGTGTGTGTGTGTGTGTGTATGTATGTGTGTGTGTGTATGTATGTGTGTATATATATATATATATATATATATATATATATATATATATATATATTTTTTTTTCTGAGGTTCTCGGGGTATTTGTATGTGGATCTTTGGTTGTTCGGGTTTTCTCCCACGTAAGATTCGAAGTATCTAGGCAGCGTTTGATGAAGTCTCATTCATCATCTTCAGGCTTCTGTCTTCAGCTCTGTGCTTCTCAGAGTGATGTGAGATTGCAGCTGCTTCTTCCTTTTAACTGCTAGTGGGGGTGTGACTTGATTGGGTGGGGGCTTGGCTGTGTTCTGATTGGTAGGGGGTTGGTTGTGTTCTGATTGGTTGGGGGGTTGGTTGTGTTCTGATTGGCTGGAGGCATGTTCTGTTCAGGTGGGGGCTTGGTTGTGCTCAGGTTAGTCTTAGTTGCTGGGGGATTTGAGTTGGTGAGCTGTGATCTTGCTGTTTGGCTTCGAGTTCGTGGTCGTGCTGCATCTTCATAGTGGGTGTCAGTTTGCTTCATGTATGGCTCGGAGGGGTTTGAAGTGGGTAGTGATGCAGCTGCAGTGTGATGCCACCACCACACTTCCATGTATAAAACAGATTCACACCCACTCAGAAGATGAGACACGACCACGGACCAGAAGCCGCACTGCAGTGTCACTATACAGAAGCCTGATGATGGCAGATGAGATTCTGCTGAAACGTTGCTACAACTTTAAAAGCACAACTATAATGATGTGGGAAAATACCCAAACAAAGCTGAATACCATATATATTTGTGTAAATGGTTTACTGCTTTGGGTAAAAATGTCTCTTAAAAAAATAATTTGCACCCATCGCAGCCATTTGCATCTATCGCAACCAATTTAATTCTTAATTTCTCTTCCATCTCAATTTCAATTAATGAACATGAATTTATACAGAAATTCTAGATCTGATATTCCCCTTTCTCTTCCAGCTAGTAGTTTAATTCTGTCTTTGTTAAAAAAATAAACAAGTACAGGACTAAGAGGTTATATCATTAAAAATATTTGTATATCCATATTTTAAATATGTTTTGAATAAATATATTATTTAAATACTGCTTTATTTAAAAATGCACAAGCTACATTATTTTCTAAATTTCTCTATTCGTGTCTTCCATCATTAAAGACATTGTATACTTAAGCTGAAATGGAAGAAGATATAATTACATGTTGGGAACATCCCATCATCTTTTACCTGCAATGCTTAGTGCCCCATTACCAAAATGGCTGCCCATTTCTGAAACCATGTTTTTTATCTGTTGAAGGCTACCCTGCTACGGCAGTTCATAGACCACTTTAGAAGGCTGGAACACCCAGTCAATGGAGTCAATGGTTACTATGATGTCTAATTGTTCTGTCTCCCTTTGCAGACACACACAGTTAGTTGCTAAGGAGTTACGTAGGTAACAGTAGACAAGATCATAAATCAAGGTCTGTGCAAAAAGAGTTTGCTTGAATTAGTCCATTTGTATTTCAAGCAGCAATAAAATGGTACAAATTCCTTCCAGGAATCAAACTGTCAGCCAGTCCAAAGTTAAGGGTTCAAGAACAAGTAAATAAACGAACAAAAGTCACAAGCTGGAATTCTGAAAAGTTGGTTCCAAGGAAGACTGAAGGCAACGCAACTACATAAAACTACATGCAGGTAGCTGGCTGCAATTAATCAGCCCTCATTCTTTGCCAAGCGAGGAGCCTCATTGACTGTCATTGCTCTGCTCCCTGTTGCCTATATCGAGACCTAGGACTTGGGGTTCTCTCTCTTCATCTGATTTTTCCAGCTATCAGGAGATGTCTGTGATTGCACAGCTTCCTCAGATGAATCATGGCTTGAAGATTCCTGAGGCTGACAGTTGAGACCCAGCTGGAAGGTTGTCAAATCAAGTCAGTCTGAATATGAATCATGGCCCATTGACACTAGTACATTTTAGAATGATCACAAGTGCTGTAAAAACTATCACTCTTTATAAACAGAAAGTTGATGGTTTAAAACCCAGCGAAAATGTCATTTTTTTAAAAAAATAACTATTTTTTTCCTTGAGATTCCTATTTTTACCTATTTTTAAATCCAGTCTATACCATTTCACTATTTTTTCCAGTTACCTGTGGTAGAAGGGTTCACCCTAGCTTTGTACCTTGAAAACTGAAGATGAAACCTGTCTCTCATGAGTGATTGGGAATATGATAAAACAATGAACTGTTAGACTTATTTCTTTTAAAAGCACAGGAAAAGACAGGAAGCGGAGGAAATAAGAATATTTTTTTTCTGCCAAGGTTTGAACCAGCAAGATTCTATTTCAAGGAGACTTATAGTCAATATGCTATTACAGACCTCATGACTCTAGAGGATAGAAGGCGACAGTAAAAGATTTTGTTCCGACATGTGTTATTTAATGCTTTAACTTTATATAATACCAGGCAACCCTGTGACCTATTGGGTCATCCTTTGAAAGAAAGGCAGTGCAGTCTGATGTGACCAGAATGATCATTACAATTTTAGGCTAACCATATATTTTTACTCCAATGGTCCCTGATAATCAAATAGTATATATCCTAAATAGAAAAATAATTGCAGTGGCAAATGAACTTCAATAACTCAGTATTTATCTACCTCAACGGACTGGAAACCTTGTATGAATTTTTTGCTTAAAAAATGATTTTGGGATTAAAAAAGATGTGGACTAAGGGGTTAAAGGGGTTTGTATAATATCTAACAGGGAAGGATTACAGAACTGTAAATCTATTGAAGAGGTTGGAAGTCATATTTAATAACTTTTTCCTTTCATCTTTCTTTCCTTTAGAGTGACTTTTATTGTATGTAAAATTCTCAATAAATGTAAATAAAATTGGTTTCTCTCCCAAAATTTATTTTACTATGCTACAGGTGAATATAGAAGCTGAGTAAATTATTGTGACAAACATGACCAGAAGGGGTCAGTAACTTTTTATGAGAAAGTAGGATTTATGAGGAGGGTCAGCTAGGTGGCAGCAGCAAAGCTAAACAGAATCACCTGGTTTAAGATTTAGATGGGAAAGTACCAGAAAAACTATAGCCTAGGTTGGTTAGTAGAGAAAATATAGCAGAAGGCACTGACATAATTAATTCCATATTGTTACAAAAACTAAAACCAACAATCTATATAAACGTGCTCATTAAATCACCAGGAGTCTAGTTCAGTTTGAAGGACTTTATTTTTTAGGTCACCGTAGTGACACAACAATCAGCAATGAAAAGAATGAAAAAAGGCAAAGACGGTGCAAATACAATAGCATGATACAATTAAGTCATGCAAACATGATACAATTAATGTGGAGTTCATTCTATCCAACAAGCTTATGAAGGCAGAGTTTAATGTGTGCAAAAAGAAAATTGAAATACAGTAGATGCAAGAAGGTCCTACCATACCTGAGGTTGCCATCATCAGCTATGAGGACAAAGCAGTGTAGCATTGGCTGCTCATGAAATTGGTGGAAAATATTATAGCAAAAAATATATTTTAATGGGAAGGAAGGATTAAGGAATGCAGAAAATAGAAGTCTTGGTGGTACTTCAATGAATGGTTCAATGTGTTCCAGCCATTGTCTGTAACAGCCAAAGGCATTTATTTCTATTCTCTGCTGGTAGTAACGCTAATGAAAACCAAGGTGATATTAGGAAGCTGGATCAGTATTACAATGCTGCAAAGATGATTGGGAGCAGAGAAGATGTAGGATGGGAAAGAAAAGGGCATTTTATGGGTAATATGACAAATATGGATAATATGATGGCTCACTCTAATTTCAGGTCAAACAGTGCAAGGATGATTTTTTTCCCTTCAATCTGAGGATCACATTTGGCTTTAGGTAGAATGCCCAAATGTTCTTGGAACCAAGGAACCAGAACAGAAATTAAATCTAAAGATAATTCAATACCATGGTATTATTCCCTAAGTATTTAATAGCTTTTCTATTCTGTCACTTTAAGGCTAACCACACAAACCAACTTTTGGAATGGGCTGTACAGGCCACTCCCAAAGCTTCTGTATGCATCTGAGGCACCAGATAGTAGGCTTTTTAATGGAGCATTTGATGGAATATTCCTAAGTCATGTCTGAAAGTTAATTAGTTTCAGAGTTCATGGAAAAAATGTGGAATACAAACTTCAGATAATTTTTAAAAAGCCAAAATTCTTGTACCAGATTTCAAGTAAATAAGATGGTGTTTAAAAACAATAAAATGTGGTCAGCCTTGAAAATTATGCACTTTTGTAAATGTAACCTTTGTGCTTTTTAAAATATATCAACTATGAGTTCTTCAGGAAGAGGAATTTGTCCTAGATGTCCAGAAATTTGTGCGTTTTTAAAATGGCATAGTGTTTCTAATAACATCTTCTGCCCACAGTGCATAAATTATTTTAATTTTTAATCTCTCCAGTCACTTATGTCCTACTTTAGAACCTGGCAGTTTCCTGGTATTCTTGGCTACTTTTCCCATCAGAGTGCACAGCTGACTATATTTGCTGGAACTAGCGAGAGTTCAGAGGTATATTAAAAAACTGGAAGACAGTGGATTCTTTAAGCTTGAATTATATGTCAACATCGGCAGACATCTACAGTACAAATACTGGCCATACAATTTGCACAACAGTTAAACTAGTGGCCCTTGAGATATATTACTTGTTTGGTCTGATCTATTCCATTTTTAGCCTGCTACAAACATTTGGGCTATAAGGACTAAAAGCTGCTGAGAAGATGTATCTGAGTGCTGCCATCTTTTGACCTGTGAATAACAAGCACAGGGAAAATTTGCTATCTTCTAAGATATTGCACTGGAATCTGTGCAAAGGATGGTGTTTGCCACTGTACAGTTTGGTAAACTCAACTGGATCTTTTGGAATATTTTGTCTTCAAAGTCTATCCTGCTTAAATCGAGATGCTTCAGACTGGGGAGTGACTGGCAAACCATTAAAATGGTTTCTGGAGAAAGTTGACTGCAGTCTCTCAAACAAAGGGTCCTTAAGTTTGGTAAACCACTTAAGCAAAGAAGACCTGTATCTGTCAAAGAATTACTCCTGAGATCTAAATGATGCAGTTGCTTCATGTGGTGCCCAATGAAGTACATGGCTGAATCACCAATGCTACAATGGCACAAGGCAAGGTGCTGAAGGTCTTTCAGATGTGGTCCTACTGCCTGGATCCCCACGTCTGTTATACGGTACACTTCTGAAAGGATAAGAGTCTTGAGAGTGCCCTGGGTAGCAATATTCAATAGGTGCTGGTTGGAAAAAGCAGGGACATTCCAGATTGAAAGTTGTTGGATTCTTGGGGAAGTGCAGGTGGTCTCTGGAACTTGGAGCCAAACAAAAGGGATCTCACAACATCTCAGCTCCAGGGTGGTAAGAGAGGAAGGCATACAGCCATACTGGAATGAACGGAGGTCTAGTTCCATCAAGCTTAATTGGTGGAGTTTGGGACATTGTTTGCCCAAAGCCTGCAGCAGTGCTGAGGTAAGTACTTCTTGTTTTCGAAAGGAGAAGAGGGAGCCTCGTAGCTTCAGAGTCTGCAAGCTGCCTTGGAAGTAGTTCCGTAGAAGATGCCATAAGATCTTGGAGGATATCTAAAGGGAAAGGAAAAACAATAGAATTGGCAACTGGAAAAGAAATATTGGAATGCATATAATTACTGAAAATTATAATTGGCATAGAAACAAACTTAATTTCTAAGCCTATGATCACAAACCAGGTATGAAATAGCTCAGTGCATCAATAAGTGGATGAATAAATAGGATTAGGCTAGGCAGCACCCAAATGTTTAGCCTAAACCTTAAAAAGTTGTATAACTTTTTAAATAAATATGGGTTTAGAGAATGTTGGGAATTGTAGTTTATCTGAGGGGTCTTTGGTGTTTTCTGAGGTTGCTTGTTTTCTTGCAGATGTTTCATTACCCAAACTAGTAACATCAGCAGTGCTAGTAAGGAGTTCAGTTTATATTCTGGTGGCTTGCCCTTGTCAGTGTTGCCACCAGAATATAATCTGACAGCAAACTGCACTCCTTACTAGCATTGATGATAGCAATAGTACTTAAGACTTATATACTGCTAGACAGTGCTTGACAGCCCTCTAAACAGTTTACAGAGTCAGCATATTGCCCCCAACAATTTGGGTCCTCATAACGTTACCAAGTTTGGGTAATGAAACATCTGCAAAACAAGCAAGCTCAGAGAGCACCAAGGACACCTCATATCAACCCTGAGCTACAAATACTCACCTTTATTTGTAGATTATTTAACGTATGGGAAAAACCTTAATTGGATAAGCGCGTGTTATCACCAGAATAAGTTTATGGTTAAGCTGACACAGATTATAGAACAGACATCATGAGGATTACTGTAATGTTCCGATCTCCATGGCCAGAAAAACATCCAGGTCTTTAAAGCTTTCTAAAAAGCCAGCAAAGTCAGGGCTAACCGAGTCGTGACATGTATGATGTTCCAAAGGGATCAGATACACTCTGAAAGAAAATACCTCTTTCCTCAGTCCTGTCTGATATATTCCTCACTCAACATGACCTGGAACATGCCCCTCCTATTGGACCTGATGAGGCAGGTAGAAACAATCCGACAAAACTGGTTCCATGAATAACTGACCCCATGCCATGAAGGGCTTTATGGGTAACAACCAGCACTCTGAATTGCACCTAACAATATATTGGGAGCCAATGCAGCTCACAGAGCAAAGGTGCAACATGGATGTATTGAAGTATGCCCATGACTGTCCGTACTGCAATTCTGGACAAGTTGCAGCTTCTGGATGTTCTAAGGTAGCACATATGAATAGTCTATTTGGGTGGTGACCAAACTCTTGGGTGGCTATGATCAGTTATCTCCTAATCCAAGAAAGTGCACAAATTGTGTGAGAGCCCTCTAGGCTACAGCTGCCACCTGTTCCTCAGACAAGAACCATAATCCAGGAGGATCTCCAAATTTTCAATTTTGTTTAGGGTTTTGCCACACCCATCCAGAAGTAAAGATGGGAAATAACAGAATCCAAGAGCCCTTAAAACCCTAAGCAACTCAGATTTAATAAGTTTGAATTGAAGCCTGTTTTTTTCCCCAATTAGATTCCTACAGACTCAAATAATGAGGCAGAAACCATGGTCTATGGCCTGGCATCAGTCTGTAGCCTCCTATTCTACGGAAAATCTACCCTCCATGGAATTGGTCACTAGGTTGGGGGCCACTGCACTACAGCATCACATTGATTTTTCTTTTGTATTGCATGATATTCAAAGCCATATGGAGAAGCAAACATTTATTTAATCCCTTTCCAGTTTTGGATATATAGCTGAAAAGTAGTATGGCCACAAAATGAGCTGCTTCGACAATAATATTAGCTTTACATTCTTTCACATGTACGAAAAAAATGCACCATCATGGTCCTACTTCTTATGATATATAAAATTATGTTAATAACATCTTTGGAAACCTAAAGGACAGTTGATCAACTGATCAAGAGAGTGTTTATTTACTATTTATTAAGTAAATGTATTAAGTAAATTAACCAATTTTGTTGTATACCTGATGTACAATGACAATAAAGGCTTTAAACTTTAAATGAATTAAAATAAATGTTAAACTTATTACTATTTATTGAACTTATGTAAGGCATAATTAAAAGACTCATTAGATTACCAATAGTTGAGAGTAAGCAATAGCTGAACTTAAACATCCCCAGCAGGAACTAAAACAGCAAATATAAAATAACATCAGTAAATCAGAATTTAATAAAATCAAACAAAAACACGAGATATTCTATCATTCACCATTGGTCCTCTGGAATATTTCAGTTTTCAAGTATCCAGGAGGTCCATAATTCAACCTGATTTTCAGAGGGAGGTATTCCAATGTTTTAAACTTTGTATCAGTGGCATCTATGTGATGTGTGACATGTCAAAATGGCAGACAATGCATTTTTTTGCAAACCTTGCCCCTTTTAAACATTCATATGAAATTGATGGCATGCATGTACTAAAAGGATGGGTTGCAATGTTTCCCTGGCAATGGTGCCAATTTCAATCTCTTGTGCAGAAATGACTGCATTCTATAGTTTAAACCTGATCAGGTTAGACTTTTGGTCTGATAAAACCTTGCCATTTGTGAATGTACCTCTTATTTATCACAACTAGAATAAAATTATATCAAAATATAGATAGAACATTGCTTATAATAAAGCATGATACGTTACGCAAATTAATATTCATTTTGCCAGAAATTCTACTTATTACATCACTGTGAAAATGTCTTTCTTTTAAATTGTAAGTATATTTCTTGTACTGCGTCTGACCTGGGTCACTTTCCTTGTTCCCTGCCATGCCTTTCCCAAAACATCTACCTCCTATTTTCAGAACTACTTGTTTGGTAAATTTATATAGCCGCCCTTCCCACATATGCGACCAAAAGTAGTTAGGCATTTCTGACCCTGCTGGAAGAGAGATCCACGTGTCGCCACAAGAAGTGGTCCCGCACCAAGCGACGCCACCTTTTGCAAACTCTGCAGAAAGAAAAAGTTTGTTAGAGCAGGCACGCTCCCCTAAAGGAATTGATCAAGACGACCCGGACGGTTGGTTTCCTCCCCTCGCCCCGCCAGGCATTCCTACATGGATGTCACGGGAGCTCTCTGCCCCTTGCGCAAAGCGTTTCCCATTGATGCGTTGTTTCGCATTGTGACGAGTTTAGCCCCCGCGCCACAGGCACAGCGCCCGGACGCAGTTATCAATCGGCGTTGGACCAAGCGCTACGCATGCGGCCGATCCTATCCCGAAAATAGGACTGTCGGAGAGCGTAGTTGACGTTCAGAGGAGGAGGGTTCCCATGGAAATGGAGAACGCGAGGCGGAGCCGACTACTACCTGGCCACGCCCACTCGGTCACGCGGCGGCAGCCAGACCACAATCTGGAGCAGAAGCGAGTCCGGGAGAGAAGAAAGAGTCGGAGGGGATAGCGCGGCCATCATTTATTACAAGCGTATCTTCCCGAGGTATAGAAGAGCGGCAAAACTGTTGGCGGAAGGGGTTCGTACAACTTCCGGTTTTCAGAGTGACCTCGGCACTTCCGGGTTGGGGAGCCTGGATTGTTTTTCTGCGACGAGAATTCTCCATATTCCGCTGAGGGGTTGTGGTGGCTCAGATTCCTCGGTGTCAAGGAAGCCTCCTCCGCGGTGAGACGGGCTCTTGCGCGGGGAGCGGGGACACGTTGGTGGTTGGGCCTGGTCGTTGAGGGAATCATGCTTTCCTTCCCACCTGTCCACGCCTCAGGGACTGGGGCTTTGTTAGGCTTCCGCGTCTGGTACACGGAGGCTTCTAAAGCAGTTGCAGAGGGGGAGTTTCAAGGTGTGTACAGTATACCCTATTTAGCAGAGTTCGTCAGCCTTGACTGCTTGAGGATGCTGGGGGATTCTGGGAGTTGAAGTTCACACATCCAAGCAGCCATAGGCTGAGAAACGCTGAGAGACAGTGGCCATTAAGCTGGAGAACTCCCGTTCTTCCACTTAAAATAGGTTTTAACTTTATTCGGGGTTTACATCAGACTGCCGGTTACTTTTTGTTGTTGTTGACGTTGATTGTTTTGTTTAGCTTTCTAGCAGAGCCGAACGTGAAGATCAAGATGATTGAAGTGGTTTGCAACGATCGGCTGGGCAAGAAAGTTAGAGTGAAGTGCAAGTATCCGAGACCAAAGAAACCGCTTTGGGATGGCAATTGTTTCCCTTTTAGCCGATCTTTTGGGCCGTGGAATGGCAAGAAACGGATTCTAGATTAAAAACTATGTGTTGTGGGTGCCATTAATTTGAGTGCAAATGTGGCTTAGATTTTTTTTTGCTTCTGTCTGATGTTGTACATACAGTGGATGTAAAAAATGCAACCAGGTTATTGTATTTTTTTTATTTCCCCATAAAAATTCATCTTGGTTTTTTTTTAATATCTCAAAAACCTGGCATTTGAACAGGTGTGTAAACTTTTTATATCCACTGTATTTCCCCAGACAAACCCAGATAAGGGGGATCTGTTGCTTTGAATTTTTTTTCACTGCATAACCACATTATGAGATGGGAATCTTAGGAATCTACAGGAATCTCCAATTTGGAGGTGAAAAATGTGTTGTGCTAGTAGCATGGGAAATTGATGGAGAGAGATGAATTCTTTATGACTGCTTTCTTTGGGTGACTAATCAATCGCTTAGCAACCATTCAAAATTACAATTATGACCTGCATTCAAGGTTCCAACAGCCATTTACATCCCCCCCCAAATACAGTCACATGACAGCAGTTTGGATGCTTGGCATCTGGCCCACATTTATGGCTGTTTGTGGCATCCTGTGGTCACAGCACCACAATTTATAAAGTTTTTGGTGGAAACCGGCATTAACTTCCAGTTCCCAGCAAAAAAATACCCCAATGGGTTTGCTTAATGACCTCTGCAAAAAGTAAAATCAGGTGTGATGTGATGACCCATTTAACAACTGTCACAACTTATGACCAGAATTACAGGCTTTGTTATAGTCATAAGTTGAGAACTACTGTATTAAATATATTTGGCTTAAGCAGTTCCTGAAAGCATTGAAAGCAGCGTAGCTTCAGTGCTTTGTCAGCTCAAGGAAGGAGACGGTTATCCATCATTTTTAACAATAGGTTCATATATAGGGGTCCTCAAGTTGGATGTTCTTAATCCAGGGATTGTCTATAGTCAATCATGCAGATATATTTGTGCATAGTTTTGAAAGTACAAATAAAAGTCCTTTGATCATCTGTTTTTGTGAGCAATGTACAGTATATCTGCATCTGTCTCCCATTTCACACTATAAGAGTTCAGTTGTTTTTGATAAGCAGTTGTGCATAACAAATAGCTTATTTAGTGCTTACTATAAACTAGGCCCTATTTTCTCATTCATTTCTTTAACCAATATTACTGCTCAGCACTGATGATTGCATCAGGGATCTTAAGAAGCTTATTGCTGCCCAGACTGGTACTCGCTGGGACAAGATAGTTCTGAAGAAGTGGTAAGTAGACTTTCCAACTTACTTATAACATGCTTTGAATATAACTCCTCATAGTCAGTCAGATGGTTAGATTGGATTTGGCATATTTATTCACCCATCAAATCTTCCAAAGACCTGATAGGCAGATATTGTTGTCCCATGGTGTTAAAATTATTATTGCAGAATGTAAGATGTTCCAGGTAAAGTTCTTTTTTGCAATTGATGATTTTGACATACTATTATACCATTTTACTACATAATTTAAGACAGCAAACATATATAAGTTTTCTGCCTTTTATTTTCCCCACAACAACGACTTTGTGTGGTTAGTTGGGTTGAAAAAGAGTTACTGTCCCAACGTCATTTAATTTGTTATTTTTAAACCTGTTTTCTAGGCCGTATGTTAAGCTCTACTCCACACTGGTTCTGTATGTATAGCTTAAAGACTGGGTAGCAATCAACCAGCAACGGCAAAAGAAAAAAAACACACACTAAGATTTACAGTGATATCCTCTGCTGATAATTCATTTCACAATGTAGTCATAACAAAGAGAAGTTTCTCTACTTAAAAGGAAGAGAAAGAATATCTGAAATTCATTTTGTAGAAATTTAGTTACAACTGGTTGCTAAGCAACCTTTCAAAGTTCTGATTGACCTCCCCAAGACTACTTACATCCTGTTTTTGAAGTTATGGCTGATGCATCTCCCCTCCCTCAGTCACATGAATAAAATTCTGGCACTTGGCCATCTGCCTGCCATTACAACTGATCACAGGGATGCTGCAGTGCTCTTATCATCTTACCTCCCTCCTGCCCCACAGGGTCCCTTCAAGCCTTGGGCCTGCTTCTCAGCCTGCTGAGACTCACCTTCCTCTATACTCCTGTCACTGATTAGTGACATCTCTTCTGCTGTAGATCCATGATGGCGTGTGCCAGAGGTGGCATGCAGAGCTCTCTCTGTGGGCACACGAGCCATCGCCCCATCACAGCTCTGCTGTGCATGCATGCCGGCCAACTGGTCTTCAGGTCTCTGCTGGGCATGTGGGGGGGCATGCATGTGGGGGGCGAGGAGCATGCAGAGGGATGCGCGTGTATTGCATTTGGGGGATGCATGTTCACGCTTTGAGCACTTGGTGCCGAAAAGGTTAGCCCTCACTGCTGTAGATCTCAAAATAGCTATTGTGCTGTGTGGCTGTTTTTACCCAGTGCGTCCTGGAAATGGCCACCAATTTGGGAACAGCTGCACTTAATTGGGGCTGTTCCGAAATAGTGTCTGCTTCTGAAATGGAGCCATGCGGCTTCCGTTGTGTAGGAAAGCCACACACTGAAGCAATGGTTTCTAGAAGATCTACAGTAAAAGGCAAGTGACTGATCCGTGACGGGACATGGGAAAGAGGATGTGGGACCCAGCAGGGTGGGAAGCAAGCCCAAGCCCTGCAGAGACTGATAGAGCAAGAAAGCAAGCCAGAGGTTTGCAGCGACCCAGAGAGGCAGGAAACTGAGCATGGGACGAGTTGGAGTAGAAAAAGTCCAGGGCAGGCCACTTGTGAGCTGAGCCCGTTCTAGTTCTCCCAGGGCTTCCATGATCCTGTTCCATTTACTGGCCACATCAGGAAAAGCATGGATGTGCCTGGCTTAATGGTTCCATTACAATCATAGGTCAAGGACTATCTCATAGTTCAGGAAGAAGCCACTGCAGTCTGTAATCGATTGTGAACAATATTGTAAAAAATCGTAACAAACTGAGATTCATGCTTGAAAGAGAAACCTTGAATTGTGACTAGCAGCAGATTGATAATCTGTATAAGTATTTAAGTTGATACAATTTGATGAATGAGTTCTTTTACTTTGGAACAGACCAAATTTGTGATGGCCCTCAAGAATGCCAGCTCTTTAATGCTGATTGGCCTTCATTTTATTGTTGTGATTGTTTATATGGGCAATCTTCAACTTATGACCAGTCCCTTACCGGCTGTTCAAAGTTATGATGAACTTACTTTATTTACATATGAGCAAGATTTGAAGTTATGGTGGTTCTCCTTCCCCCATGATCATATGAATGAATGGCCACTATGAAAACAGTCATAAAATCAGGTCTGTTTTATGAAGATCACAACTTATGGTTGTGATAGACAAGCTCCATTATAGTCATAAGTCAAGGCCTGATTATATTGATTGTGATAATTACTGAGGTGGCAGAATGTAAGTTTTTAGGTATCACCCTGAAACAAGATCTAACATGGGGGGCAAATACTTTAGCCCTAGAAAAAAAGGCTCATCAACGACTGTATTTTTTAAGACTTTTAAGATCACAACAACTGCCAGAGAGTCTGTTGGTTGCCTTTTATCGAAGCTCTATAGAGAGCATTTTATCTTATTGCCTCTGTGTGTGGTTTAGGAGTTGTACAGAGGCGGAGAAAAGGGCACTTCAAAGAGTGATAAAAAGGGCACAAAAGATCAGCGGATGTCCTCTTCCCTCATTGGAGGAGTTGTATAACATGGGATGTAGAAGGAAGATACAAAAGATCTTGAGAGATCCTTCGCATCCAGGCCACTCGTTGTTTGAGATCCTACCATCAGGAAGACGATAAAGAGTGCTGAAAGCCAGGACAAGTAGATTTAAATATAGATTTTACCCAAGTGCTGTGATTAGGTTGAATGCAGAGTTATGAATCTGGTGGTCTTAACATATATATATATCCTGGTTGTACAGTTTTTAATTGTTATTTGGTTTAATTTGTTTTACATTGTTATTTGTATATGTCTTTTGGTGTTGTTCAGTTGTATGTTGTGAAAGAGCACATTTCGTTGTTCTCAGGTTTCTGAGTACAATGACAATAAATTTATCTTATCAGTTATTTTTTATTGAACTGTGTAACAGCTACAGGTATTATTTTTATACTTATATTTTTATATATATTATAGGTATACAATTTTCAAGGACCATGTGATGCTGGCAGACTGTATCCTTTAAAAAACTGACAGTAATGAAGAAAATGGTCAGATGACTAGAGGAAAGAAATGTGACATTTTAAATTTTCTTTAAAATTATCTCTCACTTACTTGCATGATTTGTTATTTTGGGGGGAGGCATTTAAGTGTCAAATACCAAATCATTATTCTGTGCATATTTAAAAACATCATCTTAATTGATTGTATCCACTTTTAGATATTTCAGACATTTTAACATGCATATACTGTAAATAGTATTTACGTTTTCCACATAATGTTTTGATGTTGAAATATTCCAACCTCAGAATGTCTTGTTCAATTGTCAAAACATTTACGCCATCAAAACATCCATTTCAAGTACATTGAAAGTGTTCTGCAAATTGACTGTTTTATCTTTATCAGCTTCTGAGGTTGAACCACTTTTGGGATATACAGAGCAGCCTATTTTAAGATCAGAATATTTCAGCCTCAAAATTAAAGATACGCTGGACTGTTTTGAGGACTAAATTTTTCAAATAAGGCTTTAAAAAAAAACATATATGAAACAGCTTTTTTCCGAACATAAAGAACTTCTGAAATGTTCAAAATGAGACATGGCATGAAACTTTGTACTCAACAGTTCAATTTGAAAATTAAGGCTTTCTAGACTTCTGTCATTCCCATTTCCCACACCTTTTCCATTCAGTATGTTTCTTTTATGAGCCCAGAAACCTCAGCAATATAAATTGTTCCAGTTTTTATCAAGCCTTTAAGACATAAATTGTTTGAAGGATTCCATATGCCATTTTTGGGGTCATTTTTAGGAATAGGCAGTTCTGGTGGTCTAGAGGTGGAGCTCTCGCCTCACAATCAGGAGTCTGTGAGTTTGATCCTAAGTAGAGGCTAATATTTGGAATAGACTCTCCTGCTCGAGCAGGGGGTTGGACTAGATGGCCTCCAAGGTCCCTTCCAACTCTGTTATTAAATGAAAATTGTGTACCTTGTTGCTTGATCCCCACACTGTTCTGTTTCTCTTGAGCTTTGAAAGAAATGGAAATGGTAGATCTTGATACTAAATTGATAAGTGCACTACCATTCTTTGTCTCAAGAAAATAGAATTGGGCTTTAAATCTCTGAATAACTGGGGAGAAAAGATAATTGGGACATTATACAAATATATATAATATTATAAATATATACGTTTGCATATATCTGAACCATATTGACAATATTTCCAAAGAGTGGTCACTTTCAAATGATGTTATTTTCAAAAGCTGAGCCTATTTATAATTAGTACTTGTTAATATTTTCTTGTAAAAATTAACCTTAACTCCTTATTTTCAGATGAAATCCATGATGGCATGAATCTGGAGCTGTATTATCAGTAGTGTTTTGGTCATGACAAGTAGTATCTTTGCTGTTTCCTTGTTCTGAATTTCTCAGTCTATAGATGGGTTACTTTGTGGCTTGACATTAAGTCAGGAATATTTTCTCCTTGATGGCAATAAATCAGGAAACCCATATTCAAACCTTGTTTTAAGTATTTGTATTGAATAAATGTGATTGACACATGTGCTCTGTCTTTCTTAAGAAATATTAACCATGGTGTTAGTGAATGTGACTTTAAAAATACAGCTCTCAGGAGATAAGCAAGAAAGGTCTGTCCCCCACCCCCCCCATACAGTTTCACATAGCTGACAGCTAATCTTGAAAAAAAAATGCCCTAAATTACCATCATTTGAATTCAACATGACCTCCATATTTAGTATCATTATGTTACTGAGTATTGTTCATTCAATTATCCAAGGATGCAGAATTATTGGACAAATTTAATAAACATATACAGTAGTTGTTGTTGATGACGATGCAATCTGTCTTCCAGGTAATTCAATCCTTCAGATCAGCTAACCATGATTTAGGACAGATCAAATAACCTATGTAACTGCCAAGCAAAAGAAGGCTGATTAAAAAATGAAATCAATTTTGTAACATGATTTCCTGGCTCAAGGGTTAAGCCTGTGGCTAAAAAAAAAAAGGTTTCCCCCTTCTCTGGAAGTTAGGTGAATTTCACAAGAGAATTAAAACCAGTCTCAAGTCTTAACATGCCTTTTTATCTTTGGGTAATTACAGCAAAAACAGCACTGGAAGAATTATAAAATTCTCCTAATATCACATTATAAAATTATAAAATTCTTATAAAATTAGGAGAATTATAAAATTCTCCTAATATCACAGCTGAAAGCTGAACATAAACGTTTAGGCAGAAAAGACATGTTGGTTTGCCCCTAATTTAGAGGAGTTCTGATATAGATATTAAGCTGAATAAACCACACAATTTACTGTGTGCAGTGATTATAAATGCCAGAAATATTAACGAGAAGAAACTAAAAACCAATGCTAAATGTTGGTTATCCTTTTAAAAATAGCCATTTTTTTTCTGATAATCCCTTCAGTCTCCTCTTTCTTTACTCCTTCCAAGTTTTTGAACGTTCAACCAGTTAATTCTGTGGCTGTTGTGGAGATGGAAGGTACCCTCAGTTTCCATTCCCATTTTTTGGGTTAATTTTCCTAGATTTCTGCTGGTTTTCAAAAGAACAAAGACTCTTTAATATGGAAAAGGGGGTGGGGTGGGTGGGTTGCAGTGAGTCTTTCTTTGCTATTGGTTCCAGGATATACAACTATCTCTTGTGTAGGTATATTTTGGGGAAGTCTGAATTCTGGCAGCTGGCAGGGGGAATTGGTGCTGAAATTGTGATGTTGTAAAAAGTAGGCCAGCTGCTCACCAATAGCTTGTTGCATTTAAATAGGAAAGAGGGCTGGCTGGTTCCTGTACTCCTCAGAAAGAACAATGTCAGTTTAAAGTCTGGCTTTAGGCCTAATACGGGAGAGAATCTGCTTTGGTTTCTACTGTATGTGATGATCTTACTGAGGGAGAATCAGGAATATAATTCTGTTCTCTTTGACTTTGGGGGCATTGGATGGTATCTTTCTGAACCAGCTGTTGCATTGCATATATTGTATCCAGTGATTTGGCTGGTTGTTTCTAGAAATAAAGACTAGACAAACGTTGGCCCATTGGGTCATTTCAGTGAGACTTCCTTATCTAAACCAATATAGAATAACCGGGCAGGCCAAAAAGTAATGAAAGTAGAATGAATTCCAACTTCCGGCCAGCTTCTCCATTGACTTTGCTTGTAGGATGTTGGCAGGAGCGTCAGAAATTGCAGTTAGGTGACTGTGGCTGACTCTGGCAGCACAGTGATGCTGCAGTGGCCACAACTTTGCTAATACAAATGATGTGAAGATCCTTGAAATTTCAGTTCCACTGGAATAACGGTCCTGGATTTTGGATGCATTTTTAAGCTAACCTATTGAGATATCTTAGTTCAAAAACGTCCTATAATGCATGGTTTTGCCCAATTGAAGGTTATAAACAGATAGGAGAGTTTTAGTAGTATAAACAGATGAAGATTTTTGCTCTTTGGCAGTGTTCATGACTCAGTTGTATTCCATTTAACATTTAATGAAACTGCTATGAGGTAATCAATGTGAACTGAGTTATCATCAAGATAGAGATGACACAACTTTATCTCATTTCTCATCCTGTACATTATATAGCAGCAAATACGTATACAGAGAAAAGTAGTGCATTAGAGGGGACTCTATAAGTGTAGAATGTCTCCCTGGGAAGATGTATATTGCATCTATATTGCATTTCCAGCATCTGGCTAAATCAGTCATTTCCTAGGCAATTTAAAATTTGATAATCTGGTACTTCAGGTGGAGGCATGACAGAATGGAGATGAAGACTGAAGAACCGACAAATAAGGTTTTTTTGGAACTTCTCTGGATAAGGATAGATCACCTACCTAGGCTTTGGGTGGTTGCTCCTTGTGAGGAGACCGCAGGACAGCAGTTTCCCATGGGACTGAAAGCCAGATGAAGGAACCAGCCATCTTGCTCACAATTGTGGTAGAGCTTTTAAAGCAGTGGTCACCAACCAGCAGGCCGGGGACCACTGATGGTCCATGAGAAAATTTTGGGGGTCTGCAGAGAAATGCCACTTCCAAAGCACCCCCCCAAAGCAATTAATCCAGGCTGCGCAGGAACACAATGCTACGCCGCCCACATGGCCCATGGGAACACAAGGCTTGCGTCACTTCCATTGCAAACAATGTAGTCAGGGGAGGGGGGAAAGGGCAGAGTGGGGGAACTCGTCCCACTCACCCTATGCGCCTGGCCTGGCCACTGGGCTGCTTCTTTTCACTTCTGCTTTTTGGCTGCACGCAAGGAAAGTCTTTCTTCCCCAAAATCTGCCAGAAATTAGTCTTTGAGACCCTGCAAGGCATCCTGCCCTGAGAGGCTGCGCCGGCACAAGTCTCACAAAGACTCATTTCTGGTGGATTTTGTGGGAGAGAAAGAAAGACTTCTGCTGCTTTCCTTGCATGAAGCCAAAAGTCTCTCTCTCTCTTTCTCCCCCCCACACACACACAAGAATGGAGCTGGAGATGGTATCCTGCGATCCCAAATAAAGAATGATCAGTTGGTAGGAGAATTGGGGTGGAGAATTTTCCTGCAGACTTTTTGGGGGATTTTCCCAGGGTCTCTGGTCCGCGGGATTTAAAATTATGAGTTTGGTGGTCCCTGAGGTCCAAAAAGTTGGTGACCCCTATTTTAAAGGACACTGAGTTCATTACCCTTACTTTCTAATCATTTTCAATGATTGCATACTTGCTATTTTAAGGCTAGTAGATATGTTCAAAGTGAAAAGTTTGGGAAACCATCTGGTGAGTTTACTTTTCCCCTTGAACAGTTTTTTTTAATGTGTTAAAAATTGGAAATATCGAGCAAACTATTAAATAAGAGTTTGATCTAAGAAAGGTATACACAAATTAAGGTCCAGACAGCTTTTACTATAAGATTTTGAATAATTAAATAAACAGCATCTCATTGGAACCAGAATGTTTTTTGCCTTTCTTAAGTCAAAATAAGAACTTGAACTTTATGAATTAAAAAAATGAGACACTAGAAGGGACTAAAGATTCCAGGCAGTAATGTGGGAATTTACAAAATGACACAAATGCTATAACATTAGAAATAATTAACTTTTTTGAAAAATTGGGACAGATGTTAGTAGCTAGTTACCAGAAATGTCAGCAATGTCTGTTTCTGTGGCTAGACTTATGTCCAAAAGATGTTAAATGTGATTCAGAAATAATAGAACCAGTAGTGTTGTTTGTGGATTATAAAATAGATAAGTTAGAGTGAAATTACAAATGAGAAGCCAGGGAAATGTTCCTGATAAGGACTTTTTACTGGATATCCAGAAGCTGGTTAAAGCTTTGAAAATCAAAGTGGAAATACAAATGACAAATCAAGACAATGACTTGGATAATGACTTTTTATCGGATTTAAAAAAGAGATTTACTAAAGTCTTGAAGAAGCCACTGTGATGGGAAGAAGGGAGAAAAACCGAACAGACCAAATCCTATGACAACTTCTGAATGAATTAAAGAATGAGATCGTTAGAAATGAAAGGAAGGAATACAAAGTTAGTTTGCTAATACCAGGACTGAAAAGTTGATTATTCATGAGTTTATATATAGCTGGGTTATGGGAATATGACATACCTGTTTGTAATCTTACAGGGGATAAAAAGTTATCAAATTTGTTTTTATTTTGATAAAGATTGGAAATACTTTACAGATTTTTAAAATCTTTTTCTTTCTTTGAGCATGTTATACTTTCAGAGTTTAATTTGTATTTGCTTTTACTACTGTAACTACAATACTTAATAAATATAAATTAAAAAAACATTTGACAACTGGTTTTAATTTGAAATGCTTTCATTTTATTGGGATAGTGATTTCATACATGATTGTCTATATATTTTTAATAGCTTACATGATAACCATAAAAATTATTACTGGTTTAAAAATTACCCGATTATGTAACACACATACAAAAATTAATGAAACTGCAGAAAGTATTTACATTTGCCTAAACACAGGTATATTAGTCATTTAGCATATTTCCCATCTTTACATGGGAGCTATTTAGAAAAACTAAATCTTGGATTTATCAAAGCATATTCTAATATGTGCTTAAGGAACATTCTTACTGATTACAGGGGAATGATATACTGCATGTATAGGTATGTGGCTATTGCTGGGACTGACAACTAAGCATATATATTACATATATGGGTGGTATATCTATATTGGATGTCAAACTCGCGGCCCACAGGCCGGATGCATTATTCATTGGCCACGCACATCCCAGTTTAGCAAAGGTCATGATACAAGAAATGACAACACAGCCAACCTACATACCAGTATATACAGGAAGACGGCAGCTCCGATCACGCTTTGCTCGCACAAGCATGAAGCCGACAGCAGCCTGAAGATGGCGAGTGGGACCTCGTCAAAATATTGTCAAGATGCTCTCAATCTTACATGGGAAAAGACCCAAACACGCCAAGACCTACATACTGGTACACGTGAAAATCTACGAAAATGTGTGTGTGTGTGTGTATTTCCTTATGTTTTCGCGGGTGTTTATATGTATGATATTTAGGTTTCTTTGGGTATTTTCCCACGTCTTAATAGTTGTGCTTTTAAAGTTATAGCTATAGTTATAGTTTTGGCAGAACCTCATCTGCCATTCTCAGGCTTGTGTATTGGGTTTTTTCGTGACACACGATTAGGAAAAAACCCAATACACAAGCCTGAGGATGGCAGATTAGGTTCTGTCAAAATGTCGCTATAACTTTAAAAGCACAACTATTGATACGTGGGAAAATACCTGAAGAAACCTAAATACCATACATATACATACATACATACTTACACACACTTATAATTATGGGTTGTTCAAAGTAACTGATTAAAAAAATTGAAGCAATGTCACACAATCACAACAAATACAAGTAACCTATAAACATGAGAGTCTTTCGCAGTCACAAAAATAAATTGTATAGCAGAGCATGGTCTTTTCAATAAAAAAGCCTATGTTTAAATTAAAAGCAATTATTTATAAACTAATTATTTGAATCAATTTATATGGCTACTAATTTAAGAATAGTAACCTGGGTGGCTAATATAGGGTTACTGAACAATGAGATCTATACCTAATGACAACTGAAGAAAACCTAAATCAACAGATGACCTATCACTCTCACAGGTCAAGGTAATCTTCCAACCCCATAGCAATGTTTTAAAAGTTTTTATGAAATGCCAGCAGTGTTGAGGCCAAACTGGATCTTGAAAGGGCACGATGTTCCTGAGGGCACACACTGTGATAGAAAAGCCTTCTAGGCCATGCAAAATGACAAGTATAGATGGAATCTATATTTCAAGTATTCAAGCAAGTAATTTTTTTTGTGAGCCTCTTCTAGGAACAAGCTACTTTGGCAGTCCCAGTCCAGATCCATTTTTTAGCCTATAGAACACTTCTCCCCCTCTATCCTGGTGTTAATAATCAGTACCAGTATACTTACATTTTAGGGACAAAAGACTACAGTTTGCCCTTTAAATCCCACAAAAATAAAAAGATTTATAATTAAGCCTGACAAAGGCTATGAGTATTTTCTTTTCTACAGAAATATAGTTCTACATTTTAATGCGTATTTATTGGTAAGAGTTATTATTGACAGCAGTAAAATAATTTAGAATTCCGATTCATCATAGTAATATATGGAGTTGTGCAGAAAAGTGTAATCAATTACATTCCTTAGTAAAGAGCTTGTTCAGAATACAATGTTCCCTTCCTTAGCTTCCAGTTAAGTTTCCAATCCTATTTACACCTCATTAGCAGTTGTCACTCTTTTACTAACATCCTGGAATCTGCTGTAATTTATAAAATGTTATAATAAAAATAGAAGAAATTTGTACCTATAGTGGCAAAAAAATAAGGAGTGTTGGTATCTTTTTTGACTAACAAATTGTAGGTAGTTGGAAAACGTCAGACCCAGCCCGAGAATTGACATAGAACAATCCAGCCAAAGTTCAGGTCTTTATTTGCTTACACTATATAGAAAGAATCTCATCTACACTGCTCTAAACCTTATTAGCATGAAGATACTGAAATGGTGGATACTTTCTGCCTTTTAGGCTCAATTATCAACAGTGAAGGAACAAGCACAAAAAATGCTACAGAATAATACTTGGTAGAGTAGGTGTGAAAGTCTTGGAAAAGATATTCAAATACTGTGATGTATCTATAAGTATAAACATGAGAATGGTGCAAGCTATGGTATTCCCTGTGATAGCAATAGCACTTAAATACCGCTTTATAGTGCTTTACAGCCCTCTCTAAGCAGTTTACAGAGTCAGCTATTACCCCCAACAATCTGGATCCTCATTTTACTCACCTCGGAAGGATGGAAGGCTGAGTCAACCTGGAGCCTGGTGGGATTTGAACGGCTAAATTTCAGGCAGCTGAAGTAGCCTGCAGTACTGCACTCCAACCACTGTGCCACCGAGGCTTTTAGAGATACACCTTATGGAAGCAAAAATTGGACTTTGAAGAAGCAGGAGAAGAAGAGTACTGACACCTTTGAACTTTGGTGTTGGAGAAGACTCCTAAATATATGGTGGACAGACAAGAAAACAAATTACAGGTAGTCCTCAACTTACAACAGTTCACTTAGTGACCAAATTTACAGCGGCATTGAAAAAAAGAGACTTATGACCATTTTTCAGACTTACGACCGTTGTAGCATCCCCATGTTTATGTGATTTGCATTCAGATGCTTGACAACTGACTCGCAGTTGCATGGTTGCTGGGTCATGTGATCATCTTTTGCAACCTTCTGACAAGCAGAGGCAATGGGGAAACCAGAGTCACTTAGCAACTGGATTACTAATTTAACAACTGCAGTGATGCACTTAACAAATGTGGCAAGAAAAGTCATAAAATGGGGCAAAACTCACTTAACAAATTTCTCACTTAGCAACATAAATTTGGGGCTCAATTGTGGCAAGTTGAGAACTACCTATAATGGATCATCAAACAAATCAATTCAGTGATTCATCACTGTGTTCTCCCTTAAGCACAAGTGACTAGGCTCAAATTATCCTATTTTGGACACAATATGTGAAAACACAGCTCTCTAGAAAAGGCTCTAATGGCAGAAAAGGTGAAAGGAAAGAGGACGACCAGCAACAAAATGGACTCCCTTGTAGTGGTAGTGAAAGCACCAGTGGAAAATTTGAGTTAGGGATAGATCACCATGAAGTATACTTACATGATCATCAGGAGTCAAAAATGACTTGATGGCACATAATCAATCAATAACCTGCCTTTTTGTGAGAACAGTTTTCTTTTGGTATCAAATGCACCTGGAATGCAGAATGGGGGCTAAACAAATGTGCACAGATTTCCAGATTTATCTTTATCACCCATCCCCTCCCACTTGTGACTGTATGACTGTAACTTTGTCGCTTGTATCCTTACGATTTATATTGACTGTTTCCTAGTATGATTTGATTGCTTATTGTACCCTATGACTATTATTAAGTGTTGTACCTTATGATTCTTGACTCTTGTTGAACGTATCTTTTTTTTAAATGTACACTGAGAGCATTTGCACCAAGACAAATTTCTTGTGTGTCTAATCACACTTGGCCAATAAGGAATTCTATTCTGTTCTGTTCTATTCTATTCTTATTCTAATTCTAGTTCTCCCTTCTTGCACTCTCTGAAATCTGATAAAGGAAACTGCTGCCTTTATTCTACCATAATGCTAAGCCAGAGGAAGAGAAGATACAATGAAGTATGCAAAGGACTAACACAGAGCAAACATAACATGATTGCTATTGGGCAAGAGTAGCTGTAGTTTGGAATATTTTTAACATCAATTGCATATCATAAAATTTTACTTATCAAAGACTTTTGTGTCAAGTACTTAACACTTCAATATTGCAGCCCTTGGGAAAATTATTTTGTCCCCCTAGGGCACCTGTGATTTTAGTTTAAGACCACTGGACTATGCCATACTGGATTTAGGCAAACAATGTTATATTACCCAACTGCACAAGCAATTATTCTAGCATACCGACACTCAGTTGCTGGTCATTCTTTGTGTCTCCCATGTCAGGTCTCTTGCGTTCCTCCACCCAAACCCAACCCTGTTTCTTGAGACAACCCTGCTCAAAGTGACCAAGTATCCTAAGCATGTGCAACAATGTACTCACTTTTATGTGGTCCAACTTCAAGCCCATGTGTGGGAGAGGTTGAGAGATTGCATTTGTTACAATGGGAGACTGAATCTTCTGGCGCTTGTCACAAGTGAGAATAGAGACTTCAGCTTCAAGCACTTCCATGTACAGGTAGTCCTTGATTTATTGCCACAATTGAGCCCAAAATTTCTGTTGCTATTTTTTTATGTATAATGTACACTGAAGATGGCATTTAATTTCGTTGTATGAGGTGCATGACAACAAAGCAAATTAAAACTAAATGAATTTTACCCCATTTTGACCTTCCTTACCAAATGTTAAGTGAGTCACTGCACTTGTTAAATTAGTAACACGGTTGTTAAACGAATCAGGATTCCCCGTTGACTTTGCTTGTTAGAAGGTTGCAAAAGGTGATCATGTGACCTTGGGACACTATCATGAGTCAGTTGTAAGCGTCTGAATTTTGATCACATGACACTGAGAATAGCAATAGCACCTATATACCACTATATAGTACTTTACAGCTCTCTCTAAGCGGTTTACAGAGTCAGCATATTGCCCCCAACAATCTGGGCCCTGCTTTTACCCCTCAGAAGGATGGAAGGCTGAGTCAACCTTGGGTGGGATTCGATCTGCCAAATTGCAGGCAGCTGGCTGTCAACAGAAAGTTTGAATGTTGTAATGGTGTGTGAAAACTATCAGAAGTTACTTTTTTGAGTGAATTTGCAACTTTGGTCACTAAATGAACTGTTGTACTACCTGTAATTAAATGAACTGTTGTAAGCACTACCTGTAATTTCTAAACTAAATGAACTGTTGTAAGCACTACCTGTAATTTCACGGTTGAAGGGCTGAAAATGATCTTTGCTAGACTGTAAATGGGTCTCTGACATTAAAAATTTACCCAAGAAATTTACATTGGCAATTGTACTGCAGGTTGAGCCACAATGAAAGAAAATAGCCTATAAATGTAATAATAAAAACCTGGCAGGACTGTGTTATGCAGCTCACGGAGGACCCATACGCCAAGACTGGAAATAGTGAGGAGGCTCAAATAAGACTAATACTATCCTCTTACAGCACTTAAGTTTAGCACGTTTACAGTTTGCAGATTGAATTTCAAAACAGTCACTAATCTTGGAATTGGAGAAGTGAGCAACTTATCTGCCTGCATCTCTGCTGGTATTGACTCAATGGTAATTTGATTTCATTATAGGCAAATTTTCCTTGAGCTCAAACTCTCAGTTTCCAGCTAAAGACTGGAGATTTTTGAAGATGCAATTCAAAATGGTGCAGGAGTCACCAATTTAGAGAATGCTATCCAATTTGTGGATATTAAATTTTTTTCCATCCTTGTGCCTCATGCTTCAAAAGAGCCTAGCCTTTTAAAGCCTTTGCCCAGATTCATCCTCCTTTCAAACCTTCCACAGCAGCCTCCACCTTCACCATCTCTCTTCTGCCAATAGTTTATGGAGATTCTCAGCCATCCAGGTCATGGTTGTCCCAAAGGTGCTTTTTCAAGAGGCAATTGGACTTTCTGGATGTTCCTTGAAGACGTTTCGCTTCTCATCCAGGAAGCTTCCTGAGGTTTATTTATTTAGCGTGTGGCAAATACATGGACTTATAGCGGTTCAAATGTTAATGTCCAGTCCACCCAGCCATTCAAGGCCAGGGTGGTCTATGTTGAAAAAATGTGAGCTGAAGAAGCTTCTTGCATGAGAAGCGAAACGTCTTCAGAGAATAACCAGAAAGTCCGAGTTGCCTCTTGAAAAAGCACCGTTGGGTGCTTTTACCAATCGTTTCAACGAGGCTCAGATGTTGGACAGGTTAGATAGGCTTTCTCCGAGCGGGATTCCATCGCCTTCTTTTTTTTCTTTCTTTCTTTTTTTCTTCTTTTTCACAAAACCCGCCAATAGGAACGAGGCTTTCCCGCCAGCGCAGTCAATGGCGGGGAGAAAGCGCTTAGTTGTCGCGAGAAAGGCCGGCGCGTGGTGCTTATTGAGCGCGCGCGCGGTGGTGGCGTTGCCAGGGAGAGTGGGCGTGGCCGGCTCTGCGCTTTCTTGTGCCGTGAGAGGAGGAAAGATGGCGGAGGAGGAGAAGCTCCCCGCGGGCTGGGAGAAGCGCATGAGCCGCAGCTCCGGTACCGCCGCGGAGGGAAGGGTTGAGGGCTGGATCTGGGGGTGTCCCTCGGGAGGGACGGGGGGAGTTTGAATGTGCACGTCCCCGTCTGAAGCGACGAGAGAAGGCCTTGACACACGGGGGAGGGGGTTAGTGGTGGTGGTGGCGGCGGGTCGATGAGGCCTTTTTGCCCGAGGGGAGTGGCGGTCTTCCCCCTCTGGAAAAGAAGAGTTCCCGTGAAAAGACGGTTGAAGATGAGGAGAAAAATCTCCGGTCTCGAACGGAGGCATATGCGTTTGGATGGAAGGCTTTCTGAGGGGTATTCAGAATAAGGCGTTACGTGTTAGGTCGGGCTGCATGCTGCTACGGCTCCTCCGAAAACCAGTGCAGGCTTTTTATAAAACGGGCATCATGTATATCGCGTTTTTCCCCCTCCCTTCCCATTTTTTCCCTGTTAAATCCGTTTATCTTTTGCCCTCCCCTTTTCTTCCATTCCCCTCCCTTTCCACCCCCCTCTCCTCATAGCTGTTCCTTTCTTTTGACGGTGTTTTGAAACAATAAAACAATAAACTTCCAATTAATTTTACCATCGTTTTTTCTTATTCGTTTCAATGAAATAAGCACCCATCCCTACCTGCCCTTAAGGGATTCCAACCCCTCCCCCCCCAAATCCCCGATTTCATTAGGAATCTTGTGTTTTCAACTTAAAAAAACTCCAGAATTACGTAAATGAATGTAATTTGGCACCCTCCCAGTTACATTTTTGACCTGATATTGTGAATTCAAAATAAGAGATGTGTGCATTTCTGGGGCGGGAGAGGGGAGGAGTTGTTCTGAAAAACCATGGAAGGAACTCTGATGAATCAGAGGAAGGATTCCTCCACTGCAGTAATCAGAGTATTAGCAATTGGAGGGTGGGGTGGGGGCATTCGGAAGCATTTAGGAAACAAATCAGCAGAACTTGAAGCTATTCAAGTTGCATCTCTTTTCCACTACTCCCGTCCCAAATATGCAAACAGTATCCAGCATGAATTCCTGAACATGGACGCTCTCCTTTATTTTAAGGGGGAAACCCCCCCCTCCAAAATATCTTCGCTGTGAATTTGCTTAGTTAATCCCCTCTTCACACTCTTTGGTCGTAGAACTGTGAATTCCCCAAGTTACGCATTTTGTGAAGCATTTTGCTTGTGGCAATTCGTTGTGTGACCTTAAATTCTAGTTTTCTAAAAACAACAGAAAGTGCCCCTTAGCTTTCTCCATATTCATCATTTTGCGAAAAATTTACAGTTACTCCTGTCATCAGCAGTTCCTACTGCTGTTGCAGAATGATTTAACTTCTTTTGAGCTCTCCACCATTATCCTATTTTTTTTTTTTTTATATCTAGCTTTGATTTATTTCTCACCAAGCTGGTTTTCTATCTTATTGGAAGATAGGATTTTATAAATGTTTTGAATCTCTTTTCCCATTTTCATGCCTGCTCATCAGTTCGAAGGTATACAAATGGGAAGATTTCATTAGGTGAAATAATTCAACTTCTACAAATTTTATCTGTTACCTTGTTCTCTAGCCTGTTTAAAACATGTAACAGTTCTTTGGGAGACTAATGCATACTAGCCATTTATTGCCTCAACTTCCTGCTTAAACCATTTTTGATAAGATTTATTCTCTTCTCACATATTTTATAGAAGCTTTTGGGAAATTTTTCATGGCATTTGTACAAAAGTATAGTAATTGGCCACTTTACATGTTTTCTAAAACTAATTGAATTTTAAAAGGTTTTTAAGGCAATATGTTAGAAGTTACACTGATTCTTGCTCAGCAAAGTGCTGTTTTGAAGTATTTAATTCAGCCTTTGATTTTGATTTCAATCGATTTATCTTAAACAGTTTCTGGATCTATTATATATTTTTATAAAAAGAAAAAAGTAATTACCTTTTGAATAATGGTTGATTATAGCAACTACATTGCATTATGACATTTCTTCCCCAATTTTCATCCAAGGTGGAGGCAGGTTTCCTGCCCATATTTTATCTTGGTAACCACTCTGCAAGAAGGTAGGCTAGGTTGAAAAATAATCATCCATTTGAAATTTTATAACTGGTATATATTGGAAGCTGGATTTTCCCTAAAATACTGTAGTTTGATCATGTTTAACTACAATATGCCATCTAAAGTTATAGATTTTTAAGTTTTTAGTACGTCTATTAAATCTAAACATAATTCTGTTGCATCTGTTTGATATAATTCTTTTAGAAAATAAGGCTTTGCTGACTGCATTTTCTACAATTATGGCAAATGCTGCTCTTTATTTTGCTTAGTATTCTTTTTAATCTTGTAATCTAATTGTGTAGCTATTCTGATTCTTCTCCCTCTACTTTTGATGGATTTGCTTGCTGATTATTAATGCCAAACTGGAAAAATGCATGTTTTGTTACTATTTGCTCTAAATTATTTTAATATTTGCAGAATTAGAAAAAACATTGAGAAAGCAAATGGTAAAACCTCTCCCCATACAGCATTAGAAAGGGTTACATGTGTGAGTCCCAGGAAAGAATAAAAAGAGGAAGGACTACAGATCAAATCAGGAAGTACAGAGGCATTTAGGCAAGCTACTTGCTCAGAGCATTAGACAGGCTCATATTGTCCACGGAAGAAAACTGCTAAGAAATGGAGGACGAAAAAGAAAAAGGTAGGATGTATTGAAGATTTGTGGAACACAAAAAAACTGAAAGGGTTATCCCTCCCCCCCCAATGAATAATGACTGAACATGCCAATCAGGCTTGTAGAATGTGTATCAGTCAGAAAGAAACAGGAAACTGAGAGGGTTGTTACATTGGATGAGTAAAATTCTGAATGTGAACATTCCATTCTGCAGCACTTTGCTGAAGGTCCTACATAGGCTTTCCAAATTGCTTTAATTTTTTAACTACTTTATTAAAAAGTCAAATTTGCTTTCGTTGGCATTGGATTCTTTTTGTTCCTCTTAATTTTAGACTTCCACTTTTTAAAGAAAGCCTTTTTTGTCTCATGACTGTTCATTAACCACAGTGACATCCTCTCAAATCTATTTGCATCTCGTAGCTGAGTTTGCATTCATTATATTGTAAGTAACCTTTTCTTTCAGAGATCTAGAAACACCATGCAGTAAGTCTGCTTTTACTTATGTTTAAACTAATATACCTATTTTGAGATCGCTGTTTTTGAAGTTAAATATGATCACATTGGGCTTCCCCTGCAGATTTCACTTTATTTTATTACTAAATTTCTTATGCTGCCCATCTCATTGATATAGTAACTCTGAGTGGCACTGAAATTTTTAAATTAGATAGCAATATAATTTACAATGGGCACCAGGTCCATGACACCACTTTGGCTAGAATTATAAATAGCTGTTGTATAGTCAGCGTGCAGTATTTACAAATGTCACGATTTATTTGGGACCATTTATAATGTGGGAGGAAGATTGTACCCAGGTTTATAGGATTTTTGTAACTGGTTCATTTTCTCTCAACTTATAATGGGTTATGGGAATATTGCACAGGTCTGGGAACATGGTACGTAGGCTTTTTCTTTATCTTAAAGAAATTTGCTTTTAGGTTTGGGCTCTGTATATTTTTGAAGCATACATATACAGCTGTGCTACATTCTGTGTCCTTCCCTGTTTACGTACATGAATATATTCATATCCCAGGAACACTTTCTATTTTGCAAGGTTTCTCATATATTCATATATATGTTCATATATTCAAACATACCATTTTTTCCTGTTTGGGTCAGAATATTTCTGGCACTATTTATGACATACATATTGTATAAGTCAGGATTGGAAAACATGATATCCCTTCCGTGACCTGCAGAATGCATAGATTTTTTTTAAAAAAAGCTTCCCTTTTCCAGTTTTGGAAGGGGATTAAAGTGACCTTAAAGCTCTTCACACATCCAAACCTAGTTTAGAACATAAAACTTGACATGCTGTGCAAACTGCCTGCAGTCTGTAAACCAATGTGAACCAAACTTCCCCCTTTTTTTTGATTGTCATATATGCAATTATGCTATTGTATTTTCCTAAGAAATCAGGTGGAACTGATTGAGGCTTTTTGTTTTTAGCAGCAGTCTGATTCCATAACATCTGAAATACGGTTTAACTTCTTTTTTCCCCCAGCATCTTGACACCTTCCTAGCAATAGCAATGGCACTTGGACCTACATCTGCCTTGTGGTGCTTTTCAGCACAGTACTTTATGATGGTCTCTGAGCGGTTTACAATGTCAGCATACTGCCCCCAAACAAACAATCTGGGTCCTCATTTTACAGACCTTGGAAGGCTGAGTCAACCTTGAGCTCTGTCAGGGTTGATCCCCAGTATTGCATTCTAATCACTACTACCACGGTATCCAGATAAGGCTATCTTACTCAGACTTTGAGACTCTCAGGATAGCAAAGACTAAGCTTCAATTATGTAACTTAGATTTTCAGATTGTTACAATATCTCCTTGTTATTAGGGTCCTACAAGATCTGTCCTACAGTTTACATTAATCAGTCTTTTCATTAGATAAAGTAAGCCATACTGTAATCAAACAAGCTCGGCTGTATTTTGAGTATTCAGTTTGCTGATAAATTTTTGACACTGTTCTTAGAAATTTTTTTAGATCTCAGATCTAAATAGCAGATAGCTGACTTATTCCTTACTATAAGGAATTGTGCCTAGACACACATTCACACTTTCTCATGAGGAGATAATCATAGATAGCCATCGCTCTGAAAAGTTCATATACTTCATTGTTTCTTCAGGTGAACATGATTTCCAAAGAGTCAGGTATTTAGTGATTGGATGCACTATCTAACTTTTTCTGACTGATGATAATCTTGCATAAACTTGCTGAAAACATGGCATAGTCCCCACACCTTCGGTAGCTTCTAACCTTGTTTTTCCTTTTAGCTTTTAAAAATATTTTTAAAAGGTAAATAATTCACACTGAGTCTTGTTGTTAGGTTTGTAGCATTAATAGTTTAGCTTTTGTTTTCTTGAGTTCCATATCTTTGCCAGAACTATGCAGACCCATTTGTATATTTTGATTTGTTGTCTTTGGACTTCCTTCAGCTTCCACAATGAAGTTCTCTTATAAATGTCCCTAAAGATGTACATGAGGTAGCATAAGATTATTATTATTAATAATAATTATAATAATAATAATTGTGGCACAGTGGTTAGAGTGCAATACTGCAAGCTACTTCTGCTGCAGCCAGCTGCCTACAATTTGGCAGTTCTAATCCCACTAGGCTCCAGGTTGACAGCCTTCCGTCCTTCCAAGGTGGGTAAAATGGGGACCCAAATTGCTGGGGGCCAATATGCTGACTAAACCGCTTAGAGAGGGCTGTAAAGCACTATATAAGTCTAAGTGCTATTACTATAAGAACTTGCCCAAAATATTAATTTCTTCATATATTAGATTTTTTAAAATAATTTTCAATATGGGAAGAAAACAAGGCGGATAACATTCATCAGTACCTTGTTGGAGCTCACGGCAACTTCTGAAAATCATGGGTGTGCAGTGCTGCCTTCAAAAAATATAATGTATAGATAGATATAAGGATAAAATTGTGCATTAAAACAAGGCAAAATAATTGAGAAGTTGTTTCAGATGTTGTTCTTAAGGTTTAAGGGAAAAGCAAATGGACTCCCATTATTCCGGATAGATTCAATATTTAAGTTCATTTTGTTTTTGTTGGTTTTTTTGGATTAACAGTTGGAAAATAGTGCTGCCTAAAGAAATAAAAATGGTGCAAAATTGTGTCAGATCACAATTTTCCCCATAAGTTTTGGGATCAATCAGTATTTATCTTGTGATTTTATGATAAAGTCAAGATTCTTGGAACTTAGTTAAAACTAGAGTGATCTTGGGATTTGACTTAGAATCTGTAAGATTCTTTTAGAGAGATATGATAAAAAAATTGTAGCAAAATGTGGTTCATTCCACATTATATGTGTGCTCCATCATTCTATTATTTTAAGTGGAGACTTAGAGACGGTATTGATCATTAAAATAGCAGATACAGGCTCTTTATCACCACTGGCAATAGATAATTGAATGATGTGAGGAATTAAGATATGTTCAGAGTTTTATTTTTAATGCACATTATAAAAGATTGCCCCTGCTTGTAAGTAAGGGTACTGCTTTTTGAAAATTATGTGAAATAAGGAATTTCAGATGTATATATTATAATGTTGTCTTTCTGTAAACTTGTCGTCTTTTTTCAGGCAGATTGACAGTGCAAAAATGTGCATCCGGCAAATGTATTGCCTTGCTCTAAAATTTTTTACATATCCAAAAATACTTTTGCTTTGTTGATTTTTTTAAACAGATTTAAGTTTGTGCTCTCTATTTACATTAGGAAGAAATTTTAACCAAGCAATCAAAATATTGCACTTCTTTGTTACTATATTTTTCATGGTAATTGTTGAGGTGAATCCTTGCTGTTAACTTTATCCCTTCCTGCAGTTAGACTAGGTTCAGGTTGTAAACCACATCCTTTTTTTTTTTGCTTCCATTGCTTATTTAATTACTTTTGTGTTAGAGTTAAGAGAGTTGATGTTGGTCACAGCATCTAACTGTATACATCTGCCTCCCATCTTTCATATGCTGTTAGCAAATGACTGTTATTACCATAACCTGCTCTGCAAATAAAAACACTCCTTCTATTTTTTAAAAAATAAGGGTTAAAGATTTCATACAGTTTTGCATATAAATTCACAAACTTTTACTAGTTCATAAAATTTTAAAGGTGCCTGACATCAAAATACACATCAGTTTATGAGACATTGTAAATTTGAAAGTAAAACTTTGTTAGAATCAGGTGTGAGAGTGGACTGAATGCAAAAGTGAATGATAATAGAAATATTTATACCAAGAAGATTTAGTTATAATAAAGAAAATGAACAAGTACATGAATAGATTGTATGAACAGGGAAGGCTGTAGTTGAATGAAATTGATGAGATCCTCAAAAAGAAGGCAATAGGCCTCAGATTAGGAAAGACATAAACTATAACTTCAATCAGTTTCATTGGTGTTTGTAGGAAGCCCTCTATGTAGCATCTATACCGAAGTTTTCAAATACGTTAGAAAAGAAGGACATGTTATTTGTAAGTTATTTTATTTTTTAAAAAAATTGAAATGAATTTTTACAACCAGGTTCAAATGTCAGGGCACTACATGGGAAAATTTTACATTAGACGTTTTTTCAGTCTCAGTTGGACTAAGAAGTTTTGTTCTGTAAAGTTCTGTAAAAGTAGTCCTCAACTTACAACTTCATTTAACAATGGTTGAAAGTTACATTGGCCTTGGAAAACATTACATGTCTTTGAAATTACAAATATTTCTCTCTCTCTCTCTCTCTCTCTCTCTCTCTCTCACACACACACACACACACACACACACACACACACACAGACACATCATTTAACCACAATTTGAGTGCTTGGCAACTGGCTTACATTTATGAGAGTAGTGTTGGCTTGCTGTTACTTAATTGTGATTTCTGACCTTCCCAGCAAGCTTCTAACAAAGTCAATTGGGGAAGCCAAATTCACTTAGCAACCACACAACTCACTTAAAGGCTATGTAATTCACTTAACAACCATGCTGATTTGTTTAATGATTGTGGTAAAAAATGGTTGTAAAATTGGATCTGGTCATATGACAACTCACTTCATGGCCACTTTGTTTGGGGACTGAAATTCTGGTCCCAATTACGGTTGTAAGTTGAGAACTATTGAGTTGACTACGGTGTTTTTAAAAAGCAAGGAACAGCTTTTTCAGTGTCATGCAGCCAAGCCTCATTTCTGTTAATGTTTTTGATCTTGGAATGAATTTAAGGCTTAAAATATAATCCAGACCTAAAATAGTTATTTCCTAACAGTACTTTCTGGAAGATGAGCTATGATCATATTATAATCTGATCTGCATTCTCACTGCTTAACAGTCTTCTTCAACTTAATAAGTTTGTTCCTTTGCCCCAGAGTCGGTATGGGAGAGTTAGCTATAATTAGCTTTTCTTCTGTATTTTATGAGCAAAGTAGTTGAAAAGTAGGTTAAACTTTTTCACATGTTAGAAAATAGTATAAAATCATAATGGCTGAAAATCAATTGTTTGTCTGAATTTTTCTTTCTGTATTTAAAAGAATCGCCTAGATTTATCTATTTTTGACAGGTAGATTGAAGTGAAGAGATTTTAAATACAATATGCTTATTTTTAAAATTTCATTCTAAACCAGACTGTTTTTCAGGTCATTTAATAAAATTGAATTTTTTTTTAGTATTTTCTGCAAATGGTGTAAATTACAGTGATTAAAGTATGAGAAATATGAGAAAAAGAATATTAGGTTATTAAGATTTATCCAGCCTGACAGTTTGGCCCAATTTCTTTAAAAAAGATGTCTTACAGAGAAAAACAATTTTCTTCTTATCCTATTAGTGACTCAGGAGGTGTAATTGTAAAGTTTAACATTACCTATAATCTTGTTGAATCTTTTGGCGCCAAAATGAATCATGTAAAATTGCATATTATGTGTGTGATGTGCATATTGTATGGAAAAATTATTCATATAGCTATTTTTCTTCAAGCAACTGAGCTTACCAAAATGATAGAAATTTGATTTTTGTTGCTTACAAATCATATCTTTGAGGGGTAATGATTTTCCAGTGAAACATACCTATAATATTATTCTTTTTTATGATAAGCAATATTATACAGAGTGAGTACAAAATAGTAAGCCTAAGATATTAAGCTATAGAAATGGAACAAATAAGAAAATAAAGATAAATGCAGTACAAAAAAAGAAAATGTAGTAAAACAACCATTTACTCTTCTTTTTCATACCATTCTAGTCTTGCAAAGCATCCTTGCTTCCACTGTGCTCTGTACATTGCATTTTGATCTTTTAACCTCTTATCTTTTTCAGGATTTAATGTATTCCACCCAATTGCAACTTTTTGGACTTCCCTTTTCTCTTGACTAATTCAATCTTCCAGTATTTTTTCCTCATTAATTCTTTCAATATGACTCAAGTTATCTCAATCTACTTTTTTGCTCACCTTTTTGTATTCAGTCTATAATCTATAATCATATGTTCTTGCTTTACTGCTCAAGCTTCTTCAGTAGGCCATTCCCATCTGCATTTTATGCTTTTCATACTGAATTCTCATTTCTTTGTAAAAATGTGCAGAAACATATTCTTTATGTACAGCCATTTATGCTTCTTTCAGTATTCACTTATACTAGGCAACACACTACTCTGTATTTTTGTACCCAGCCTGCTTGTATTTTAGATTGTCTTCATCCATTTCTCCAATTTTAGTTACCATTCAAATAAGCATATATAAATTCTTTTTTTAATCTGCTTTTTCCCTTCATGTATATTTTGCCATTGTTAACTCCATTTTTCCTGTCCAACACAACAACCTTGACCTTCATTATATTATTTTCATTTTTGTATGCTTCTCATTATGCCATACAGCCTGACATTTACTGTAAACCATTTAGGTTCTTAGCTGGAAGTTTAGCATCATCTGCATACAAGATATGTGTATATTCATGTTCCTGATCAACATATCTACTAATACCACCACAATAATTTAATTTTGTTTATTAAATCTGTGTCCTGTTCAAACGCCTCTGGCCAACTTATCAGGTCATTTAAAAAAAACAATAAGAGAATTAAAAATTAAAACAGCAAATGTTAAAAGCTAAAATATTACAATTAAAATTGAAATGGATAAAAAGAACCAGTGCATGCATGGGGTTGAGGTGAGATCTTCTACTAGTCACTTCCAAAATGGGATGCCCACATTAAGCCCCAAGCCAGTTGGCAAATCTAGGTTTTTAGTCTCTTTCGTAAGGCCAAGAGGATGGGGGTAGATTTCAACTCAAGAGGCATGATATTCCAAATATCGGGAACCATGGTAGAAAAGACTTTTCTCCTGGGAAACACCCCCCCCCCACAGCTGCAATTCCTTGGCTGGCAGGATCCAGAGCGTGTCCCATCTGCTAGAGCAAGTGGGGCAAGCCAATCCCATTGGGCTGAGATGGTTCCTAGACTCATTCCATAAAGTGCTTTAAATGTGATAACCAACACCTTGAATTGGATCGGGAAGCAAGCCAACAACCAGTGCAGTTTGTGCAGCCATGGTGTAGCATGGGTCACCCTAAGATTGTTCATGCGGCTGACTTCCAAATGCTCTTCAAGGATAGCCCCAGGTAGGGTGCACTGGAGTAGTCTTAAGCACAAAATGACCACGGTGTGAGTTACTAAGCATAAGGTTTCTCAATCTAGGAAAGGGTGCACAATTCAAAGTTGTACAAAAGCGCTCTCTTAGCCACAATGTCCACCTGCTCTTTGAGCAGGAATCATGAATCTATGAGGATCCCCAAATTGTGCAGAGGATCTGTCTCAGGGAGTGCAATCCCATCCAGAACTAAAGATGTGAAGCTCCTGGATCCTTAAACTCCATGTACTTAAAGCCGTTCGGTTTATCAGAGTTCTGCTGAAGCCTGTTGTACTACAACCAGGCCCCCCACAGCTTCCAGGCACCACAAGAGGGCAGCAAAAGTAGCATTTTTTTTGGTCTCTTCAAGATGTACTCTAAATACGTTAAAGCAGTCAAAGGAACATCATACATTTGGTCTGTATGTTTGGCATTGAACTGCTGGTTAAACATTCCATTTATTATGCATCTTTTCTATCCATCTTTCACTGCTTAGTGACCAATGTTTAATAGTACATTCACACAAAACATTTAAGCTTTCTGTCAGGTACTTTCTCTTAATCAACAAACATACAAGAATCTTTTATTTCTCATTCATTTTTCATGATATGGTGAAAAGGAAAACACATACCTTCTGCCTAATATAAATATTTGTTTACTTCACAAATTTTGCTCAGTATCACCTTTCATAACCTTCCTATCAGAATTTGGCCGAACATCTTCCTAAGCACATTTAATCTCCCTGTTGTTTTTGCATTCACCTTTGCTTCCTTTTGCTTGCTATGTTTCCATAGCCACTCTATAAGTAATCCACACATTCTTATTTTAAGATTTTTGCTCTCAACATCTGCAATCTTTATCATTTTTAACATTCTCATAGCATGTACAACTTTTCATTATTAGTTTTCTTGAGAATTTATATTATTAGCATTTGCTTCCGTTGGACTTTTCAACATGTTATTTATCTGTCCCATAAGATTCCTAATTCAGTTAATTTTTTTCCTGCATTTTTAAATATTCATTCCAGTTACATTATTCAGCTTATTCCTGTCATTCCACAAATCTCCAAAATACTCCTAGCATTGCCTTGTGCCAGTTTAATTCCAATTCATTTTGTCAATTTTAATTACATTAACTCTGCTAGAAGCTCCTTGTTTAGCCCTCTTCTGAAACCCATTTTTTTCCCATCAAAATCACTCTGAATTTTCTTTTCCTCTTAGCTATTCCCTGCTCTTTTTAATTGTGCTCTCTATAAGTGCCTTTCTCTTGTATATTTTTTTGCAGCAATAATCCCCTTATATAAATTTTTACTACATTTTATGAGCCATCTATTTTCCTATCATTAATGTATATACATTTGTGACATTCTGTGATGTAAGTCTTTACGTTATGTTCCAAGCAGCTTCTACATGCTCTTTCCTTATATCCATTGCCCATACATTCTGTTGGAAAATCAATGTGGTATCTAATGCTTTTTTACATTGAACATTTCTGTTTTTTTCTTTTCCACAAAAATTTCATTTTGATATAACCAAAAACATTTTATTAAAACTTACCTGGGATATGTTGTTCTTTAACATAGTTTAGTGAAATTTTACACATTCAGTAAAATCACAAATAACATAGTACTGGGGCTGTACTTGGTATTAGTTGGGGAGAGTATCTTGGATCACTTGGTGGCACAAATTTGAGACGTAATACATCAACCTGCTGATGTGGAGGAGAAAGGGTGGATTAAATGCTGGACAGAAGTTAAAACCGAAATATCACGATGGGAAGGGAAGATCATGGGAAATTTATTTTAAGAAAGAATAAAGCTCTTAATGATCTACTTTGCCTTAGAACTAACATCATTCTATTTTATTTTGCAGGGCGGGTTTATTATTTCAATCATATCACAAATGCCAGCCAATGGGAACGCCCCACTGGCAACAGCAAGAATGGTCAAGGGGAGCCAACAAAAGTGCGATGCTCACATCTCTTGGTGAAACACAATCAGTCCAGGAGACCCGCATCATGGAGGGAAGATAAAATCACACGAAGCAAGGAAGAGGCCCTGGAACTAATTAATGGCAAGTAAAAGCAAAGGAATGTGAGAACATAATGTCTATAATCCTCCTTTCTGCACCTGGCCACCTGACACTTCATGCAATTCTGTCCTTTAATATTTTTGTGGAGCCTAATAAGTGTAAGGCTGTGATGGAGAACTTATGGCACGCAGAGCCGTCCAGTGGGCACACGTGCCATTGCCAGCTGCTCTTGAGGGTGCTGGAGTGCCGGAAAACGGCCCCCAAAAGGCTGTTTTTCAGGCCATTTTCTGGGCATTTTCGGGCTGTTTTTTGGGGGGGTTTGGGCCATTTTTGCCCCCCAAAACATCCTAAAAATGGCCAAAACCAGGCCATTTTGGGGCCATTTCTGGACCATTTTCAGGTTGGTTTTGGGCTGTTTTCACACCATTTTTCACACCAAAAATGCCCCCAAAATAGCTCAGAAAACAGCTCCCAAAGGCCTGAAAACAGTCCCACAAACGCCCCCCAAATAGGCATGCATACCAACCAGCTGGTCTTCGGTTTTCCAGCGCTCCGGTATGCACACATGCACACATGTTCCAGTTTGGGCATTCAGTGCTGAAAAGGTTTGCCATCACTGCTACAGGGTGATAGCAGGTGGTAGAAGGGTCCCCCTGCTTCACCCCTTTTGTTTTCAGTTTTGTATATTTCTGTGGGAGGCTTTCAAATTCTACAAATTTTATATGCCCAATACCATGCTGATTCTGGTATGAGAGCTGATTCCTGGGAATCTCATAGTCCATTATGTTATTAGGTCTAGGCCTTAGAATAGTAAAATACATTTTGAAATTGGGAAGATCTATGAAAGGCTTCCATTGCTTGGCTTATTGCCAAAACTATCCATTTATTCATCTGACCTATACCTCATCAATCTTTGCCCAGAATTTACAACTACCACAGTATATTGTGTCCTATATAAAGTATGATGACTTACATATGCAAAATAAATACAGTAGGATGACCAAAAGCTTTGGTCAGAAGCATAAAGCGATTTGCACTAGTTATATTTACGTTTGTTTCTAGTTATGTTTCTAGACAGAGAGGGAGGGAGGGAGAGCAAGAGAAAAACTGATGCAAATCACTTGTTGCTTGTATGTACACTGAGAGTTTATGCATCGGAGATAAATTCCTTGTGTGTCCAATCACACTTGGCCAATAAAAAGTGTTCTGTTCTAGTCCTATTCTCCATGCTGCACCGAGAGCCCAGGAAGGGTTGACTCCTTCCTATGACGTCATAGCTGAGTCTGTACTAAGATATAAAAGCCAGCCCCTGGGAGAGACTCCAGCTTTTGACTCAGCTCCTTTCAGTCAGTAGCTGTGTCTCTGAAAGGGTTCTGTTAGATAGCAATCACCAGTGATCTTCAGTACTTTTTTTCCCTCTCTTCAAGCAGCTCCCAGGGATCTGGGCAGCTGCTCTTCCAGGAGAGAAGGGCTCTCTCTCTCTCTCTCTCTCCTGCACGTTGGGAGCAGCTTTACAGAGCTCTGTGCAGGCAAAGCTGCGGCACTTCTGGTTCCTCGAGGTCTGAAGGCGCACTCTACCATAAATGTGGCCACTTCGGCTGCCTGGGTGACCCAAGCACCCTTGGAGGAGATCTGTTGTGCGGCCACGTGGACATCTCTGTCTGATGTCTTTGCCTAGGCAACTGCAGCCTTTGGCAGATGGGTGCTTCAACGAGTGGTTCAACAGTCGGTGTGATGAGCTGGATGAGGACCCACCCGTGGACATGCAAGCTTTGGTATGTCCCATCCTGGGCTCTCGATGCAGCATGGAGGAGAATGGGCGTTGGTAGAAGTTACCCTGAACGCCCTTTCTATCTATGCTGCGAGAGAGCCCAGCCTCTCCCTTGATTCATCCAGAGGGGGTAAATCATATTTCTGTATTCATTTGTGCTTTCAAAGACACCTTTCAGTCTGTCAAGTATCTTCGCCAAAGCTGGGGTCTCTTCCGGGGGCTGGCTTTTATATCTTAGTAAAGGGGTCCCCAACCACCGGGCCACGGACCGGTACCGGGCCGTGGATCATTTGGTACTGGGCTGCAAAGAAAATAAAAATAAAATAAAAATGGCGGCTTTCTTCGCCTTCGGTGAATGCTGCTGGGATCAGGGATCAAGGACACAAATGAAAGAAGGAGAGGGAAGAAGCAACCAGAGCCTGTCCTGCTCTCCGGCTCAGCGGCTTTGGTTTCCTCCCGCCTCGTTCCTCTCTCAGTCGCTCTCTCGCTCCTCCACCAGCCCAGGAAGAAACTGCTTCAAAGAAGCCGGCAGGGTGGCTTTTCCTGTCAGCGCAGCTCCTCCGAAGCGCCCATTCACCCCCACCCCGCGGTTCAATCCAGTGCTCCGTTCTGCCTGCCTTCATTTCTGGTTGTTTCAGAGTAGCTTTGGCTGAGAATAATAACTGTTTGCCTCTTTTACTCAGCCGAAGCTGCTCCGAAACAACCAGAAACGAAGGCAGGCAGGCAGAATGGAGCGCTGGATTGAACCGTGGGCGGCGGGGTGGGGGTGAACCGGCGCTTTGGAGGAGCTGTGCTGACAGGAAAAGCCACCCTGCTGGCTTCTTTGAAGCAGTTTCTTCCTGGGCTGATGGAGGAGCGCGAGAGAGCGACTGACAGAGGAATGAGGCAGACACCTGAGGGATAAGGCTGAGGGAGGGAGGGAGACACCTGAGGGATGAGGCTGAGGGAGACAGGGCTGAGAGGTGGGGCTTCTCAGCCATCCTGCAGGACTTGTCCTGAGCCGCGGAGAGAGCCGCGGGCCGCCGCCGCCCAGCGCTGTTTTGAAGGCGCTCTCAGCCCGGCGCAGTTCCTGAATCTGCAGCTGAAACCCTCCGTTTTAAATGTCCCAATAGAAGAGAATATCTGTCGCTCAGGGTTGCAATGAGGAGGCATTGGTGCTCCCTGAACTTGGTGGTTTGCTGGCAGATGTTTTATTACCCACTAGGTAACAACATCAAATGTTATCTAGTCAGGTAATAAAACGCCTGCAAGCAAACCACCAAACTCGATTCCTCCCCTCTCCCCTCCTTGAAAAAGTGTCATCCGTTTCCCCCCCAGTCCTTGAAAAGTGTTTCTGCGTGAAACTGGTCCCTGGTACAAAAAAGGTTGGGGACCACTGTCTTAGTACAGACTCAACTATGACATCACAAGAAGGAGTCAACCCATCCTGGGCTCTCTTGCAGCATAGATAGGTTCACGGTAACCTCTACCAACACCCATTCCCAATCCAATCCAATCCAATATATGGTTCTGTTGTGTTCCATTCCATTCCAATATTCCATCCCGTCCTGTCCCATCCTATCCTGTGATGACCTGGGGCAAGTCACAGAAGCAACACAGCTGATAGTTCAGACTCCCCTTTATTGCTCCAACTTTCCTCCCAAATGCTCCCACGTTTATAGCAAGTCCCAGAGCAAAATGCTCACACATACACCTCCAGTAGCCTTTGGCTGCTAGTAATCCAGCAAAATGCTATTAGCACAACAGCTTCCAGGCAAGAAATCCAGTGAGGCAAGGGAACATGGAAGTGAGTTTCACAAAGCAAAGGAACTAGGCAAATCCAGCGAACTCCAGATGTCGGCAATGGCACACAAAACTCCACAAATTCAGTGTTTGTTCCTGGGGAGCCACAGCGTCTCCTTAAGTCTGAGTTCCCACGTGTGCCTTGTGAAGAAGGGTGGGTTCTCTCCTCCCAAGTCGTCAGGTTGGCGGCACTGTTCCCACCTCCTCTCCATTCTGTGCTTGGGGATCAGGAGGGGTGGTCCCTGTCACCTGAGCTTCATTGCTCCTCATCTCCACTGCCTGCCCTCTCTTCCCCTCTCTCTTGGTCATCTTTCCTGCTGACAAGCCATCCAAAGACCAAGGGACCTGGGGCTGCCTTGTCCAGCTCCTCCCCACATTCCTTCAAAGCCAATGAGGCTTTTCCCTCAACCACTGTTGGCCTCAACTCCGGCTCATCTCCTCTGCTGACTCAAGCTTCGATGGGGCTATGACCCATCCCATCCCATCCCATCCCATCCCTCTATTCTGTTCTGCTCCATTCTAATATTCTATTCTACACTCTACTCTATTCTACTTTCTATTCCATTCTATTCCACTCCACTCTTCTGTTCAGTTCTTGTCCTGTCCCTATTCTTCATCTCCCTCTTCCTCTTCCTCTCCCTCTCCCTAACCATTCCTATTCCTGTTCTGTTCCATTCCAATATTCCATTCTGTTCTATTCTACTTTCTAACAAAATCTGGTTACTAAAACCTATAATAGACCTATTACATCCATATACAAGATGAGGTGATAAAATTTTCTCCTGAACAGTATCATTTCATACTGGTAATGGAGAATACATACATAACACATACCTAATAAAATTTTGCTTCCGTTGGTCGGGTGTTTTTCCCCCATTATTATTATTTGCATACATGATATTCTTCCCACTAAAATCGAATTCGATTTTTCTTTTTCCGAACAGCAGCGCTGTTAGTTTGACTACTGGTAGCAGGTTTCTGGCTGGCTGCTCTTCTTGCTCACGCTGCTCTTTGCAAAAACAAAAAAAAAAAAAAAATCCCGAGCCCTCCGTGGTTTTTGCATTGCAAGGTGCAAAACGACAGTGGTGGATCGCCAGGCAGGCTGGAAAGGGGTTGACTGTATTCCCGGTAAGAAAGAAAGAAAGAGAGAGAGGAGAGAGAGAGAGAGAGAGAGATCGTAAGAATCGGCTCTTGCTTTTTCGCCAGCCCTGGGCGCATGGGGGCTTGCAAGGGAGAGGGTGACTCCTGCCTCCCGCTGTCATCATCATCATCTTCTTTGGGTGGGTGGGAGAAGGAAGTTGTGTTTCTCAAGGCATGCAAAAAGAAAGAAAGAAAGAAAAGAAAAAAATAAAATGCATGGCCGAATTGTTGGGAGGGGAGTCGAGCCGGAGAGGTAGCCAATTCCCACGGTGGCAAATCATCCCTGGCTGGCTGGCCTTGTGACAGTGGACAAGCCGAACAGCGGGTTGGCTACCTACCTTGCAGGCAGGGGAAGGCGGGAGAAGGGAAGAAGTTGGAGGTGGCATGGGGCGGTGGAGGGGAGAGGTTTCCGGGATGTGGAGGTGTGGAAAGAGCCAGACAGCTGCAGCTCCTCCGGAGAGCGAAAGCAATGTTCATTTACCGGAAAATTCTCCTGAGCGAAGTCGCATGGAGGGGGAAAAAAAGAGACAGCTTGGAGCGGATTAACAATTCTGAATTTTTTTTCCCTTTCTTTTTTTTACTCCCCTTCCCGCCCTTGATAATTCCCGCCCTTGATAATTAGGATCCGGTGCCTCCAGGGTCCTGTCGGCGGTGTGGGGAGGGATGATTAGATTTGGGAAGGAGGGCGAGGTCAGAAGGAAAAGGCTCTGGGAGGGCTTGTAAGGCAAATGAAAGAAGGAGAGGGAAGAAGCAACCAGAGCCTGTCCTGCTCTCCGGCTCAGCGGCTTTGGTTTCCCCAACCCACCATCCTCGTTCCACTCTCTCAGTTCGCACTCTCTCGCTCCTCCACTTATGGCTGGGAAGAAACTGCTTCAAAGAAGCCGGCAGGGTGGCTTTTCCTGTGAAAACAGCTCCTCTCGAAGCGCCTGTTCACCACCACACATGGTTCAATCCAGTGCTCCGTTCTGCCTGCCTTCATTTCTGGTTGTTTCGGAGTAGCTTTGGCTGAGAATAATAACTGTTTGCCTCTTTTACTCAGCCGAAGCTGCTCCGAAACAACCAGAAACGAAGGCAGGCAGGCAGAATGGAGCGCTGGATTGAACCGTGGGCGGCGGGGTGGGGGTGAACCGGCGCTTTGGAGGAGCTGTGCTGACAGGAAAAGCCACCCTGCTGGCTTCTTTGAAGCAGTTTCTTCCTGGGCTGATGGAGGAGCGAAGAGCGACTGACAGATGAGGGAGACAGGGCTGAGAGGTGGGGCTTCTCAGCCATCCTGCAGGGACTTGTCCTGAGCCGCGGAGAGAGCCGCGGGCCGCCGCCGCCCAGCGCTGTTTTGAAGGCGCTCCTCAGCCCGGCGCAGTTCCTGAATCTGCAGCTGAAACCCTCCGTTTTAAATGTCCCAATAGAAGAGAATATCTGTCGCTCAGGGTTTGAAACTGGTCCCTGGTACAAAAAAGGTTGGGGACCATTGTCTTAGTACAGACTCAACTATGACATCACAGGAAGGAGTCAACCCATCCTGGGCTCTCTTGCAGCATAGATAGAAATGGCGTTCCCATTCCATTTGGGGCAAGTCCCAGAAGCAACACAGCTGATAGTTCAGACTCCTCTTTATTGCTCCAACTTTCCTCCCAAATGCTCCCACGTTTATAGTAAGTTCCAGAGCAAAATGCTCACACATACACCTCCAGCAGCCTTTGGCTGCTAGTAATCCAGCAAAATGCTATTAGCACAACAGCTTCCAGGCAAGAAATCCAGTGAGGCAAGGGAACATGGCAGTGAGTTTCACAAAGCAAAGGAACTAAGCAAATCCAGCGAATTCCAGACGTCGGCAATGGCACACAAAACTCCACAAATTCAGTGTTTGTTCCTGGGGAGCCACAGCGTCTCCTTAAGTCTGAGTTCCCACGTGTGCCTTGTGAAGAAGGGTGGGTTCTCTCCTCCCAAGTCGTCAGGTTGGCGTGCACTGTTCCCACCTCCTCTCCATTCTTGTGCTTGGGGATCAGGAGGGGGTGGTCCCTGTCACCTGAGCTTCATTGCTCCTCATCTCCACTGCCTGCCCTCTCTTCCCCTCTCTCTTGGTCATCTTTCCTGCTGACAAGCCATCCAAAGACCAAGGGACCTGGGGCTGCCTTGTCCAGCTCCTCCCCACATCCCTTCAAAGCCAATGAGGCTTTTCCCTCAACCACAGTTGGCCTCAACCCCGGCTCATCTCCTCTGCTGACTCAAGCTTCGATGGGGCTATGACCCATCCCATCCCATCCCATCCCATCCCTCTATTCTGTTCTGTTCCATTCTAATATTCTACTCTACACTCTACTTTACTCTACTTTCTATTCCATTCTATTCCATTCCACTGTTCTGTTCAGTTCTTGTCCTGTCCCTATTCTTCATCTCCCTATCCCTCTTCCTCTTCCTCTTCCTCTCCCTCTCCCTAACCATTCCTATTCCTGTTCTGTTCCATTCCAATATTCCATTCTGTTCTATTCTACTTTCTAACAAAATCTGGTTACTAAAACCTATAATAGACCTATTACATCCATATACAAGATGAGGTGATAAAACTTTCTCCTGAACAGTATCATTTCATACTGGTAATGGAGAATACATACATAACACATACCTAATAAAATTTTGCTTCCGTTGGTCGGGTGTTTTTCCCCCCATTATTATTATTTGCATACATGATATTCTTCCGACTAAAATCGGAATTCCGATTTTTTTCTTTTCCGAACAGCAGCGCTGTTAGTTTGGACTACTGGTAGCAGGTTTCTGGCTGGCTGCTCTTCTTTGCTCACGCTGCTCTTTGCAAAAACAAAAAAAAAAACAAAATCCCGGAGCCCTCCGTGGCTTTTGCATTTGCAAGGTGCAAAACGACAGTGGTGGATCGCGCGTGCTGGAAAGGGGTTGACTGTATTCCGGTAAGAAAGAAAGAAAGAGAGAGAGGGAGAGAGAGAGAGAGAGAGATCGTAAGAACGGCTCTTGCTTTTTTCGCCAGCCCTGGGCGCTGGGGGGCTTGCAAGGGAGAGGGTGACTCCTGCCTCCCGCTGTCATCATCATCATCTTCTTTTGGGTGGGTGGGAGAAGGAAGTTGTGTTTCTCAAGGCATGCAAAAAAAGAAAGAAAGAAAGAAAAGAAAGAAAAATAAAATGCATGGCCGAATTGTTGGGAGGGAGTCGAGCTGGAGAGGTAGCCAATTCCCACGGTGGCAAATCATCCCTGGCTGGCTGGCTTGGCAAGCGGACAAGCCGAACAGCGGCTTGGCTACCTACCTTGCGAGGCAGGGGAAGGCGGGAGAAGGGAAGAAGTTGGAGGTGGCATGGGGCGGTGGAGGGGAGAGGTTTCCCGGGGATGTGGAGGTGTGGAAAGAGCCAGACAGCTGCAGCTCCCTCCGGAGAGCGAAAGCAATGTTCATTTACCGGAAAATTCTCCTGAGCGAAGTCGCATGGAGGGGGGAAAAAAAAAAAGAGACAGCTTGGAGCGGATTAACAATTCTGAATTTTTTTCCCTTTCTTTTTTTACTCCCTTCCCGCCCTTGATAATTCCCACCCTTGATAATTAGGATCCGGTGCCTCCAGGGTCCTGTCGGCGGTGTGGGGAGGGATGATTAGATTTGGGAAGGAGGGCGAGGTCAGAAGGAAAAGGCTCTGGGATCGGGCTTGTAAGGCAGAGGGAAGGCGGTTTCTCTTTAGGAAGTTGGATTTCACTGCTCTTTGTGTAGCTGTGCGGGATACCTGTAGCGAAGATTTGGCCAATATGACTTAACGTTGATATTACTTCCACTTCTGAGACTTTAAAGGTCAAATAATAGTTGCAGTCCCCAACCCACCATCATAAAAGATAAGGCATATTGCACTGCCTGAGCTTCCCACTTTAACATGTGTGGCACCTTAAAAAACCAGCAAAATGTTATGGCACCTTTCATAGAAGAATGCTTCATTAAAATGATGGTTGCAACTACTCCACATTTCTGCAACATGGTCCCCTCCAGCTGTTTTGGATTTAAAAGCAAAGAGGGCCAATCTGGAACTGAAGAGGAAGACAACTGTAGCCAAAAGACAGGCCAGACTCAAAGTTATGCTATCAGCTCAACTAGCTAGAAAGAAGCATAGAGAAGCAATGCTGATCAAAGGAAAGGGAACAAAGAGAAAGTCCAATTAGAGGTGAAGCATCGTGGCTGTTTTTCTGTCTGTTAAGCAGGGTTTGTTTGTTGTTTTTGTTTGTTTGTTTTATTTTTTAAATGTGAAATCCTTTGCCCGAGAGCATTCTAATGGTGCTTTTTATTATTATTTTTTTGTCAAACAATAAAACTTATCATGCAGACTCATCTTGAAAAATCACTTTTGATTAGTTTACTCTGCTAAAGCTTCAAGGGGGCGTTGCCAATTTAATTCCCACTGGGGCGCTGCGCGGACCGTGGCGGGTGCTTAGGCAACCCCTGCACCCCTGGCTACTTTTCAGATTTTTTTTTTCAGAGGGGAATATCATGCCTGTATTTGTCAAGCCCCAGTGAAATACTTTGCTTGCTCTATTCTTAAATGATTATACCTTTATATCATACTTTCCTTTCCCCCAAATTCTGGTAATTCTGAGTCCAAGAGCCTCTGTGAAAAATATCAAGGCAGGGTTTTAAAATCAGTTACATTTCATGAGCCTCTAAACTGGCAGGATGGGGGTGGAACTCATGGCTTATATGTAGTAGTCAGCCCCTCTCTCATTGGTTAAAGCCCTTGGAATCCTTTCTCTTCCCAATTGCACGTCACAGTTTATTGGCAAATATCTGGCTTTCAAAAGTATGCCTCTAAAGAGATGCTTCAACTGTCTGATAGGATTACAGCACTCATATAAAACCAACCCTCGGTCAATAGAGCTTGATACGTCCTTGTTGGTACTGGCATTGCTAGCACTACTGCAGGAATAAAAATCTTCCATGGGATGCCACTTGTATTTTCAATTATTATCCTATCTCAACAATGAGGCAGAATAGAAGTTCTCTGCATAAGAAAGTGTGTGTGTGTGTGGAATAAGAAATATCTGGTTATCTTTTGATAGTTTTCCAGTTCCTTTAGTGATTCCTGGAGTACAGAATCCAAAGAGCCATCCTTCTTCCTCTGGCAAAAGAAGTGGGGGAGGAAAAGTGTCAGTTGTATTAGGTATACAAGTCCATGAAATCAACTCCATGGGATGTCTACAACCATTTTTATTGAGATAATATTTATATAACCAATTAATATAGTTGCCCACCTCACAAACAAGTGCCTTGGGGCTGCCCAGAGATTAGCTATAATTACAGAAACTTACAGTCTGATTGTATTGTTCCTCTTCCCCCATGTAGTAGTTCAGTGAATTAGGGAGATGTCTATCTGCACCAAATGGCAGCTGAAAAGCTATTTGTCCATTCTTATTTTGAATAATTTTTACCATGGAAGTGCCAGCTAACAGATTACTTTTAGTCCATTTACTTTTTCCCATGGAAGTTGGATCACTATTGCATGGAATAATGTGGGGAAGCGCCAAGAGAAGTGGTAACAGAAATGCTTTCTGAATGTTCTTTCTCTACCATTGGTTAATGTGTGTGTGTGTGTGTGTGTGTGTGTGTGTATGACTTGAGAAAGACAAAGAGTATTTGTCATCTTCACTGTAGTCTGGTCTGTGCTTAAAATTTTTGCTAAGATGAATTGTAATAACTGGCTAGTTCAATCTTCCTGGACATGGTGTGCCTCTGATAGGTTGAGATAAAGTATAACTAGAAGTTAGGAATCTTCTTTAATCTATGCCTGGACTCATAACACCCCTAAATTGAAGGACTTTGACTTTAATGTAGAGTTGCTACAGAATTTGAATTTTCTTGAATTTTGTGAGTATAAAAACAGTATGAAGTGGACATTTTTGTCAACATTTTCTTGAAATTGAGCAAACATGTTAACATGAGGTCACTATTCCAGGAGCTACAGTCCTTTATCTGCAAACCAAAGTCCCAGAATTACATTTTCAAGTAGAAATTCTGAGACCAGCTTTTTTCTGCATGTTATCTTTTTCAGATAGAATACCAGGTAAATGAAAAGTTGTTTCTGCAGCAGCAATAAATGGCCTCCGTCATCTGATAAGGTTATAGAGAGAGACAATTTAATCTTATTTTATATGAGTTCCCGGTGTAGTTCTTATATTCAAGTGTTGCTTAAAATGTATTAAAGTATCAATTGAAAGCCCCTGAGACAATCCCATCTGATAATTTTTGTGTTAGGACAATCTTCTATGTCACTTAAGGACAGAAAGAAAGATGTGATTAAAGGTTGTTTCATCCAACTTTTCGGCTGCAGGGTTAGGAATGTATGCATTTGTCACTTTTATTATCTTTTTTATAATTCTACAAAATATGAAACACTATGGTCAGGAGGGAAGGAAATCCATTTTCTGCTAGAACCTCCATCTGCCCTTGAAATACTCAATTTGCTGCAAAGGTCGTGGAAGTTTTCATATAATTATTTAAAAGATGTGTACTTTGACTTGATAAAGAAAGATTGATACTGTTGATGTAGTGAGAACAGCCTGTTATTATCTTCTAAAAATGAGCAAGTAAAATTATAAACAAAAACAACAACAAAATCTCACAAAATGTATTGCATCAATGCCCATCTCAGTCGCAATCAAATAGCTGAGCTTCATTGGATATCTGTGAAGAGAGGTATCATATCTAATGAACATAATTATAGCTCAGAATTGTTTAAATAGATCCTTTGGGAGCCATCAGTTTGACAGGTATATCATCATTGCCTGTCATGTATTTGTTTAGTAGATTTTAACTCTGCTATTACTGTGTTTATTAATACCATTGTGAGGTAAGGGAATTGACAGAAGCTTTGTGAATGTGTTAAATTGTTTAAAGTGATTGTCCAGATTCATTTATGAGTTAACTTGCCTGATTTGCTAGATTTGGGAGGTCTGTTTGGGGTTACTCACAGTTAGTTACATGATTTAGATATGTGTGAGCAGTTGATTTAAAAGCTGTGAAAGACCTCTGTTGGTATTTACCATTGGGCACAACCAGTTAGAAAACATTCACCTGTTATCTGATTTGTACAGAAACAAAAGACATCTCAATTTTGAGCTCCTGAAAGATCCCTTTTGAAGAGATTTTGAGAGATTTTTGAATACCACTAACAGCTAGAGTATCTTATGATTTGAGTTGATATAAGGCATGTTTCTCTGCTTACAGGCAGTCCTTAACTTATGACCAGTTGTTTAACAAACGCTTATAGGTACAATTGCCTCCGAAAGGATGCTTTATGACCATAAAGCATGTCTGGCCATCATAACATGTCACCCTGCTACTTCGCTGAAGTCACATGACCACTTTTCAGGAACCTGAAAATCTATTTGCACTAGTTTCCAAGTGCCCCGTGATCATGTGATCTTTCCTGCTGGCTGCCTCAGAAAGTCAGTAGGGAAACCAGCAGGGAAAGTTGCAAGCTGCCAAAATGACTCCTTCTTGTCTCTAGGGGCTGGCTGAAGGAGCAGTTGGCATTCTTTCACAGAGTGCAGAGATGAAGCTTACATCATGAAGATCTAGGCTCCCCACCAGAGGAGTTCCCTTCCCTAAACACATATCCTTCCATGTGTGTATAAATCTTCATGATTTAAACTGTTTTCCACCTTTCACGCACAAAGCAAAAGCTGAGCTTCTTCTGTGGGGTGCAGAAACAGAAATGTTCTCCACCCCACCACATCTGGGAAGCGTATAGAGAATGGTACTTATTTGCAGCATTGCACAAGCTGACCTCTGTAGGAAGGCCGGGCCTTGCATCGGCTGAGAGGTAAGTGGAGCAATTTATGTGGGTTTTGTAGCCAGCTGAGACCTCCCAGCCTGCAGCAGTTTTGCATAAGGTGGTGGACCTTGTAGCTGGCTAAGGCCTTCAGGTCTGGTGAGGAGCAGTCCAAGGCCTCCAGAATTTCCCCAAACCCCTGAGGCACCCACATGGCCCATTTAATAACCGTCACAGTCACACAACTGTGTGTGCAATAAGCTGAGGACTGTCCTTCATTTAACAGACACTTTGCTGCTTGTGTTGAGCCATTTATATTGCTAGTTTTGTCAAACAGGTACAAAATGTTTAGAAGCAAAGCTATGTGCATCATGAAGATTTTTCATAAGGCAGCTAGATTAAATCTGAAAGCTTTTCTACAGAGCTAGAACATTTGAAAGATAGCAGGCCTGGACTTGCAAATATTGCCATCTTTTGTTCTCTACTCCATCTGTTTTGATTTTTTTGTTTGTTTATTGTTAAGAGGGAAAGAAATGAAATCAAGTGGTTTAGTACTGAATTATGAATTTGTCACATTCTCCCTCTTCCCAAAATTATTACTTATTTCCCTTTTTCTTGAATTACATAGCCTGAGGATAGTTTAATGTTAGATAAGTTCAATTTGGATCCTGGCAGTAGTCCATGGTATCCCCAAACCTGCACGCAGCAAGAACTAAGTTATTGGAAGACAATGTTCTCGGCATCGCAGTAGTTCTTTCAGAAATGGATATTAGTGATCTTAGAATATTACTAAATTAGCCCCGCTGAAACCTCTAGCAGAGAAATTAATTATCACAAGCAAAGGAGTCTTCTATGTTCTTTATAGCTGGGACAAAGAGGGAGGAAGTAATCTCTCTAATGGATGAACTCCAGCCAAGTTAGTCAGAGAACAAGGCAGCAGCAAAGTGACCTCCCAAAAAAGATTTTTTTCCAATTGAGGTTTTTGCTGGCTCTCAAGATGATAATAGTAGAGGAAAAGACTGCAAATCTTAAAACTTAAGATGCTAAGGAACATGATTTTAAAGGAATTATTCCTTCTCATGAATAAGGTTGGGCTGGTTGCGTGATCTAGCAGGGTTCCAATAGGCTAAGAAACCATGTGTGATCAATCAGAGGCGTTCAAGATGTCAAAATAGAAGAGGAGAGAATAGTTCAGCCACTGTTGCTCCCTAGCTATTGGTATTTGTAGTATGAAGGCTTGATCATCAGTAACCTAATTCCTCTTGAATATGTTCCGCCTCCCATTACAGATAAAAATTTCCATAAACTTCTCTGGGTGAGAACCAGAGGTAAATTTGGTGGGGGAGCTGGACGGGATGAAAGCCTCTACTAGCCTGTGGAAGTAGCAAGTGAGGGCTGGTCCTGGATGTTGGTGTGAGTGTCTGTGAATTCCTCCTCGTGATGAGAGTTGGAAGAGGAACTGACTGTGTGTGTATAAGGGAAGAGACCCTCTTGACTGCTGTGGTAGCTGCTGAGGAGAGGTGCCTGTTTATGCTAGTGTGTGCAGGTGTGTCATAGTAGAGGGAGAGGTGGTTATAGGGTGCCCTGACAAACTCTGAGAGTTGGTGAAGTGTCTCGAGGTGCCTAGCTGCTCCTCCCAGGGATTGGACTAGAAGATCTCCAAGGTCCCTTCCAACTCTGTTGTTCTATTCTGAATAACAGCTGGTTCCTTGTCTTGGGAACTAAGGGGCTTGGATATTTATATTCGGTTACTCATTAACCCCAAAACCTGAAGAAATGATAATATGGGCATGGGGCTGCTGTTGGGGCCAAAATATTATGATAGTGATAGGCAAGATGAGATATGGTGGGAGAAAAGGAGCAGGCCACTCCTGGGGGATGCAGGACTATTGTTTATAGGGGTTCCACATTCTAGCTTCTCAATTTCAGACCCTGATACCCTATCAGTAGATCTTCAGAAGCCCTGGCTTTCGGCTCCTGCTTCTGAATGCTAGGTCGGTCTAATAAAGCTTCTCTCACCAGTGATTTAACCATTAATGAATGGATCATCTGGCGTGTACCACTTTACAGCTGGCTCGGACTAGAAGGGACATTGCTCTTCCAGCTGAGTTTCAGGTGTGGCATCAGCCAAGATCCCAGGATGGAGGGTGGGATGATTGTTATCTGGGAATTTCTTACTGGCTTCGAAGTTGCTGAACTACAGGTTGCCAGATCAGTGAGCTCCTGTTCATTAAGTTGACCTCTAGAAATCAGTTGGGATTGCTGCTGTTAGACCAGCCTCCCTGCTGCACAGCAACTCCTGTGCTTCTTACCTTAATTTCTGAGCTGGCAGTGGAATTCCCCAGATCTACAATTTTGGGGAACTTCAGTCTGCCTTCTTTAGGAGTGGAGTCTGAGGTGGCTCATGAGTTCAGGGATAACCATGGGCCTGCCCCAGATTGTCCAGAGACCAACATGGTGGGACAGTAGCCATATACAGGATCTTGTATACTTGTTGGAGCACTAAATATGTGATTTGTATTTATATAAATACTCATAGGAAAAAAGAGTGCATCCCAAAATACAACATCTTCAGAAGTAGATCTCATTTTCTGCAGTTAGAGGGCTTGATAAGTTGCAGCTCATTTTATTTAGGTGAATTGATAGTCACCCACTACCTCCCATCCTTTCCAAAACAGCACTTCTTGGACAATTCAAATGCCAACGTGCCATTTGCTTTCTATCCAGGTGCTGTTGATCTGCATAAACACGTCTCACTGCAGGAGAGAAATCAGAAATGTATTTCTGGAGTGCTCTGTTGGAAAATCCTGCTTGAATGCTTAGCTAGTCTTTGTAAGAAATAGTTCATTTGATCTTGGTTTTCAGTATACTTCCATAAATTTGTTCAGTGTACATCTGTAAGTAACATCTGCTCAATTGTCTTGCAAGTAACACAATAATGCTTAAGCAGTGCCATTAAAGAAGTACTGGACTCTGTCACACAGTTCTTCCTGACTGGACTGCCATGTAAGCAGGTTTTTGTTGTTATAAATAGATAAGATTAGAACAGCCTCTCCAGGTGTACCCAGACCATATTAAGTCATATGGGCTGTGAATTCTGAAAGTTGTATTCCCAATACTTCTGAAGGACAGAAAGAGAATTGCCCAGTTTCCAGCAAATGTAACTCGTCAAAAAACAGCAGCATCTGCAGATTGTTGTAAAGTAGTGTTGAGCTGAGCACCGACTCTGTTCCTTAATTGTGATGCATACAAAGTAAACATCAGCATTTCTGTTGAGCCTCTCTTGAGTCTCCATTTATATATTTCTTTTAGCTTCAAACAACCACCATTGTGCTGATATAACTAGCAAAGAGAGGTTACACATTTCTTCATTGGGATCTTGAGTGTTTTTAGAAATGCTGCTAGTGACCACTGGGGATACCGAATGTATCAGAATGTAACAACTGAAATGGCTTACATATTAGACTTGCATGCACAAGATCTAGATTCAAGTCCCAGTGCAACCTCAAGACTCATTGAGTACCCTTTGGCTGCTTGCAGACTCTCAACAGCCTAAACAAGTTTGCAAACTTCGCATGAAAATAAAATGATAAAACACTCTTAAACACTTTGAACAGAATACAGATACGGAACACATTTGCATGTGTTTTACAAGGAACATAATGGCCATAGGAACTATAAGCAATTTTTAAATAACCAAAAGATCATGCTGTATGGCAAATATGGAGGCTTAAAAAACACGAAGAATGAATAATTGCTGCGTTGCAATTAACCTATGGTTTTTGAAAAGATGTTTCCTAAACTGCAAAGCAATTTGCTTTTATTTATATGGGAGGCAAGATGCCAGTACACATAAGTGTTCATCGGGGAGTGAAGCAAGGGAATGATCAAAGAAAAAGTTCTTATGAAATCAAGGCAAATTACATTGCTATAAAGGTAAGTTGAGAACAGTTTAAAGCATAACTGAAAGAACTTAGATTTAATATTTATAAAACCTAATTAGCTGTAACACAAAACAACAGGTAGATTCCTTCCCCCTCAATTTATTATTATGCAAGTAAGATTTTCTAGGTTTTAAATTGCATAGAGAGCCAACTTAATTATACTGAGGACTCCCTGTTCAGTCCCCCAAACAGGCAAAAGTGAAGGACTGAAGATGGTGTGGGGGAGTGGGACAATCAAATTATTCACTTTCACATTAACAATAATTGTATTTGGGAAGAGAGAAAGTTCCTCTTGATTGTAACTTCTCCCTAAAATTAGTGAATGGGGGCTCACTTATTTTGACTGTCTTATGTTGCACAATAAATGGTAATACTGTTTGCTACAAGTACTACTGTATAAGAAGACAATTCCTGCTTATAGAAAACTACTGGAAAGCAATTAGGCATACATGGGTAACTTTCACATATGATGCTTTTCATCTTTTTTTTTTTTAAAAAAATACAGTTGTCCTGCAAAGCCAAACCAGATAGGATGAAGGTGAAATAGGTGAACTGCAGTACAGAGGGTTGTTTTTAGCAAAAATAACAACAAAAGAAGAAGTAGGTTTTCGATAGTGTATTTTAAGAATAAATAACTTGTAGTTGTAGGCAGTTTAGGATAATATATGTACAGTATAACAACAGAAAGAGAATGGTTTAGGAGGGAGATTGGTATCCACAGTGAAACTTACCCAGATTCAGCCACTTCAAATATAAGATAATGCTTCCCCTTCCCCCAACCTTTCGAATTCCCATATCAAAAAAAAAAAAAAAGTATTCTAGAGAATAAGCAAAGTTAGGCATATCATGTGTTTTATGATACATAGCTTTCTATATGGAAATACTGTTTTTTTGTAGAAAAAAATAAATATGGTTTTGTGGATCTTTCCTTCCTAAAAAATGAAAAGAAACCCCTGCGATTATCTAGAAGTAGCATTAACAGTAACATCCTAAGTAATCCTAGCTTTGTAACTAGAAATATTCCCTTTTCATAGCAGACCTCTTGATACTTAACTCTTTTACTCCCTGTTCTCCATAGGCTACATCCAGAAGATTAAATCTGGGGAGGAAGATTTTGAATCCTTAGCATCACAGTTCAGTGACTGCAGCTCAGCCAAGGCAGGGGGAGACCTGGGTACTTTTGGAAGAGGTGAGTCAATTGATTTTATGGGGCTGCAGTCCTGCTTTCTGAACAGGTTGGGGGATATCCATCAAGATTATAAAAGGAAGGACACTGGTTTTTCCTCTCCTTAGAAATAATTGCTTTTTTGTGAAGTACATGCTAAAGAGGGAGCAAAATGAATAAATCAATGTTTTTGAATACAGAACAACCCTCAAGACCAGGGGTGTCAAACTCAAGGCCTGGGCAGGGGTGCGCAGATCCGGACCACGGGGTGTTTAGATCTGGCCCGTGGGGCTGCCCTGGAAACAGCAAAGGACCAGCCCGCAGTACCTCTGCCAGTGAAAATGGATGTCGGGAGGGCTATGGGTGGCCCTCCCAAGCTCCATTTTTGCTGGCAAAGGGTTTCAGGAAGCTATTGCAACTGAAAAAAGAGCTCGGGAGCCTATTTTCACTGGCAGCGCCCTTGGGCCACCACAGGCGCCCTTAACATGAGTGAGGTTGAGTTGACCACATCCACCCTGGCCCTCAAGGTCAAACACAGCCCTGATGCAGCCCTCAATGAAACCAAGTTTGACACTCCTGCTCAAGACAATCAGAGCCTATAACAATGGCCATATTATCAAGCCAATTCTCGAAAAGAAAACCAAGCTTTGAAAGTTGTCTGGGCTGTTGTAGGCTGTTCTCTTTTATGCTTCAAGGAAGCTTAATTTTGGGATAATTCTTTTGAAGAAGTTCTGGATATTATGTGTTCAGCTTGCAGATTATGTACCTAATAATAACATACCTTTCACTAATCAGATCATGCGTTACGGAAGCTATGTCCTTGTTACAGCATATATTGTTGAAGCAACCAACTTTTTACTATTTTTCTTGTACAAAATGAGAGTACATATAAAAGTATATACAACAACACACATAGAGAGGGGACAGAGGGTATCAGAATGTCCAAAGGTCTGGGATTGGCAACTTTTGAGGAGTCAAAAGCCACAACTCAGCCCTTCAACCTTCAGGGGAACTTCCAGTATGAAACCTCTATCACTAAAAGAGTTATGGCTGCACTTTTTGGTCTGATTATTTTTTGGGAGGAAGAGATTTTCTAGATAGGAATAGGAGACTTCTAAGAGGTGAACTGAGAGCCAGTTAAGGCATAAGGCTAGACACTGGGAAACTGAGTTCTAGTCTCCCCTTAGGCACATATCCACATAGCTTTGGGCTCATTCTCAGCTGGAGGAACCAAGCAATGACAAACTACTTTTAAAAAAAACCTTGCCAAGAAAATTGCAGGGATTGGTCAAGGCAGTTTCTGAGAATCATACATAATGGAAAAAAAGGGTGAGCTATTTAAAATTCCACATAGGCAAAAAAGCTGAAATGTGGCCATTGTGCTGCTTAGAGTTATTGAAGAGAATTTAAGATTCCAAAAGTTGACCGATGTCTTGTTGAGAGGTCTTATGCTAATGATAACAGCATTTCCTAATTTTGGCCAAATTAACAATGCCACAATTAAGCCCAACTATGGTCTATCTCCCTTTGGAAATACTGCTTTTTACGACAACTGTCACAAGATAGAGGGCCCCTTATTTGGTGACCTCTACTTATAGAATAAAATAAAATTCTTTATTGACCAACTGTGATTGGACACACAAGGAATTTGTCTTGGTGCAAATGCTCTCAGTATACATAAAAGAAAAGATACATTCGTCAAGAATCATAAAGTACAACACTTAATAATAGTCATAATGACTTATTGCAATGACTTACTACAAATGCTGCCCACTTTGTAACTTGAGTATTCATATTCTGTGAATATGCTGTTTTGACACTTGTCTGCATTGCTCAAGGACTCCTTTTTAACTATTTGATGTTATTGAATATGTTAGGTGCCTTGTTAAAATTTCTTTGAGAAATGGAGTCTATCATGCATCTTGGATTTTGCTTTGGATCAAAATAATTGTAGCATTTAATGAAAAGCGTTCTAAGCCATAATAGGTGAAGATGCTGCATTGTTTGCATGCATCCTGTTGAGGTAGTTCCCCGTTAGGAGAATGAGCGCACACAGGGAGACATAGTGAGAGTGGTGAAGAATAACACACAACTAGCACACCGATACAGTATATAGTAAAATGTAGGTTTTTACTTCCAGTAAAACTGTTAAGCAAAGCCCAAACACAGTCCAAGTCATACACGGTTAAAGCAATTAGTTTTCAGTCGAGGGATAATCCAAAATCAAAGTCCAGTATCAAAAACAGTTCAGTAACAGACTTACATCAAATGCAAGAACTATGATCAGCAACAATCAACAGGGAAATACAGGAATGGCAACACTCTCAATAGGACAGAACAACCCAGGTTTCTGGCCCCATCTTATGGCCGTTTGAGGAACCACACCCAATTACAATTTTCGCATTCCCTTAAAGAGACAGTATTAAAATGTCTATCCTGGTTTATATATTTTCCAACCCAACTGTTAGGTGACTTACATTCCTAACACATCCTGCATATGATAAACCTTCCTGCCTGCTCTGTCAGCCCAGCTGAATCATTATTTCTCTCTAGTTCCTACTGTATATTTATATTAATGGATACTTTATTGTTAAGCAATTTACCATCTGAAGGTTGTTTCCTTTACATTAGGTTAATTTTCCTAGCCTTGGGCACAGCATAATGTACCTTGAAACACTATGGATAATCTGTCTTTGGCCTCAAGTATGCTACCCAGGACAATTGCATCCATTTCTGGGCCATTGTCTTAAAAATCCTGAAATCAGATATCTTTTAGCCTTGAAAAAAAAAAGGTTTACAGGAAAATAGTAAAAGATTTCCTCTATCAATCAGATTCCTAAGTGTGGGTTATTATCTGCTTGTTTTGAAAATAAAAGGCGCTAATAGAAAAGGCCTAACAATGTTTCTGTTGCTATGTCTCTCCTGGCTTTCATGAGACACTATTTTTGTTTGAAAATTAAAAGATGCTGAAGCTCAATGACAGTGAACAAGAGTTGCAGCTAGCAGGTATTGGGAAACGCCTTTCCATGCCTGAGATCTCAGTTCATAAATTGAGATGTTGACTTGTTTACCAAGATCACTGGAATTCTACTAAACTGCTGCTAATTGATTCTACTAACATATTTATTTTGTATCATCTATTCTGCTTGTTTTCCTCATCTGAGAAGGAAAAAAAATACTGTATCTCATGGGCTGAAGTTCTCCCATTTTGCCAAACTTGATCTGGCCTTAAACTTCTGAATTTCACTAGCTGTTGCTTGTATGATTTTAGTTTTAAAAGCTAGAAACCTCATTTTCTTTGAAACTGGAAATTTCAAGAAGTTGAGTACAGAACATGTCACCAGGTTGTAGGAAAGGTAGTATGGGATGATACATGGCCTAGAAATACCTTCTCATAGAAGTGAATAGGAGAACTCTGAATGAGTGGGCTGCAATGGCAAGTGCAGAATCAAGAAGCTATTCTTCTTCCTAGTGTATTCCCACTACTGCAGGGTCTGCTTTTTGGATCATTGAACACCATTTTCCACGGTCAGCTGCGTCTCCAGAGCGCAGGCCTGCAACTTGCATATCTCTTGCCATCTCTGTTTTGGATGCCTGTGAAATAGCTGACTATTGACTTCTAGTTGGTAGGCATTCTTGGCAATGGTGGAAGGTGCAGGACATGTCCATACCAGTGGAGCCAGCCTTCTCTCATCTTCTCTATAATTGGTGCCACTCCAAAATGTTGCCAAATGGGGTCATTTGTGATGTGGTCAAGAAGGGAGATCTCCGATATCCAATGAAGTATTTACATTTCCATGGTATGGAGATAACTTTCGGTCCCTGTTGTTGCTGCCCAGCATTCAGCGCTATACAGGGCAGATGGTTGTCTTGTAAAAAGTAGATTTAAGACGGGTTGGCATTTGTCTGCCACATAACCCACCGGTGAATTCTCACCAATGCATCCAGGCTGATGTTGCTATTGCCTTGGAGGTAGGATCCCAGATGCCGAAAAATGTCCACATTCTTTAGGTTTTCTCCATTGTTTTCTCCATTGTTTTGAAGCATTCCAGGGGTGGTGACAGTCTCTAAATACTGAGTTTTCTTGATGTTGAGGCATGCTCAAGAATCAAGAAGCTATTGAGAGGGAATAATTCGTTTTTTGATAGGGCATCTTTATCATTAGACTCATTAAGTTTGTATCTTGAATATTTGCTACAAAAATAATTTCTTTAGAAGAGATTGAGAATCAAACAACACAGCTTTTCATTCTAGAACAAGGGGCAGCAATTGTTTGACCTGGGAATAAAATATCTGGTATGAGGCAGTGTTCCCCTTAATGATTGATAATGCTTTTGTGCAACTTTCTTGAACCTGAATTCAAATATATATGCTGCTAGGAAAGTATACTGTAATGAACATAATGCAGATAATATATAGACCGTTTAAACATGATTAATTTGTAAGTTGTTCTGAGTCCCTGACTCTGGTGAATCAAAAATTGCAGAGAAAAAAATATGTGCCTTATAGTTTCTCTCCATGCAGAGAAAGCTCTGACCAGATCTGCTACCAACTTAACCCAATCATCTTGTTGAAATGAGCTATTTGAAAATAATGGCATAATTTAGTATTCAAGTAACTAATTTAATTAATTATGATGAACTCATAGTCTACACCAGATGCTAGAGATATCCTCTAACCAATAGCCATCAAATTGTCAGAGCCTGAAATTCTCGTGTAAAGGTCGATATATCCGATACTTTGATCAATAAAAATCTGAAATCATTATACTAAGTGACCTTAACAGTATTTCCAGAAAGAAAAGCTTTGCATTTTTAATATAGGCATTTATGTACTGTATTTCATGTGCGTTTATGCTGCTTATATCTTCTGACTTTGTGTCCACCTTGGTCAATTAGGAAAGAAAGGCTTTTGAACTCATGGTTAGTGAAAGTACACTTTAAAGGCAAGTGGTTACAGTGTAATAAAGCCAGATCTGGATTTTCACGCCCAAAGCATTTGGTTAACTTTTCTCCTGTCTTCAGGACCTTAAGAAGGTATTACGAGCAATTTTGTGGCAGGGTTTGGTTTTTGTCTTGATGAGCTTCTAATAATAACATTTGTATGTTTTTCAAGGATGAGAAGTATTTGGAACATATACGGTCTTTAGGTAATCCCAAAATAGAAGTTCCAAATTGGATCCATCAGTAGTGGCAGAATAAATTTAGAGAAAAATATTTAATAATATCCTCGCAAGGATCTTTTAAAAAAATGTTAAAGAAATAAGCATGTAAATTCATATCAATATATAGAACATGAATTTGCAAGACAGATGAAATAATTAGCATAGCTACTGTTTATCATCCAAAACCTTAGTTCCTTCTTACAATAATAGACTTTGCCCTTGATAGTTAATGTTTATGTGTAACTGGAAGAAAAAAAATGAAGTTGCTAACTTTGGTCAAAAACTTTCTTTTCTTTTCCTGGGAGTAAATTCTTGGTTTGCAAGAAGATACTATTTTTTAAATTGTCCTTTATCTTCACAAATTCTGCCTTATTGTTCAGAGGCAGTAATTCCTTCCCGAGTCAAATATTTTCCAGAAGAAAAGATGATTGCTAATATTGGCATTTGGGATTGCAAAGTAATGAAAAAGCTATTAATCATAGTCTGCCAGTGACTGGTAGTTGGGTCTCATTTAGAAACTGTCACTTCAGCTGTGGTCTTGGGTGTCTTACTGAAAGAAAGAGAGTTTAGATGAGACAGGCACAATGATGCAGTAGCAATGCTGCTGGAATTTTGTTGTCCACTAGATGGGACTAGGAGCACAAGCAGGTCTTCCATGATAACCACTTTCTGTCATCTTGTACTCTTTCGATGGGATTGCTAACCATAATTTGCTACAATTATGAATCCTGGATATGTTTAGAAGTGAAAAAAACATAAGCATTCTCATTTAGTCTTCTAAAAAATCAAGAGCAATTGACATTTCCTCTGCTTTATTAAATTCTGGATGAAGAAACAGATGGTTTTTTTTTCCTGATTCAGAAATTAAGAACTTTTGGGTTGAGAATAAATCCAAATCAACATTTATTTGAAGGTTATAAATTATGTGCTACACAGCTGCATGGAGAAAACCAATTATTTAAGGCAAAGTAGCATATCCTATTACAGTTAATTAATATCCACATTTCTTCTGGAAATATGTGCATTTTTTCAAAATTGAATACTTAATTACAAATAGTTATAAATTCAGTTATGAAATGAGAAACAATTTAAGTAATTGACTTGAATGACTTAATTATTTTCTTGCTTTTCTGTGGTGGTAATTCAATTTAATGCATCCTGCATTTTTAAACCAGTCTTCCTATTTTTTTCTTTTCAAAAAAAAAATCCTATAGCAGCGAATTACATTGTTGTGGTCAGACCATTCATACTGTGGTTGTTCAAGAATGAGCAAAACTAGGATTGCAATGATAGCGTGTAGAGCAGGGCTGTCAAACTCCCATCCTGTGGGCTGGATGTGTCTCGTGTTGGCCATGCCCATGCCCGGTTTAGCAAAGGGGAAAAAAGTCCTGATACGTCATGTGACGCCGCGAGTTTGACACCCCTGATATAGAGCATTGCAAGAGCATGCATTTGCACCCATAACAAGCTTTGGTGTCTTTGTGAAAAAAAAGATGTCTCTTTTTTTGATATCCTCCATTTTAAAGTTCAGTTCAAAAAAGAAATATTTTATACTTGTGTGATTTTTCCCTATAAAATTCTGTTGCCAGCAGGATTATAATTTTAAATCTTTTCGTTTTCCCTTCTAGTCATTTTATGAGCTAAAACTGTGGGGGAAATAACAGGCTAAAGCCATTATGACAAGTCCTGGAAGAAGTTTAGAGTTATAATTATAAAAGTGGCAGATGGATTGAAAGCCACAAATAAATAATAAATTCTACTAATTTCTCAGACACACAAACCCACAGGATTATATGCAGCATGCAAAGAAAATGCAAAAATAAAAATTCTGTCGGGTTCATCTGAAACGCTGCCTTTAAGCTTTCTGGATTCATTTTCTATAGCAGTGGCAATACTGTACATAACAATTCTAATTCAAGGGTTCTACCCGAGATTTACCCAGTTTCCTTTCTACTTGGGTCAATTTTGGCATCTTAGGACAGCAAGTCCTAATTTTTGGTGCTAAGTTCAGTCACCAGGGCTCCCTTCTTTTTCTTTCTGTCCTTGGTACTGATACTCAAGACTTGAAGGGAAGTAAATGCCAGTTAAAAGATCCAATATTTTGATAAGGGTGAGGTAAACCTTTGAACCCCTGTAAATTGAATACTGATCCAATTTGTTTTTTGATGCATCACAGGAGTTTAGTAACTGCCTTTCTCCCAGCTGTTTTTCTCTATAGATTTCAAAAGACATTCCCTGGGCTGTCATGAGCTGCTTCTGCAGAATAGTTCTGCTATAGTCAGATGGGAGAGAAAGGAAGTCCCTTCAAAACTTGGCAGTAAGTTTTGAAAGAGGGGCCCTACACTCACATCTCTGCTGCTAAAAATTAGACACAGCGCACAGCAAAAAGATTAGGATCCTTTCTCTGTTGTACTTTATTTTTGAAGATTGTCTGATGCGGGGGGAAGCATTGGAGAGTGGAACTCTCCCATATGCATATTGAAGTGATGCATGCCACCCTGCTGCTTGGTTCTGCACATGCAGAGCCCTCCTGATTACGAATCATGAGGGTAAATTGGGCAGCAAAGAAAGTGCAGATAAGATATGGTGAATGATTCAGGTTTCTGCAGTCAAAACATGCACACATGCTAGGTATTAAGATTGGTTCAATCACATTTGAGCTTGACAGGGCATGTGGGTTCTGATGTATTTTCTCTGCTCCTCTGTATTTGAAATGGTGGACGATCTCCAGGGAACATGTCGATGGAGAATGTGTCAGGGAAGGGACAGCCTGCCATTTTAATCCCAGAAGCTCCAAATATTAGAAAATGTGTGCACAAAACTGGATCCTTAACTAACATCCTATCACTGAAAAAGTGCTCACCAGTTAAAAGGAAAACACATATATTTATCCAGCACTGGAACAGAATTAATATTTGGGTGATATTTTTCAGTAAGATCATTTAATATGTCTTCAAATATTTAGATTCTGGCCATAAAGGTGTAAAAGTCCAGTCTATGAATATGGAATCCTATATTACAGATTTTTGTGTGCTCATAGCTACTACAGGTAGTCCTTGATTTACAACCATTCATTTAGTAAACATTCAGAGTTACAGAAACACTGAAAAGAGAGACTTGTGGTTGTTTTTGACGCTTATAACCATTAATACATCCCCGTGGTTACATGATCAAAATTTGGATACTTGGCAGCTGTCATGTATTTATGATGGTTGCAGTATCCTGGGGTCATGTGATCATCTTTTCTGATAAGCAAAGTCAATAGGCAAATCAGATTCACTTAACAGTGGTGTTACTAACTTAACAGCTATAGTGATTCACTTAACAACTGTGATAATAGAGGTTGTAAAATGAAGCAAAACTCACTTAACTGCCTTGCTTAGCAATGGAAATTTTGGATTTCATTGTGGGTGTAAATCAAGGACTACTTTTATAGGATTGCCTTTGGCTTTTTTCTGTTGAGCTAGAACCAGTGAGGGCAACATTTCCTACTTCTAGACGTTCATGCTTGGAATTAATTCTAGATATTCTTGATCGGGCTGTCAGTTTTCCACTTTTCACTTGAAAATTGTTTTCTGTCTGACAGGTCAAATGCAGAAACCTTTTGAAGATGCCTCCTTTGCGCTGAGGACTGGTGAGATGAGTGGACCAGTATTCACAGATTCAGGGATCCATATAATTCTGCGTACAGAATGAGTGTTTTGGCACCATGCACTTGGAAAAGAAAGGGTGATGGGAGAAAAGGAACAAGAGAACCGTTATTCCAACCATTGATACGCTCTCTATCCCAGAACAAACTTCATATCTAACTTATTGTTTATTTTTGTTTATATATATAAAATATATAAACATAAACAATAAGTGTGTGCATATGCAACACACATCAATGTGTATCTGTTTCATATTTCAGTACCTTATTTGACATGTTGAAGAAATGTTTTCCCCCACCTGTATTGATGCATGTTAGCTGGGGCAGAAAACAATTGAAACAATGAGACAGTAGCATCTTTCATGGACACAATGACAATGTTTTTAACAACAATAAAAAAAGGAAATTCCCTAGCTGCTTGAGTTTAATATTGATGGTTTCTTCCATTCAGGAGACATGTCTATACTTACAGGGTCATGCTTCAATGCTTTCCCTCTATATCCAACTTATCATAGAGTTATTTATTATAGGGCTGCATTGATGGTGGCAGAGTTTAGCGCTCAGTGTATAAGTAGAATAAAAATCTCCTTTGCCACGATATAGCCTGGTTTAAGTTCACAAGTGACAACATCCCATTTCTTATCTCTCTGACCCACAATTCAGTGGCATTCATTTCTTAATTTGGCCAATCACTGATAAATTGTTTTTGGATGTACAACTAGAACACACTCCTGTGGCCTCACTTAATTGCTGTAGATTTAGGACAACAGATTTCGCATGATAATGTGCAAATTCCTCTGGACTTCACTTCCAACTTCCATCAAGGGTTGAGTTTCAGAAGTTGCAAAGGGACTTGATGTTGTCTGGATAAGAATTATCTCTGCTCACCTGAGCATACACCGGATTCTGCTGTCAGAAATATAAGTATAAATTCACCATATGCTGATTACCATAATGCGTTCACATTGAATTGAATCTTGCTGATGCCCTTTTGAGGCAAATATTTTTCTTTTACATTATTCCAGTGCAGCCCCTCCACAAATTTATTTAGCCCTCTAAAATTTCATTAGATTTACTACATTTTAATCATTCTTGTGTGTTGTTCTTAATGCTGAAATACTATCCCCAGGGAAGGCCATTTAGTTATTGGCTTCCAAGTTTTTTGGTTTGTGTTTTCTTTTTTTGTTTCTATTTTCTTTTGTTCAGAAGCTGGCCATGATCCATTTGTGGTTTAAGATAACACTGTAGTCACTCTTCCTGTTTTTCTGCATTGCTTTTTCTCTATATAAAATCAATATGATTCCCACCAAATTCCCTGCTTTTGATCTGATGCAAACAAGCTTTGTGTATATATATATGTACAGAGAGTGTTCCAGTTCTCTTATGTGAGAAAATAAAAATAAATCCCTGCCAACTATCAACATCAGAGTTTGATCTTGTGATATTTCTTGTTATTTTTAATGTCGTGCAGATTTTATTTTAATATGCTTTCTGATCACTCAAATAATTCAGGTTATTTTAGTGCAGAACCCATAACTTGCAAATCACCAGATCAAGGACATGCCCCTCCATAACCTGTGGCCTTAAAATTCCTTGATAAATCATCTGCTTTGAGCACTGCTGGATAAATGGAGGAAAAGAAACCTGATTAGTCCCCATTCATCCCTCTCAGTTTGATAAGTCACATGTTGTTTTGGTGATGAGAAAAGTATTGGAAAAGAGAAGTAAAGATTAAGGATAAGTATTGATCTAGGTATGGCAATATCATTGTAAAGTTTTATATAGGCATAGCTAGAGGTGCCTTTCAATAAATGTTTGAGCAGGTTTCAAATAATTGTTGGAAAATACAGGAAATTTCTATTACACTGGTTTTAGATTTTTCTACTCTGATCCTCTGGAGGATTTTTTTTAATAAGATACATTTTTGAAAATTGTCGTCCAATTAGTTTTAAATGAAAATAATGTTTGTTCTATGATTTAAGCCAGGTCTTATTTTAATGCTTCTGATATACATTTGGCTCTTGATTTCCATAGAGTTGCACTTTTTTCATTCAGAAGATCCATTATTACCAAAAGGCTTTTTTCCTCCTGTATGTTATCTTCTACACTATAATATTACCTCAGGGTCATTTCAAAATGAATTCAGAAGACCAAAGTCTGCCTAGTTGCCATGGTGGAATTTATTGTATAGCAGAAAAGAAACACTTTTTTGAGGTTAAGAGCTACACTTAAAAAAAAAAAAACTTTAATGAGCTGAGATACTGCAAATGGTGTCTTGATGTTATCAAAAGAGGTGTGGCTGCATTTTAATTTTAAGATTAAAAGCTGCTTTTTTAAAAAAAGAAAAAAATCATTAGTTGTGCTAAGCTTCCACTTGGCTTATATATATAAATGGTACTGCTGGTAAATATCCAGTAGTATTAAAAAAGAGAATTTCTAACCATTTTTCCTGTTATTTTAAAATGTGTTTTTCAATGTTAAATCCATCCTTCCCTCCCTCCCTCCCTCCCTTCCTTGTGATGGATAGTTATTGTGCTTTCTGGAAGAGCAGGGGGCCTATGCAAACTTCCTCCTGAAAATCTGCAGTGAAAGCAAAAGAGATCTTACACTACCATATCCTCTGCTGAGAAATAGAGCTTGGATTATCTACCACAAGGCAAGGTCTTGTTCTGTGTACAAGACTTAATTGTTGGGGCACTTGAGACATTTGTACTGGGTCAATACTAGACATGTTTTACAGGCTCAATTAAGCCTATGTGTGTTTTGCCTAAGGGCACACAGTGAATTTGTCAGAGGTAAAGCCATGCCTTTTCACTATGTCAAAATGACCACTGTGTTTAACAGCAATGCACTCAGAAAACAAATAAATGTAGTGTTACAGCACTGGATGGTTGTTCAAAATATGGGGTATTTCCATTATCATTTTTACCTCTGCTTTCATCAGTCAAACTCATTGGGAAAATGAGATAGTTGCATTGGATGAAAGTTTGTCTCCATAGCAACACATTGATTTCTTTATTTTTAATATAAATCTCTAGAATGCAGGGTGACAAGCAAGTGAAACATGGGGGAAGGGAAGAAAGTGAAAAGGAAAATTATCCCCAAATGAGCATAATGTGGTGAGAACAATTTCAAAGGAGAGAAGAAGGAAAATTAAGTTAAGATTTTCATTAAACAGTGGCAGATTTAAAGATGAGTAATTCTTTAAAAGCGAGTTACGAATGCATCTTTATTCCTAGAAGGGGTGATCTTTGGAAATTTGATGGAGTTTGCAATCCAGTGGGATAAAATTGTTTTCAGAGTTAAGTCGCTATGTTTCTTCCATGCAAGCAATCCACACTGAACGCCAAGGAGAAATTCAAATTGTATGCTTTTGTAACGTAGCTCTGAAAGATGAGAAAGAGTTCTTAAAAGTTTCTAGGACTTTTTTCTCAGCTGCTCTGCTGTTTTTGCTATTTTAGGAATTCAATCCTAGTTTCTAGGACTAGAGTCCTTCAACAGGGGCAAAACATTTGTGATTACTGTACTTACTATACCACAGCTCGGCAATTTACTCAGTAAAATGACCAGGCAGTCCTTCCTCCCATCTAACACCCCATAAATGCACTGAGATTCCAAGAATTTCTAGCCGTGATGGATATTAACATTTCTGCCAAGTCTAGGGAAAGGAGGCTGACAGAATCTCCCCTGTTGTGGGAAAATACGGAAGCAAATGTTCCTTCAGCAGACTTGCATATTCTAGCTCGTGAGCTGCAGCAAGTGAGAGTAAACTTATAGGCTAGGAGGATCAATGGTTTGAATTGTATAAAGCATTTTTCAATTGAATCTCCTTGTTTCTTCATGATCAAAAGTTAGCCCTCAGTTCAGAATGTTCAGAATTTGCCATCAAATTTGAATTTTAGAAATCCACATTAAAAAAGTATAAGCTGGCTTCTTCAAGCTAAGAACTAAGGATCATTAATTCCCAAATTGTTCCCCTTCACCTAACTCTTTTGAAGCTTTTCAGTGAGATTACATTGCCAACAGGTCTCAACATCTGTAGATAAAGAGGGAGACCAACTTAGGAGGGGGAATTTATTGCAGGGTATTTTCAGTTATCAAGTTGACATAACAGAATGCCTTCATTTCCTGTTAGGAAGGGAGAAGGATGGTTTCTTGGTCTCTCCGTTTGCTGGAGATTTTCCAAGTAGAAGTGATATTTGTGAAATAACAGTTGGAGCCCAGCTAAAATGATGGCAACTTCTGTTGCTTGGCTTCATTCTGATGCTCTAATTGTAGAAAGCAACAGGAGAACTTACCCTTTGATGGCTTATTTTGAATGAAAACAGACACGATAAAGCAAAATCGAATTTGGGTCAGTCACCAGGACCAGAGAGTTACTCTTTGGAGCTTTCAGATTTGTGCTGGAGCTCATCTTCAGGGGATTTTTCTACTGGAATGTGTGCTTTGGACTGTTCTGTGAGTCATGTTTATGTGGCGCCTTCCTATTGGCTGTTTGGTGCATTTATTTTTTTAGCTTATGGCACATGTTAGCCAGGGATCACCAAGGTGGCTGGCTGCCTCTGTGAAAGGAATTTTTTTGGGCGGTGTTAATTTTACCTATGGGATGCCGGAAGGCAATAAGGGGAGGCTCCTTTTTTGTCCCTACACGGTTTATTTGCTCATGGGAATTGAACTGCCAAGCTGCCGACCTCAGCGGTGCGCAGGTCTAGCATCTTACCACGTGAGACACCGCGGTGCATTGATAGCTGGTGATTGGCTGTCATTTCTTTGTGCTGCCAAGCCCTCAGCTCCTAAGTATTTGATAGACTGGTGGTAATTCAGCACTCCTGTTAACTGACAAGAGGCCTGTTTCCCAAGCTTCAATCACTTCCCTGGCTATCTTTGTTCCTGCATGGCCAATGATTTTAGTTGCTGTGAAATTAAATGTGTGTCCTTGCTCATTGCAGTGTGAGGCTACCAATGAGTTTGGGTCTCCTCTTTTGACCGCTCACTTACGTTCTTGCAATTTGGTGTTTAGCCTCCTCCCGTTTTGTCCTACATAGTCATAAGGGCAGTCCATTCAGGGCAACCGGTAGATTACATTGGAAGAATCTCCCACCTAAATCTCTGGTCCCAGTGACTGATCCAAATTTGACTTCACATCATTATCTCAGGACACATATATTTGCCTTCATTCATGAGACATGATAAACTTTAAAGGCTTATTTAGCATGAAAGTTGACTGGCTTCAAATACTGCATGTTGGGAGAATGCCCCAACTTCATTTTCAATTTCATGGTGAACTGTTAAAACTGTTTTGATCAAAGGTTTTATCCATTGCTATTGCCATATTTGAACTGGTCCTGAAGTTTCCATTTCAGCTGACTCTGCTCATAGCCAGCTGTTTGATCCTGACCGACTCAAGGTTGACTCAGCCTTTCAGGCTTTGGAGGCTGGTAAAATGAGGATCCACATTGTTGGGGGCAATAGGCTGACTCTGTAAACCAGTGGCCCCCAACCTTTTTTGCGCCTGGCCCGGTACCGGCATCACAAAATGATCCACAGCCCGGTACCGGCATCAGCACGCATGGCAAGGTGAGCCGAGCGGCGGCCAGCCAGCCGTCCCCCACTTCTCCCCGCCACCTTCAAGTCCTCCTTTGTACCTTTGTCGATGGGATTCGGGACGGTCGCTCGGCTCTTCTTGCCTTGGGTGCAGAAAGAATCCTCACACCTTAGTTTTGTTCAAAGCCCTCCCTCCCTTCGATGAAACTAAGGTGCGAGGATACCTTCAGGACCCAAATGCCGCTTTCCAACCGGAAAAGCTCACCGGAAGCACTTTCTCATCAAAACAAGATGGCGGCGCCTGGAAAACCGACGGCCCGGTAGAAAATGTTCCACGGACCAGTACTGGTCCGGGGCCTGATGGTTGGGGACCCCTGCTGTAAACCACTTACAAAAGGGCTGTAAAGCACTGTGAAGCAGTATATAAGTCTAAGAACTATTGCTATTTGACTCAGTATTACTACTGCCTGTTGCAGGGATGCTAGCAGTACCTTTGCTTTAGGTAAATCATAGCTATTTCTGTTTGTGCCACTTCTCTCATCTGTTTGGGTCAGTAAAAGTACTGAAATCTGAGTTTATTCTATTGAGAGCTATCACATCAAGTATAGAAGCAACTTGATATTTGGTCTTAGAGAGTTGCTACATGCGAGAAAGTTGTCGTTTCTTCTACCACTATAACCTTTTCCATCATATTCTCAGACAATGCTGAAGACAAATCAGTTATTTTTGATTCTGGTTCTAAAAGTGGTCAATAGTATTTTTACAAGGGCTGTCCTTCTTAGTTGCATGACATGGAGCCTCATTGGCGCAGTGGTTAGAGTGCAGTACTGCAAGGTACTCCTACTGCAATTTGGCAGATTGAATCCCACCAGGCTCAAGGTTGAGTTATATGATTCAGAGATGAACCTCCTCCAAATGCTGATTCTTTTTTCTTTTCTTTTTTTGGTGAAGTGGGGCTCTTGCCTGCTTTATAATTCTGAGCAGGCTATATGCAGGTAGAACATCTGTCCTATGACAGGGGTGTCAAACTCAAGGCCTGGGGACGGGATCCAGTCCATGGGATGCTTAAGATCTGGCCCACAGGGCTGCCCTGGAAACAGCAAAGGACTGGCCCATGGTGCCTCTGCCAGTGAAAATGGAGCTCTGTTTTTCGCTGGCAGAGGGTTGCAGGAGGCCATCGTGGGTGAAAACAATGTTTGGGAGTCTGTTTTCACTAGCAGAGCGCTCAGGCTACTACAGGTGCTAAAGTGACGTTGAACTGGTCATGTCCACCCTGCCCCCACCCAAGGTCAAGCACAACCCTGATGCAGCCCTCAATGAAATCGAGTTTGACACCCCTGTTCTATGACAATAACACCCATGCATTGAGAAGAAGACTATTTCTATCACTTTCGTATGAAGGGAAAATGTAGACTTTTTCCTATGTAATCATTTTCTACATCATTCCATCAAAAATGGTTATTCATTGTATCTTGTCAAATATACATGTAAGACCATTAAAAGATGTACAGTTTTCACCAAGCATTATAGCTTCTGGATTATTGTTTGGGCTTTCATCATCCTGCTCAGGACACAAAGGACACCACGCATTTGGTTTTGGATCAGAGGCGATGAATTCTCGACCAAAATAGAACCAATAATAATAGATACTGACTATTGTAGTTCGGCAACCTAGTTTAGAAGACCTCAGGTTCCCCAATTCTGTTTTAGATAAATGAAAATTATTAGCACATTCATGACAGCCCTCCTAGATGGCATGCATGGACCCCTAAAATTACATAAAAAATAATTCAACTTTAGGCATATGGTTAAAATACTCCAGAAATGCTAAGATATTGTGTTCTCGCGCAAGAATACTTTGATCAAGTGCTAATAGCTCATAAGATTTCCCAATCTCTTCAGATTTTCCTTTAAAAAAAAAAAAGGAACAGAAATTACAGGGAAGAAAAATAGACCATTAATGTTACATCAAAGATCAAGCTCATGGCTTAGAGTGGACAAACCTGAGTTTAGGATTATCTTGTTTCCTCCTCTAAAGGATGTTCCATTTCTATGTAAAAAAATCAGGTCTATAAAACAATTCATAGATGTTTGTGATAGATTCATAGATTCCCTCCCCACTAATAAATGTATAAATATATGCATATTGGGTGTATTTCTTTTCAGTATGGAAAAGAAACTGAACAAGACCTTTGATATCAAAGGTCTTGTTCTTAACATGTCCGGGTTAAAATGAAAGAATGACTGGTGTGATGCAGCTAGTATTGAACTAGCCCAATGTTCCTCAAAATGTCTTGTGCAATAAATCCCAGAATCCTAGATGGACTATTTGACTCTGATCAATAAGATAGCTTCCAGTGTTTCTTCATAAGGGATCTTGCTGCAATTGTTTCTGTCAATCATTAACACAGTGGAGGAATTGGTTGCTTTCTCTCCAATTGAGGGTTCTCTGGTTGCCGGGCTTTAGCTTTTAATAAATTTTCTTTGCACAGGCATGCATTCAAAATAGCTTTAGCCTTCGATCAGGGTAAAACTGGCTGCTCCATGCAGACATAATGAGGGCTTAGTGACAGATAATTTTCTAATTGCAGATAATATGGACTTTCTCATTGCTTAAAATGCTTTTGCTCTAGGAATTGAAGATAAAGGTGCTTAAATATTACTCAGTAATAGGTCAAGATATTGCACAGAATACCCTGTGCACAGAACTACAGGTCAGGATACAGGTTGCACATTAAAATTGTACAGATTATTTTGTCTCTGCCAAATTCCTTGGAAGAACAATCAAACTTTGTGTGTGTGTGAGAGAGAGAGAGGGAGAGGGAGACAGACTTCAAGTCAGTGTTGACGCCTGGTGATTGCCTAGACAAGCCCCTGCTGTTTCCTTGACAAGGTTTTGAAAGTGGTTTGCCATTGCCTCCCTCCTGGGGATAAGGAGAGAGAAACTGCACTAAAGCCCACTTAGCTGGCTTTGTGCCTAAGGCAGGATTAGACCTCATTCTCTAAGTTTCTAACCTGGTGCTTCAATCACTGCACCAACCTGCAGGTTATATATGAAAATTGCACAGATTATTTGCATCTCTGCCAAGCTACCTGGAAAAACAGCAAAACATAGCTAGAAATTACATTCCTTGCTTAAAGTGCCACTATTAATGAATGGAAAGAACAGTTGATACACTGCAGTACATTGTTGTGTTGCAAGCATGGGCTAAGGTAGAAAGAAACCCCCAAATTTACTGTGCTTTGAAAAAAAAATCTAGACCCCCCACAAAGGAGGTCTTCCATCGGGACTCCTGTGATTGGCTGTCCCCTGCCATGCCTCCCTCCAATCTGGTTCAGCTGAAGGTGGAGCTAGCTGAACCCTGCTGCCTTCTTTCTTTCTCCCGGAAGGGACAATCTCACAGGGTTGCCAGCTTTTAAAAGAAGTTGCCCGTAATGTCTCTGCATAGAAGGCTTAGGAGACGTGCTCATGATAGCATGGGCAGTGGGGTGCCTTGCCGCAGGTTAATTTTTAATGCTGTATTTACGGCTGAGATGAAAGAACTCCCCAACCTCATCCATTCTTGATGCTCTCACACAGATTCTTAATTTGTCACAGGGGCAGCTGCCCTCCCAGTCCTTTTAAAACTGGCCGGGTATGCCTTCCCTTCCCTCTGCTCTCTAAATCTGTGTGCCGGCCCACAGCATTTACTCCAGCCGCTACTGTCTATCCTCACTCCCTGGATGGCCTTGAATCAAGAGCATCTTGACAGAGGAGAAAGTCTTTCACCGCAATTTGGGGTTTAAAATGGGAAAAGAGATGGCTCTGGTGCGGAGGAGAAAGGAGGAGAAAGACTACGAAATATTGCTGGGAGGAAAGAAACCAAACAAACAGAATATACGTAATCAGTCATCCTCCCCACCACAAATTAGGGCATTTAGTTTCATTGAAGATAACCACAGAATTGTCAAATGACCCATCCTACACAGAACTGAATCTCAAAAACGAGCAATTCTATTCTTCCTTACTAAGAAGAATCCACTGTATCTAACAAGACCATACTCCTCCTCAGGCAAAGGCAGCAGGGAAAAACAATTCTCCTACCAGAAATCTGATAGAGGCTTGAGAATATCTTCCTTTTTTTCCTTTCAATGACGCTTTTGCAAGGACAGTTGGAATAATTTCTCTAATAAATCTATCTTCTCATTGCAGCATGGCAAGCCTTTTTTCCCTTGGAATAAACATCAGTTCCCAATTTCAGTAAACTCTTTCGTGGTAACTAAACTAGTTTGGGGTCAACCTAGGTCATGTATTTTAATATCAGTTACATTATTATTTGGCAGAAGGATGTAAATCCCATTTCAATAGTAATAAATCCTTCTTAGGATCATGAATGTTATTAACTACATTTTTTTATGTGAGCTGTATTTTTATAACTGTAATTCCAAAGGTGCATTCCTCATATGCAATCACTTGTATGCAGGCAAAATGAGATAAATTTTTTTTTTTAGCAACGGAATGAGGTAATATAACACTAAAAATTGAAAAATTGATGATATACTTCTATTACTTCTAGATCAGAAACAGCATTAGTGTTCTTTTCCCTTTCTTTTTAAAAATGTATTATTGGGCATATATCAGATACCAAACCTGGGTTCAGAATTCTCTGCTGGGTACAATTGTTAGGTTGTTAGGGAAATCAACAGAGGAAAAATATTTTTAGGATGCAGAATATTCCTGAGTCTTCTTACATGAAATTTGCCATGGTAAATTACAAATCACATTTCTGGGAAAACAAATGTGTGGCTTTTGGTGAAAAGACCAGCAAATCAGTGGTGGGATTCAAAAAAATTTACCACCAGTTCTGTGGGGTGGCTTGGTTGGCGTGGATTGGTGGGCGTGGTAGGGAAGGATACTGTAAAATCTCCATTCTCACCCCACTCCAGGGGAAGGATACTGCAAAATCTCCACTCCCTCCCCAACCCACTAACCTGCTTTCCAGCTCCGTTCTCCTGTGCAGGGCAACAAAAGAAGACCCAGCCGATCAGCTGGGACTTGCGGCCAGTCAGAGGTGATATTTGCCGTTTCTCCAAACTACGCAAAATATTTGCTACCGGTTCTCCAGAACTGGTCAGAACCTGCTGAATCCCACCTCTGCAACAAATGTAAATTTGACAGTCCTCTAAAACAGGGGTCTCCAACCTTAGCAACTTTAAGACTTGTGGACTTCAACTCCTAGAATTCCTCAGCCAGCTTTGGTTGGAGACCCTTGCTCTAAAACACAAGAGTTGGTTTCTTGAACCTACGATTTTCTGATCCATTTTACAGAAGGTCATATGATATAGAGACAAGGAACTTGGAACTGTCTTGAGGGAATTAGAACCCCAAATGACACCCTGTTACAAAACAAAAGGCTGTGCAATAAACTACATAAAAACAAATTCAGACATCATATACACTGGCATATCTTTTAAAAAGACAATATAATAGTTCATCCTCTGGGACATCTAATTTCACTTCCTAAATTGCTTTTCCCTTTCTCTGAGTGGTGTTTAAAAGATCAGTTTTAAAAAATAAGCAGAGAGTTTGGAAGGAATCAGGAGGTCCTTAACTGCAGATGGGGATCCACAGGTACTGTGTTGAGGGACCCAAGCAGCCAGTCCTTGCTTCTCATCCAACTTTCTTCACTTATAATAGGAAGAAGGAATGGTGAGGAACGGAAGAAAGAGCCATTACTAAGACAATGACCAGATAAAGAAACCTGCGTCTGGAGCAGAACCGTAATCTGAGAAAGCCTTGCAGACAAGACCTCCCTGGCTCTCAGGAAGATGGAGGGAGGGAGAAAAGGAAGGGCATTCAGGCTTGCAAGATTCTATTACTATAACTTCAGAATAAGAGTAATATTTATCAAGGGGTGGGCTTGAAAATTTTTAGTAAAGGGTTCTGCCTGATCACCAGGTGGGCATGGCTTAGTCAGCCTCCTGCACCACGGCGGGGGTGGTGGTGTTTGCCCTCCCCGGGCTCCAGGGGCTTTCCTTGAGCCTCTGGGAGGGCGAAAACGGCCCTCCTGAACTTCTGGGAGGCCCGTTTTTCACCCTCCTCAAGCTCCGCACGCACCCTGCACGCACCAAAACGGGCCGCGTGGGGACTCTGGGGGGGGGTAGGGATGGGCTTTGGGGGTTCTCTGAATTGCACAGAATATGAGCTAGGGGCTCTCTCGAACCCTTGCCAGCCCCCCAGCAGCCCACCCCTGTATTTCCCAGCATGACCATAGTAGGCTATTTTTTTCCTTCAAATAAACTAGCAACATTTATACCAGCAAGATTAGGTGAATTTATGTTCCCTTTGCCTTGTTCCCATAATAGTCAAGAAGCCATCTCTTCTTTCTCCTATAGCCCAGAGGACCCAATTGCATCAATCAAAATTTCAGTTTCAGTTCACTTGGTGACAATGTATCAGTGGGTTAAAAAAAAAAAAATCAAGATGGCGACTTTGATTGCATGACCATGGCTGCGTCTTTCCTGATTACTGCTCCATCTTTGCCCTGACAAAAATCCCTGAATGATATTTGCATTTGCATCAATAAAATAGAAATCAGGGACCGAAAGTTATCTCCATGCCATGGAAATGTGAATGCTCTGTTGAATAATGGGCATCTCCCTTCTTGACCACATCACATATGACCCCATTTGGCAACATTTTGGTGTGGCACCAATTATAGAGAAGATGAGAGAAGGCTGGCTCCACTGGTATGGACATGTCCTGCACCTTCCACCATTGCCAAGAATGCTTACCAACTAGACGTCAATAGTCAGCTATCTCACAGGCATCCAAAACAGAGATGGCAAGTCTCCATCAACAAAGATATGCAAGCCGCAGGCCTCCACCCTGAAGATGCAGCTGACTGTGCAAAGTGGCATTCAATAATCCCAAAAGTGGACCCTGCGGGAATTCAGGAGGAGGAGGAGGGACGGGGGAGGAGGAGGAGGGAGGGGGGAGGAGGAGGAAGAGAAGAAGAAGAAGAAGAAGAAGAAGAAGAAGAAGAAGAAGAAGAGGAGGAGGAGGAGGAGGAGGAGGAGGAGGAGGAGGAGGAGGAGGAGGAGGACACATCCTGGCACATTTCTGAATTTGTTAGGACTTTACAGTTGATTTAGTAACCCTTACATTGGGCCTGGACATGGAACAAACAAAACAAGGACTATTGGAATGCTATTGTCACAGGGCGTAATAACATGAACTTGGAAACCTGCCTAAATATTCCTCTAGAAAGAATTGTTTTGAATGTCTTTCTTGTATTTTGTCTTTTCAGAATCAAGTTTTCATTTACTTAATGGTACTTGCACTTCTTCCTTATATTCTATATTCCTCTACACTGTTTAATAGGTTTATACTCTCTTTTGAGCGCTATTATCCAGAACTGAGAAGCATTTTATCCAGACCATTTTGAATTAATCTTCAGAGGCAGACCAAATATAAAAAAAAATCTGCTGAGATGAGAATAGATATGTCTTATAAATGAGATGGTCAAGCCTTTTTAAAAGAAATATATTCTGCTTCTGATGGGATAATATATGGCACCACTGTGTCCCATCAGATTAAGGTTAATAGCATGTGCCCTAGGTATAACTTTAGATTTGGGACAGGAAGAATTGATCTTCTGCTTAAACATAGTCTGAGTCTGTGAAAATCTTAGACTTCCCTATCTGAAAACTCACATTGATCAATGGCTATTTGGATGCTAGGAAACTAAAAATGAAATGATATTATCAGACATTTCCTATATTCAGAGTTTTGGGAATCAAGATAGTTCCATGACCTGTTTGAATCAATAGCTAATTTAGGAAACTGATCTAAGTGAATATTGTTTCCCTGAGATTGAAACTGAGATTTGCAAAAAAAAGAGAGCACTCCTTCAATATATAGTGTTGCAAGTCTTCCAGAAGTTGCCAGTAAGTTATCATTGGTACTATGGCAGAAGAGAAAGGATTACATTGGTGGAATGATGTGAATTGCACATAATCATTCTGTAATAATTGAACTAATAGTACAAAAAATCATTTTTGCCTGGTATGATGGCAGAACTAGCGTAACCGTGGTGCATAGCCGCAAGAGCCATGGTGGCGCAGTGGTTAGAATGCAGTACTGCAGGCTACTTCTGCTTACTGCCAGCTGCCTGCAATTTGGCAGTTCGAATCTCACCAGATTCAAGGTTGACTCGGCCTTCCATCCTTCTGAGGTGGGTAAAATGAGGACCCAGATTGTTGGGGGCAATAGGCTGACTCTGTAAAACCGCCTAGAGAGGGCTGTAAAGCACTGTAAAGTTGGTATATAAGTCTAAATGCTTTTATCCTCCAATCTCACGGTGCATCCCAAACTAATATATCTTCTGCCTGGATAGTATTTCTTCAGGACCGGTGACAATTTCTCTCTGTTCCGCCCTTTTCTGAATCCTTCTCATGTTGGGTGCAAAGATTTCAGCTTAGGCTCATTTCTTTCTCTCTTGAAATGCATCAGTCACATGTGCAGCTTCCTTTCGGGGGCAAATCTTTGGTTTCTCTTCTGATGTGTGCTTTAGAAATTTTGACCAAACCATTCAGCCAACTTCACAGGAAAAAAAAATATTTATATGTCCTACAACCAGTTCTCCGTTTTATTGTGACTGGCATCCACCAACTTCACTCCAAAGGCCTGGTAGTAAGTGGACTTGCCTTCATCTTAATTGAGCAAGATTAAGATCCACTTCAAGGTTGCTATTCCTTTCACTGGCAGCAGCCCCGTGAAGGAATTTGTGATGTCCAATTAATTCTGTTTGAGTTCAAGCCCAGAGACCCTTGTCATCAAAACACATGCCAAGCCTCTTGCAGAATTTACTGGCTGATCTAAAAGGAAATTGGGAGAAAAAAAAACACATTAGGAAATTGCCTCTTTTTGAAGCCATGGGGATGGGAAAGGCAACAGATACACTTCTCATCTGCCTGATTAAATGCTGGGCGTCTTTAACTAGAAGGATCAGATAGCAGCTCTTGTGTAAGGCTGCCGCTGCTCTTAGATGTTGCTGAGGAAATACCACATGAGTTAACAGGACAGGACTATCTGGATTAGTGTTCCTCATTTGTATAGGGGCAGCTTCAGAACTAATTCTCTTTCATGCAATTTGCCAGAAAAAGAGGAGTCTACCTAATCCGCTATGCACACATCCTAGGTGATTAGGATGTATTTATCATTTTAGTTCCATCCATAACTACTTCCTGGGCTTTGTTTTCCTAGAGTGGCACTAGGCATTGAGACGGGGTATGTTTTATTGGTACATCTGGGCACAAAAAGGTGCCATGAAAGTTAAATGGCCACCAAAAGGTGCTATAGATTCATAGAGGACAAAGCTCCACCTGTATCTTCCTCTGTCCCATCCCGTATCTAATTTAATTCGTTATTAAATGTATCACTGAAAGTCTGAAGCTATTGTAAGTATACACCAGCAAAGGCATTGACTTTTTCAGCAATTACTGTGTAGTACAAGTATCACAAACAGTGTTCTTTTCTTTCTGAAGGCTAGAAAATCGATCTGGTGGAACTGCAAGGGCTTTTAATCCAGCAAAACTTTACAACAATGAGTAAACTTGGAGAAGTATGCATCAAGGTAATTTGCTGCTAGAAGTTGTTCCTATTTCTCATGCTCTTCTGAAGTATCCCCAAACAGATCATCCAAGGCTTCCAAGTGGTGCTTTCTTTCTTCTACCATCATAGAGACATTGCAAATCCTCACATTTAGCTCTCAAATCCTCCCTAGGAGTTGTCTATGGAGATTTTCAATCATCCAGATCCATGGTTGTTCCAAAGGTGCTTTTCCAAAAGGCAACTAGACTTTCTTGTGTTTTTTTTTTAAGGGTTTCGCTTCTCATCCAAGAAGCTTCTTACATGAGAAGCAAAATATTTTCAAAGAAAAAAAAAACTGCTGTTGGGCTGAAAAGGTTATGCATCGTCCCCCATCCCCCAAGCCATATTAACACAATGATTACAACATGGTCTAATTAAAATGGTGTTGATTCAAATTTCATCAAAAATAATTTTGATTACTATTTTTCTTACCTTAAGTTTCCTATTTTTCTCTATGCTTTTTTTTAAAAAAGTTAGTGGTGTATCACCCTATGGTTTTTCTAGCCATCTGATGTAAAATGGCTTCAGCCCCCAGCTCCCCAATAATCAGGGGTTATTTGGGCCACTGGATGACAGTTCTCTGGCTTTCACACTTCCTCATACAAAGTCCCCAAACATTTTCCCCATGGGCACGAATGTGATATGTGCAATCTGAAGAATATGGAATATGGTGCCCCCAGAAGTGACATCTGCCCCACCCTCTCAGCCTTCTGCAAGAGGCCTCAAAATCTGACTCTGTCAATTGACCTGGACCACCAAAGGGCTAGAGTTTTGGTGCCATTGACCTGGAAAGCCAAGGCATATACGAAGTCCCCTGTGCCTCATGCCTGGCCACATTCATTGGACAGACCAATAGAAGAATAAGCACACGCCTGGATGAACACAAAAATGCAGTCAAAAAGCTGGAACACACTTCCTCACTAGTCCAACACATGGAAGCCACAGGTCATAGCATCAACTTCAATGGCACCAAAACCCTAGCCACCATAGAAAACCCCAGCCACAGAATCATCAGAGAAGCCATAGAGATTGAAAAAAGACCAGAAAGCATGAATAGAAGGGATGATTCCACCAGACTGTCAATCATTTGGAAGCCTTCACTCACAAACAGAAAAATCTCCACACCACAAGCCAGCCAAACACCTGGGCACAGATCCCCCCTGATACCTCCAGCTCAAACACACCCCAACCAGGCACCCAGATGAAACCTAGCTTTCTAACTAATGATAGCCGTCCATTTATCCGGAGCCAAGCTGCACTAAAGGCCTCCAATAAAGTAACACAATGTTGCCAGCCAATCAAGATACAAAAAGAGCCAAAAAACAGACAGAAGATATTAGAAACACCAATCAAACAGAACACAGCAAACTCCAAGACCAATAAACACAGACCAAGACTCCCAACCAATCAGGGTGAAGAAAAAAACATTCTGGCACAGCAATAGGCTGCCCCAAATTTAAATCTGAAACCCCGTTGTGCATGCGTGTGCTGCCGCCAGCCAACTGATTGTCAGGTATCTATGCGCATGTGTGGGGGAAGATGCTCACATGGAAGACACGTGCGCATGTGCAGAGGCATGCGGCACATGGGGGTTTTATGCACAGAAGTGTGCAGTGCGGGGGTCGTGTGCGCAGGGGGCTGGGGGGGAGTCACGCGCACATTGCATCATTCTGTAAAAGCCTGACTCACAGATGAACACTATACAGAAGCCTGATGATGGCAGATGAGATTCTGCCGAAACGTTGCTACAACTTTAAAAGCACAACTACAATGATGTGGGAAAATACCCGAACAAAGCTGAATGCCATACATGTAAGTACCTGCGAAAACTTAAGAAAACACACACACACACACACACACACATATATATGTTTGTTTTCTTAAGTTTTTGTGGGTACTTACATGTATGGTATTCAGCTTTGTTCGGGTATTTGTAGCAATGTTGTAGCAACGTTTCGGCAGAATCTCATCTGCCATCATCAGGCTTCTGTATAGTGTTTGTCTGTGAGTCAAACTTTCACAGTCTGATGGAGTCATCTCTTCTATTCATGCTTTCAGGTGTCACCAGATTGTCAATTATCTGGAAGCCTGCACTTTCAAACAAAAAAAATCTCCACACCACAAGCCAGCCAAACACCTGGGCACAAACAGATTCCCCCTGATACCTCCAGCTCAAACACACCCCAACCAGGCACCCAGATGAAACCTAGCTTCCTAATAAATGATAGCCGTCCATTTACTCGGAGCCAAGCCACACTAAAAGCCTCCAATACAGGAAACACAATGTTGCCAGCCAATCAAGATACAAAAAAAGCCACAAACAGACAGAAGATATTAGAAACACCAATCAAGCAGAACACAGCAAACTCCAAGAACAATAAACACAGACCAAGACTCCCAACCAATTAGGATGAAGAAAAAAACCATTCTGGCACAGCATAGGCTAGCACCAAATTTAAAACAGAAATGGCTGTGAAAGTCTGACTCACAGACGAACACAATACACAAGCCTGATGATGGTAGATGAGATTCTGCCGAAACATTGCTACAACTTTAAAAGCACAACTATAATGATGTGGGAAAATACCCGAACCAAGCTGAATACCATACATATAAATACCCGTGAAAACTTAAGAAAACAAATATATATACATATACACACACACACACACACACACAATGACACACACATATATATTTAATTTTATAACAACAATAAAAACAAACAAATAAAACCTTTCTGTTCAACAATGTGTCAGTTGGGTACATATTTCTTTGTGCACATAATAACATTATCATACATATTTTACTTATATATGTTTATAATCGTTCTAATCAGTATTTTATATCACATATATCACTTATTATATTATCCTTAACATTGTAATTATTGACTTTCAATGATATATTTCACATTCATTTTCTTACTCTATCTAACTCATCCGTTTATCAGTAATAATATATTATACTGTATTTACATATTTCAATTTCTTACTCTTCTATCCAGCCATTCATAAAATAAATTCCAAATTTTATAATAATCTTGTTCTTCTTGTTCTCTAATTGCCATTGTCAATCTACTCATTTCTGCACATTCCATTATTTTCTTAATTATTTCCTCATCCATCAGAATTTTCTCATTGAAAATCATATATTGAAATCAATCCCCAATGTCCAAAACCTTCCCCCCTGTGAGAAGTCCAATCAGGTTCCGTTCCAATGTTCTGGGAACTTGATGCATCAGACGCTGCTGTTAATTCCTTTCCCAGGGCCGGTGTGTCCTTGAAGGCAGGAAGATGGCTTGCTTTGGCACCTCTGATTTCTGTTAGTGTCCATACTCCCAAATTTCCCATAGCATTATTTCACACCTTCAGCACTCTTCCCCTCCCAAATGCCCCCTCTCCCACCTCCCTCTGGGCTGGTTATGGCAGGTGCTAGCAAACTTCAAAGAAAGCGAAGATGGCAGCTGATACTTAATAAACAAATAAACTTTTTGTTGCAGCTCTTCTTTTAAGATAGACATAACACAATCGGTGACACAATTATTTTTTCAACAGATCATAATACCCCCAAAATCTTATTCTCCACTAAAATTCCTGAATTCCCTTTCCAATTGGGCAACATGGCTTAAAGCTCTGTCCAGCCGCATCTGTGCTTTCAAGTTGTTAATCTGATCCATCTGGGCTAGCAAGGCAAGGCTATTGCCAACAACTCACTTTTTCCTCTTTTGACTCTAAGATCTTTTTTACATCTTACATCTCCCCCACCACCTCCCCAGAAACAATCCTGAGCCTCTTTTTATCAAACCCTTTTTTTCAAGCTCTCTTCACACCATTGCTCCAAGCTGTGTGCAAAAGCTCAGAACAGGCATGTGAGAGAGGTCAATTTTTGTTCTTCAGTTGGCTTCCAGCTGGTGTGATTGTAACCTAGCAACCAGTTTTTCTCTATCACCCCAGGATGGGCATCCTAAAAACTGTAAAGTTTGTTGCCAGGAGTCATCCTCTCTATTTCTGTGGAAACCACAATTTCTGTTTCTGAGTCAATCACTTTCTTTACTTGCACCTAGAAAGTGGCTCTTTGGCCCCAGCGCTGGATGCGAAATTTGCTTGCCAGTCTCTTGTATTCTGCTATTACTGATCTGTTAGGTCTGCAGGATTTTTCAGAGTTTATTACCCATCAGTCACATAAATAACAATCAACTTTCCTGGTATCCCCACTCTGTCTCATCTGTGAATAATGCTTATGCAAGAGATCATCTAAGACAAGGCTGTCAAACTCGCATCATTGTGGCAGCATCATGTGATGTATTGTGACATTTTTCCCCTTTGCCAAACCGGACACAGGCATGACCAGCGTACCCGGGCCACGCATTTGACAGCCCTGATCCAAGATAACCTCATTCCTAGATTCCAGAGCACATATCTAAGTGTCTCTGGCTCTTAGACCATTTTATGGATGGACAACTTCCCAACCCCGATAGCTGCACTTATGCTCATATTCATGTTTAGTATAATTTCCCTTGTATTAAGAAACCCTTTTTGACACACCAGCCGAAATGCACTTGATGCAGTTTAATGGCAAGACATAAACAAAGAACACATTCAAATGCTCATTTCTTAGCTTTGTGAAATAACTGCCAGATTTGCAAAGCAAGCATGCAACTGGCAACAGTAAGTAAAAGACAACAGTAAGAAATGTCATGGGGATAGGAATATACCTAGATGCAGATGTGGGAGTCAAGTGGCTTATATTCAATGCTTTCAGCCTAAGTAGGAAGTAAAGATTGAAGTGATGGACCCAAAAGCAAGGAGTATCCAACCGAGAGGACAAAACATAAGTCAGGAGCTAGATGGCAATATCCCTCTGCCAGAAAGTCGAAGCAAAGCATTTTTAAATAATTGCCTCCAAAGCCCATTAGATTGACACTAATTGATTCTGGTCTATTCTTGCCCTGACACTTTTGCTACTCCACAATGTTAGGCTTGCAATTGGCTTCTTTAAGAAGTGTTCCAACTTTGAGGTATCTATGATTGAGGGAAAGAGAGAGATGTATCTTGGCATTTCAAGTTTCTATGCCTTCTTGACCTCAACTCATTAGTCCCTTTATTAACATTAACCAGACTCCTTATTTCTTTTCACTCCTTATAGTACCCTGAAGGATACAGGAACATAAATATATCAACATCCTCTAAGACATCTGGTTCTTTTTAATAAAACCACCATATCAGCAGTCTATCAGTGTCACATATTGCAAGGTTCAATATTTAGCTGAGCTACACAATTGCTAATTAATTCAATATGTTAAAAATAATAGGTAGACATGGGGTGGCATTTTTTATGGTACAAAGGAACTAAAACACAGGGGTATTTTAGAAGACATTATATACGGAAGTCTCTGTGGTTAAACTGGGAGAAGGTTAAAAGACAATGTTATTTGAAAATTCCAGTCTGGTTATCGACTATTGAAGCATTTTTGTATCCTATAATATACAAAAAGGAACAAACAGTTAGATATGGTGAAATACTGAATGAAAAGGGTGAACTTAAATCTATGCAAAAACTAGAGGAACAAGGTACGAAGATGAATTGGTTTTCATATGTGCAAATACATTCAAGGTATGATAAAGATTCTAAAACAGAAGGTTTCTATGATAAATTGACTGACTTATAACAGTGGCTAGGATTGTATTTGCTAAAAACTGGAAAAATGAGAAGATACCATCACAGGAGGTAATCATTAAGAAAATATTGGAATGTGCTGAAATGAGTAGATTGACATTTGAAATTAGAGAACAAGAGGATAAACAATTTTATAAAATTTGGGATCTTTTCTATCAATGGTTAGATAACAAAATACAGTAATGAAATATGTAGATTTCTAGAAAATAATAAATATATAAAGATGTACTTCTTTATTATTTTAACTACAAAATGATTTTAGGATAGATTTGGGATGATAACATGAACTGTTATACAATAAATTAAGTAAATTATGGTTATCTTGTAAAACATGAATGAATAAAAGTATAGTCAAATGATTGATTAATAATGATACTAAGGTATTTAGTTATTGATTGACAATATGAGATTATATGTAATGTAATTGTAATTGAAGACTATGAAATGGAAGCACAAAACAATTTGTAAACCAACCGGCACCTGTATATACACCTATGGAAGACAGCTTGATGTTTTTATGTTTTGTTTGTTTATGTTTGTTTTTAAAAACCAATAAAATTAAAAAATAAATAAATAGGTAGACTAGGAAAGGCATGCATAAGAAAATTTATTTTTTAAAAAACTTAAATACATTAACACTTTGGCTGGCGTATTAAAAAGTGAGGTCATTCCATAGGCTTGGTACTCATTAAATTATACCAATTCTGCTCATTTTTGATTCATGACTAATCAGTAATTTGTTGGTTGAGGGACAGAGACCAGAATCTCTTCCAAGAACAAGAATTACCCAGACTCATAATGGTCTTGTAGATTAGGAGTCCCCAACCTCCTGTCTCTGGATCGGCATTGGTCTATGGCATGCCAGAAACCAGTCTGCACAAACAAGCGAAGCCCCACCCATGGGATGCAGGCAGCACAATGAAACCACATCCCCTTGGATGTGGAAAAAACTCTTTCCATGGAACCAGTGTCTGGTACCTAAAAGTTGGAGGTGGCACTGTTTTGGGTAGTTGATCTTGAATTGTTTAGAGCTTTATTTATGAATAACAATCTGGCTTGGTAGGACATTGGCAAACAATGTAGAACTTTTAGTAAAGGTTAAAAGGTATCAGGAAAGGCAATAGTTTGACTGCAACATTCTGGGCAAGTCCTAAGAGCAGTCCCACAGAGTGCATTATAGAAATCCAGTCTTGATATTGCTGATACAGAAGTCACCATGACAAGGATTTCCTATCCTATCCTGTCCAGTTAGTGTTTGAGGTGAAACAGGTTCTACTGGCAATGTATATTCCTAATGGCTCTTTGGTAGTAACCTAGGTAGGGTAATGAAACATCTGCAAGAAAACAAGCAAGCTCAGAGAGCACCAAGGACTCCTCAAAATCAAGTCTTTATCACCTCACAAATTTTGTAATAGGGAGAAAGCCTGGATATCAAACTCTGCAGGTCCTTGAAGCAGCAGGATATTGCTTCTTTTAGTAGATGGGGCTCCTGAGAGTATAAACATCAGGTTGATTCACCTCTTTGACGATCTGTGCAAATGGCCTTATATATTACAGAATGCTCTCTTGCTCCTTCTGCCTTCCCTTACCCCATGCTTCCAAAGAAGCATTCAGAAACTGCAAATTGGAAGGGGAAACAGAAGGAACATTGACAGTTTCTTCCCTGCAGAGATTTAGAGTTTATGCCTCAGAATCTGAAGGCTTCTGCAGGTAATGCTATACACTGAGTCACTGCAGCAAGCAATTAAGGGTCTGTATGGGGGCAGAAACAGAACGAGACAGTCGTATTGTTGCCTTCAAGATCTTTGACGGCAAGAGGGATCAACAGTCCAGCTCCCAATGTGTTCTCTTCAACTGAAATAGTCTTAATAACTGAGCTAGGATTATTGTAGTTCTGATCTTACAGTGGAATGCCCTGGTCAGCTATGGACCATGCTCTGAGGTAGGCTAAAACTGAAGGGCCTCAGGAGTGGCTCTGAACTCTGCAAAAATGATAATTAACATCTTCTTACTATGAATTTTCCCCAATTCCTCGTTTCAATTTTCCTGGGCTCTGGAATCAAGGAGCAAAACATTAGTTAAGATCTACATTGAAAAAATCTTTACATACTGAGTGGGAAGAAAGAGCAGGTTGTAAAATCGTCTGATGGTGTAGCTCTGAGGAGCATCTTCTGTCACTATTACCTTCCATAAAAGAAGACTTGGTGTGAGGTACAGATTTTTGCACTGATGGAGAAGCATGCATTCCCTTTATAGACTTTTTTTTTGCCACTGTCCAACATTTGAATGAGTCCAATTTTATGCTCTGCAAAAGAGTAGAACAAAATTGTATACGTGCCCACTGAGTATATTTCAAGAAACAATCAGAGTAATCCAGATGGCAGCTGATTATAAAGTAAAAAGGGAAAAGAGAATTTGCTAATTAAAACTTACTTATCAGGAACCAAGATGTCCTAGCGAAGCTCTTCAGAGACGCTCGTCTTGATAACTTCCCAGCTGTTCAAGAACAAAATAATAATAAATATATTTCTGCTAGAGTTTTGATTAAGTGTATGGATCAATCATTGCATAAGCATATCATCTAATCAAATTAATAAAAATTAAAAATTGGACATAAGTCTCATTCACGGGGTTTGGAATCATATTTCAAATTGTCAAAAGATTGGTACAGCTATCTGGTCATATTTTTGATGTGTTCTAAAAGGAGAGACGTGCACTTTTGGTTTGCATTGGTGGCAAGCACCTTTGTTGTTTTAGCAGCTATAATATGAAATATTAACACAAAGCATTCTAAATTAGTATTCAGAGCCACTTACCTTCTAGTATAATTGTCCCAAGCAGGTACAATCAAAGGAAGGATAAATCACTGTTGAGATTCCATATGCTACACTGCTATGTTATTTTTATATTAGGAGATTGGCTTTCATTTGTCCTTTGCCATTAATTACTCTGGAGAAACATCCTTTTGCATTTTCCACCATTATTGTAGGGGCTATCTACAGTAGGTAATGAGTTATCAGTGAGTCCCAAATCACAATATAGTAGTCAAGGGTTATAATGTTCATCCTTTTTTATGCCTAATTCAAATTCAGTGAAAGGTAATTTCATCAGACTCAGAGATGATGGAAGATATGGATCTGATATAACAGGGGGCAACTTACTATAGGTACTATGAATACTACTCTGCTTGCATTGTAGATAGGCAAAGAAGACATTTAGCAAAGAGTAAACCAATTAGGACATACACACATTTTACAGAACCATTTTTTGGAAGCACGTAATGCATATCCAGCTCAATACAACTGGGAACAAAAGAGTTTATTTATCTTTCATCCAAGTAATAGAAATCGTGCAGCACTGAAAAGTTGGCTCTTAATATTGGTTGGTTATTTTGGTAAGTTCCAGGGCTGTTACAAATCCAGCCTTAATTGGATCCTCAGCCAATGTAATTTACTGAATTGGCTTCTCCCTGTGTGGTTTATTAAAGATTATGCCTAGATTCACCAGCTGGGTTGCAGAACACAGATTCATTTGTACTGAAGTTGCTTGCTAATTGCATTCTATCCTTTCCCATGTTTTCCTTTCTCCCAGCTCAGCCTTGGCTAAACTTCTTGATCAGGAATTTCTACAGATGAATATGGGGGCAATGAGAAAGAGTTCAGAGACTGAAACATCAGAATTGGCCATCCTAATATCAACATTACTATTTGCATCACCACCTACCGTGTTTTTCCAACAATACGACCTCCCCCAATAAGAAGACCCAGCATGTTTTCTAGGCATAAAATGAAATTAAGCCCCTCCCCCCAAATTTAGGCCTATTTTAAAACATGCAAAATGGGGGGAAGGGCTTGCCATTAGGCTGGGTCTTATATTTTTCTGAGCCCCGAAAAAACGGCTAGGCCATCTTTTGGGGGGTGACTTAATTCCCCCCCTTGCATCCTCATCTAGAGCACCCCACAGGCAGCCTCGCCACCAGCCACTCCTAATGGGGGATCATGGCAGAGCGCGGAGAGCTCTCTACTCCTGCCAAGCTTCTTTGTGGCAGATCCAAGACCTTCAGCACCCGCCGCTGTTGATTTCCCTTCTGCCCATGCCACCGCCGCATTTGGAGCTGCCACTTCCATGTTTGGAGCGCTGCCGCTGTTTGGAGCAGTGCTGCTGTTTGGAGCTGCCGCTTCCGCATTTGGAGCTGCTGCTGCGTTTGGAGCTTCCGCTTCCGCGTTTACAGCACTGCCGCTGTTTGGAGCGCCGCCACCACTCCAAACACTGCAGCAGCTCCAAACACGGAAGCGGCAGCTCCAAATGTGGCGGCGGTGCTCCAAATGGTGGCAGCACTCCAAATGGCAGTGGCACTCCAAGCACGGAAGCGGCAGCTCCAAATGTGGCAACAGAATGGGCAGAAGGGAAAGCAACAGTGGCGGGTGCCAAAGGTCTTGGTTCTGTAGCAAAGGTGTTTGGTGGGAGTAGGGAGCTCTCTGCGCTTCGCCATGATCACCCGTTAGGACCGGCTGGTGGCGAGGCTGCCCACGGGGTGCTCTAGATGAGAATGCAAGGGGGCGAATTAAGTCACCCCCGAAAAGACAGCCTAGCCATTTTTTCGGGGCTCAAAAAAATATAAGACCTGGACTTATTTTATGAGAAACATGGTATATCAAGACTTAGAACCAATTTCCTTTCAGTCAAGAAACAAATTAGAGTTACAGTCCAGCTCCATTTTGTTTAACGTTGTCAATTCTTTCTTTCTTTTTTTTGTAAAAAGTTTTTTATTTTTTATATTTCAATAAAGCACGAAAAATCAATTTCTGTAACCCAGCTGTCAGTTTTTCAGTGATAGATACTGTGTATAGTTCCAAGGAATATGCTCATATGGAAATACTAAATTTTATCTCCAAGTTTTATATCTATATATATTCATTCTTAAGTTTTCGTGGGTACTTACATGTATGGCATTTGGCTTTGCTCGGGTATTTTCCCACGTCATAGTAGCTGTGCTTTTAAAGTTGATGGCAGATGAGATTCTGCTGAAACGTCGCTACAACTATTCGGGAGAAAACCCGAATAACCAAAGATAGATAGATAGATAGATAGATAGATAGATAGATAGATAGATAGATAGATAGATAGATGCATGTACACACACACACATACACAATTACTCCTTCCTGGGTCACAGAAACCTTAGGATTTTGCAAAATTATATGTATCTTAATGAAACATCATTCTGGTTTCATCTCTCACAATGTGTTAGTTTATTCATTTCTTTTTCAAATAGGTGCAATAGGAGTCAATAAATTCAAAATATTGGAGAGACTGGATATGTGTAATCAATTTGAATTTATTTATTTATCTTATTTAAAGTCATCTATATGGCCATCCATCTTAAACCAAACTCTGGGAGGCTCACATTTGCCAACTAAAAAAAAAAACAATATCCACAAACACGCTCATATACAATGCACTCATATTCATCCCATGATGCTCTCCCCTATCCCAGCATTTGGGAGAAAAGCCAGATCTTGGGGGGGAAGGGTACTTCAGAGAGCAGGGGTTGCCATGAAAAAGGCACTCACAAAATGGCAGCATTTAAGGGATGGGCCTGGAGCGTGCCTACCCCATCAGATCTGGTGGGATGGGCAGATGTCTTGAGAGAGAGGAGGCCTGCAAATAACATGGTCCTCTGCCATAAAGAGCTTTAAAAAATAAATAACAACTGTTGGAATACAAGGCATGAACTCTCGTCCCCCAACAATGATTGAAAGTGGTCACTGAAGAAGGAGGAAAACCACTCCAGAGGTGGTATTCAGCCAGTTCTGACAGGTTTTGGAGAAACTAGGCTCAATAGCAGTAACTGTGAGAGGGATCTTGGAGTCTTAGTGGACAACCAGCTAAATATGATCCAGGAGTGTGCAGCAGCAGCCAAAAAAGCCAATGCAATCCTAAATTGTATTAACAGAGGGATACAGTCAAGATCAAGGGAAGTACTAATACCACTCTATAAAGCCTTAGTAAGACCACACCTAGAGTACTGCATCCAGTTTTGTTCACCACATTATAAAAAGGAGACTAGAAATAGTACAGAGCAGAGCAACCAGGATGATTAGGGGACTGGAGGCTAAAACATACAACGAACGGTTGCAGGAACTGGGCTTGGCTAGTCTAGTAAAGAGAAGGACCAGGGGAGACATGATAGCGGTCTTCCAATATTTGAGGGGCTGCCACAGGGAGGAAGGGGTCAAGCTATTTTCTAAAGCTCCTGTAGGCCAGACAAGGAATAATGGATGGAAACTGAACAAGGAGATATTTAACCTGGAAACAAGGAGAAACTTTCTGACAGTGAGAACAATCAACCCATGGAACAGCTTGACCTCGGAAGTTGTGGGAGCGCCATCACTTGAGACTTTCAAGAAGAGATTGGACTGCCATTTGTCAGAAATGGTGTAGGGTCTCCCGCTTGGGTGGGGGATCCAGGAGGGCTGGATCATGAGTTCTCTAAAGGTCATCTAGAAGTGCAACCAGTGCCATTTAACACTGTACTCCAGGCTGAACCCAGACTGAAAGGACTCCAGATAATCCTTTTCGTCCAGTCCCTTTGCAGCTTGGCGACAACCACTCTCACAATCACTTTTCCTAAAAAGGGAACACTGGACATTGGATGAAAGTCATCCAATATTTTGAGGACTTGTGTATTAAAATTAAAACATGTTCCCATTGTCCGGACAAACCTTATTCCATTCATATTTCAATAATTGCATATAAAATTCTTTTATCGGCAACATCTTTATAAAGATTAATTGTTGGCTTCTCAGTATTGTAGGATTTGATGATTCTTTGTAATAACTCAGGCGACGCTGAGGCTGAAAATGCCACTGGTACAAATAAGGTATCAATAAACATTGTAATTTAAATACTTCATTTGGCGGCAACTTACCAAATTATAAAACTTAATGATGACCATCCAGTAATTGATCTAATATAAAGATTTCAGGATCCACAAAACTTTGAAATCAATTTGGAATCTGGGTTACCCATAATAACCATTTATGGCACAAAGAAAAAGGATCAAACCACATTTTTCCAGAAATAATATAGCACATTCTTCAAATTAATATAATAACAAGAAATTATATTTCTAATCCATTATATATGTGGATTATAAATGTGTTATATGCAACACATATATATCTTTCCAAGGTCTTTATATTCTATAAAGACCTTGGAAAGAAAATGTGTATTAAATGAAGTTGTCCACTAATCAAAAGCATGATGGGATAGTTCAAGATAGTTTTGGGAAACTGAATCCCTGCATCTTTGATAATTTCATCATTTTCAAATTATCTTTGGAATTTAAGAACACTATAAAAATTTATGAAACAGTATACTGAGTTTGGAAGTATAGCTCCCCAATCCTCCGATATTAAGCTAAGAGTAGAGCAGTAGACTACAGAATTTAAGAACACTGTGTTGTTTCATGTATCCCTCAAGAGACCACAATTCTACTTTTGGAAAAGGAGTGAGTCAGTGTGTCAAGTACTTATGCACTTGATTTTAAAAGTACTGGAGAAGTACCAAAGAGGTTCTCTGCTATATCCCAAGTGCCTCCAATCACTTTGCAGCCTCAGGCAACTAAACAGACTTCAGAGGACTCTGAAGCTACTTGCATAAGAAGCGTTAAGACTGTGAGACACACCCTGCGCTTCTCTTTCAATGCTAATAGAGGAGCAAAAATTGTTCAGTCCAAAGGCAAAAGAAAAATAAATAAATAAATGGGAAAAGCAGCATGCATTTCAATATCTAAGGAAAAGAGAAATTAATTAAACGGGAAATTAAAAGAGAAACAAGGAGAGATTCAACCCAGAAATAAGGAGAAATTTTCTGACAGCGAGAGCAATCAACCCACGGAACAGCTTGCCTTTGGAAGTTGTGGGAGCTTCCTCACTTGAGACTTTCAAGAAGAGATTGGACTGCCATCTGTCAGAAATGGTGTAGGGTCTCCTGCTTGGGTGGGAGTTGGACTAGATGACCTACAAGGTCCCTTCCAACTCTGCTAATCTGTTATCTGTTAATGGAAGCATAGCCGGATGACAAATATGTTTGGGCAGGTGCAGATATATAATAATATTTCATGAGTACATCATCATTTTCAAGCCATCAGCTCACATCAGACCTTTGAATCAAATTTCAGCAAAGCAAACCCTAACCCTGAAAGAGGAAAAAAACAAATCACTAAATAAATAAATGTTTGTTTTAAAAAATTAAATTACATTTCATCTGATTCTTTCCTATACATTTAATACTTTTTCTTCACATCAAGTTTTCCAATAGAAATGGTAAACTTCATTTTCAAATTATAGGAAGTAATAATTCCACTTGGTTCAGCCTGCTCACGCTCTATGTTTATTGTTTTGTCCTATGCTGGGCATCACCTTTTAAGTAGGATTCAGACAAACTGGAAGAGATTCCGAGAATGTCCAGGGACCAAAATTTAAGTCTATAAAGAAACTGAGGAAGCTCAGAATACTATATGTAGTTTCAAGAAGACTGAGGGGATGAAGAGGGACACAATTGTTCCAGAGATGGTATTCAGCAGTTTCTGACCAGTTGTGGAGAACCGGTAGTGGAAATTTTGAGTAGTTCAGAGAACCGGCAAATCCCACCTCTAACTGGAGATTTTACAGTATCCTTCCCCTTCCACACCCACCAAGCCACACCCACAGAACCGGTAGTAAAAAAATTTGAATCCCACCACTGAATTGTTCTCTATGAGACTTATTCCTTGAGATCCCAGAAGAAAAGACATGTCACAATGCTTTTACATTACAGAAAAGCAGATTCTAACTGAATTTTAGGGGGAATAATTAACAGTAAGAGGAGTTTTGCAATGGAACCACTTACCAAGTGATATCATGGGCTCTTTTCACAGGATGTGTTCAAGCTGAGCATGGTCAGTCAACTGTTGTGGGGGTGTTGGTTTGAATTCCTGCACCAAGCAGAGGATTGAAATCAATGCCCCTTCCAACACTGTGATTCTAGGAATGTAGCAGTAATTTTTCGAATGGCTCTGGGATTGCCTTTGAGGTAAACTAGAAGTACTCACTCTATCATAATTGTAAGTTTACATTTATTGAATTTTTGTCATGTTTATGTAGTGTATTTTGGAGATTGGTGACCCTTTGAGAGCTGTATGCAACAAAATTTCATTTTAATATATGTTGATTAGCGCACATTTAAAGGGACAATAAAGTTATTCTAAATGTACAGTTTAAGAACTTAAGTTTGATCTCTTCTGATACATTTACCATCCCCCCCATTCCTTCTATGAGCTCAGCTGCCTCTTATCTGACTACTGCCTAGTCTACAGCTCTTGCTTCTGTCTCCCCAGATCATTCCCACATATCATTAAACATTCAGTGCTTTGTATGATTATGTTATGTCTGCTGGTTGCTTAATAGTGTGCTGCAGGTGCCAAAAAAGCCAATGCAGTTCTACGCTGCATTAACAGAGGGATACAATTAAGATCACATGAAGTGTTAATACCACTTTACAATGCCTTGGTAAGACCACATTTGGAATACTGCATCCAGTTTTGGTTGCCAAGATGTAAAAATATATTGAGACTCTAGAAAGAGAGCAACAAAGATGATTAGGGAGCTGGAAGCTAAAACATATAAAGAATGGTTGCTGGAATTGGGAATGTCTAGTTTAATGAAAAGAAGGACTAGGGGTGACATGATAGAAGTGTTCCAATATCTCAGGGCTTGCCACAAGCTATTCTCCAAAGCACCTGAGGGCAGGACAAGAAACAATGAATGGAAATTAATCAAGATGAGAAGCAACCTAGAACTAAGAAGAAATTTCCTGACAGAACAATTAATCAGTGGAACAACTTGCCTCCAGAAGTTATGAATTGTTCCTTAGTGTATTTGCCATACTGATATGGGGCTACCCTTGAAGAACTTTGGAAATTATGGCTGCTCTGGAATTCAAATAATTCTGTCTTAATCAGCCACAAAGCATATAGTTTCAGTATTTCCCAGCTTAAATACCATACAAAGCTGTTACCTGAATCAAATAAGGATGGATGAGAAGACTGTGTCCATCACTTGAGATCTTTGGAGGAAAGTGATTTATAAGAGAAATAAAGAATACATGTGGTTTAAGACAGTGGCCCCCAACCTTTTTCGAACCAGGGACTGGTTTCACGATTATTTATTCTTTCACGGACAGGTACCTGAGTAATGTGAGACTCCACCACCATTGGGACGGCTCTTTGTTCGAAGCCGCCCCCCCTTCGACAAAACTAAGGCGCGAGCACCCAAACTCCGCTTTCTAACTGAAAAACCAGAAGCACTTTCCAACCCCAAACCTGGAAGCAACCGAGAACCCGGAAGCAACTGAAAACCCGGAAGCGCTGTCGAAACAAGATGGCGGTGCCCAAGCTTTGCGGCCCGGTAAAAAATGATCCACAGACCGGTACCGGTCCGGGGACCAGTGGTTGGGGACCCCTGGTTTAGGAGATATCTCTTAAATTGGTACAGAATTCACATTTTTGGCACAGAATTCAAATTTCAGGAATAAGCCTTGAGAGATGGGTACAATGGAAATCTGGGAAGTTGACTGAAAAAAGGTAGGATCAGCATTTTCATTTTTGTCCATTTTTTTTTTCTCACATCTTTAGATGTGACCATTAAACAGAAGGAGAAGCATTTTTAGTTCCAAAGCTTTATTAAAGCCATAAATGGGGCTGCATGTTTGAGAAAAAAATTGTTTGATGATATTATCCGCATGCATGATGTCTATCTTGAGGTGAAGTTTATACACATATACAGATGAGGTAGAAGGTGCATGTGGCACAAATGATGTGAGAAGTTGCCTTACATATCAATTGCATTATGGATTATGTGCTATTTACACTAAGCAGCCCTTTGGGTGGTAAACAATAGTATGTGTGTATTTGTATGTAAGATGGGCAAGAAACTGACATGAAGCTTAAGTTTGGATTTGATCCTTCTTTTGCTTTTTCTTTAATACAAAAGTGCCTAATATTTGAAAACTGAGTCCACATGTTTCATCCAAACTTTGAATGTTTGAATTGTTTTTCATTAGCGTAGTCACTCTTCAGCCAAACCAGACCACTGCAATGGGAAAGGTCCATTGTGATTACCTAGCAACCGTGGGGAATACTTCAACAAACCTTCTCTTCCAGTTACTTAGCAACAGCAAAGGATTCCCCAACTCCTTATGCTACCAGAGTCTGCTCTAGTCAAGCCATCTGCTTCTACTTCCAGCAAATAATCTGATAAGGATGCTGAAATTCAGAGATGAGATTATTATTCACATAAAGCTCCAGGATTGTCCTGCTCAATCTCAACTCCATTATTTATCTTTCCTCATAAAGTGCTTTGAGGCTGGGTTTGATGTGGTTAAGAAAATGAAAAATAAGTAGAGACTTATTTTATTATTAGTTTTATTATTAGCTTATTTATTCATTTTAGAGACTAATCAATTAATTCCAAAAAGACAAGTTCAGCCTTTCCCAACTGAAGTTCTGGCAAGTAGACTGGCTCTTTGGGATTCTTCTCCAGACAAGGAGAGGATTTAAAATTTCCCACAAATGTTCTAGAGTTAGTTGCTCCTTGTGAAAAGACCACAAAATGGCCATCTCCAGTGGGATTTAGAATTAAATGAGGGAAGGGAATGCTTGTATTAATTTTTTTTCTTTTTTTTTTTTGAAAATTTTATTTGGGTTTTCACAAAAAAATACAAATAAAACATCTTTTTTTTTTTAAATAGCATGGTCCCGGTTACACTTCTTCATACAAACACAAACTCAATTTCATGCTCACTTTTATGTTCTATTCCATATCTTATTACTGTTTTACATTTTCTACATAGTTTTTCTCCTCTCTTAATTTTTTCAATTTTATTTTAATTATCTCATATCAATTCAAGTCATTATATTTATACTTTTGTCAGTCCTGTTTCAATTTCATATTTTCTTTTCTCATTAAACAAATTTTCTCCTGTTGTTACTAATTGGAGTATGACGTCTTTATATCTTTTAATTTTATCCATTCAACTCTTATTTAAGCTTCAATATATACCTTGAGGTTATAACATTCAATATAATACATAACTTCCAATCAAATTCTGCTTGGTACATTCTTAAAATACACACTATATTCTTAAAAAGTGATTATAAATATATATAATTAAAACACTCATTCCATTCCAATTCAATTCTATCATTAATATTCATTAAAGTCTTAACACCTTTAACATTACTTTTTAATTAAATAATACTTCCTTGGGAACACTTATAAGCTTTCCGTAATTAATTTTTCCCCCTATTTCTCTTCCCTTATATTTTATAAAATATTAAATAATTAAAATGTTCCCATCCTTTCCTAATTCAGTTCTCTCATTCATTTTATTTCATTTATTTATTAACAAACATTTCACTAGATTACAATAACTATTTTATCCATCATTTTAATCATACATTGTTTCATATTTTCTAAAATTATTTCTATTTCTAATATAACAATACTATCTTATGTACCTTTGCAGAATCCCCTTTTCAATTAAATTTTCACCCATTATCTCTAAATAAGGCCCTGATTCTCCATGTCTTGTTTCTGTCCTTTATAACTTCTTTTCCTTTCCTTCTTCCCTCTCTTCTTCTCCCTCCCCTTTTTACCCCCTTGTCTCTCTAGTTCTAATTCTCTCTTCTGTATTCCTCTCTTCTGTTGCTTTCTAATATTATACTTATTTTTCAAGTTATTATTCCTTTTCTTTTTCAAATCTTAAACTTTTCATTCTCTTTCCCCCCTTTCCTTCCCCCACATAAAATTACTTGTTCATTAAAGATGGCTTCTTCTTTGTCCCAGTCTTCTTATTCTGCAGGTATTTCTTGTTGTTTCTCATAGTTCGAGATCTTCATTTCTAGGAATTGGAATACAAAGCCAAAAGAACCTCTCCCTTCTTGTGCATCTTCTTTGTACTTTTTAAGTTCCATTTTCAGTTCATCTAAAAGTAGTGCCATTTTAAAACACTTTTAAACAGCCGATTGATTTTGGCAATAACCAAAAATCCAGAGATCACCAAGTAACCCAAATACTCCCAAGCTGTTTCTTCATGCTTCTTTTTTCCACTTTCTCTTCCTGGGATTCTACTATTTTGTAGCCAAGTTTCAGTTAAAATGTATCTTTTAGAAGTCTTGTTGAAGTTTTACTGTAAAATCCTTTTAATTCCAGGAAGTCTCCTCCCCTTTTTCCAGATCCTGCCCTTTTATTCTTTTTCTCTCCTTTCCTGCTTTTAAAAGGTTTTAAATATCCAGAAATCTTTATTATCCCTTTGACATTTTATTTTCAGCTTAAATGCCTATTGATGTCAAAGTGGATTTTTTCCCCCAATTTCTTATTTAGATTTCTTAGCTGTCAGTATAGGGAAAAGGAGAGAAGAAAAAAAAAATACTAAATCCTTTCCCTTTTCTCTCTCCTTTGCTGCTTCAGAATCTTCTTTGGGAACAATGTTACTTTTTTTTTCTTAGTTTAAATTCCAGGGTACCTTAGTTGTTGCTTTTGCAGTTTAACCCAGTCAACCAAAACTTTCTCTTCTTGTCTTCCTCCTGCACATTCTTTTCCAGTCGAGTTGTTCTTTGAGGTGGCCATTTCTGACCACTGTTGCAACCGCCTTTGGGAAAGGGAGTAATGGCCAGCTGAGGAGGAGAGATGTGGCTCTCCTCAACCCTGCTGACAGTCTCCCCCCTCTTCATCACCTCTACAGGGTGGCTTAGCCCCGAAACCAGCGGGCTCGGGGCGCTCCAGTGGTGAGCACGGATCGAAACTGTGCATGATCATGGTTTCGGTCTGTCCGCGAAGAGGCTCAAACCGGAAGTCATTAATATCTTTTTAATTATAATGTTTATTAAAACTACTATTAAAAAATCCTCAAAGTGTACCCATGTTTTATTTGTGGTTGCAACATCTGCAGTAAAAAACAATCCCTTCATACAATCCCATTGTTGGCACTTTCCCTGGTTTAAAACCGAGCTGTCATGACCAATAATTAGTTTTTTTTTTTCAATCAGGACGTGTCAATTTACTCACATAAACTAAGCAATTTGTTTATAATAAAATCAGAAGGAGAGACTGGTTAATGAGTGCTGAACTACAGGTGGATATTGACTGATTTTAATTCATTTCCTAGAGCCAGAAATATAGAACTTTCTTGGTTGTTATTGTTTTTCCCAATGGGGAGAACTCTCTGGCTTTCTTGACAACTTATCTTCCTTGCAGTTAAGTTATAATGTGTTGTTCTCCAATTCTTATGCAGAAAACTCTAACCCACAAAATTGCTGCCTTCACTGGAGATATTCTGCTGCAGGCTCAATTCCAACAAACAATGCTGTCCTTATTTTAGTGTACAGAGAGTAGGGCATTTGCTTCCCCTCCCACCAAACATTACTAGCTAAACTAATGGGAAAACAACACCCACCAATCATTCTTAATACAGGTTGGAGCTAGGGAGAATGAGGGTTTTGACAGATAGCTAGACCAGTGGATTTAGCCATACTGTGGACATTAATTCTGGTTTTATGCAAATGTTGTATGTGATGCATTCAAAGGAGCCCAAAGGAGCACACAGCCACAGGGTTGATTAGTACCACGAGAACCCTCCCTTTGCCTTCATCAACCAATTTTTTTTTATCAGAGTGTGAATTATTCCTGCCTCTGTAGAGATTTTTATATATTTTTTTAGATTTTTAACTCAAACTTTTAATATTTTAAGTTTTTTATATACTGTTTTTTCTTTCTTCCAATGCCTTATTGCACACCACCCAGAGTTTCTTCTTTGAGGAGATGGGTAGTTTAGAAATGTGAATAGATGATAGATAGATAGATAGATAGATAGATAGATATTGAAATAGATAGATAGATAGATGATAGATAGATAGATAGATAGATAGATAGATAGATAGATAGATAGATAGATAGATAGATAGATAGATAGATATTAGATTCTAGATAGCAGCTGACAGTATAGTTCTTGTGGAACATGGGTTTAGCTCCATTCCAGGAGACCATTTCAGCTGTTTTCAAAAACTGGCTGAACAACCATTGACAGGCATAGATTGTACCATGCAGCCATTTCTCCAACTCCATCACCAACCACCATCGTTGGCTGTCAGCTTCCTGGGGGCCTCAGGGAACTGGCTCCATTGTGGGTGATATTTTGCTCTCTCTTAAATTTTTATAGTGGCTTTTCATTTTTCAGAATGATTTTATATTTTGCATAAATTGATATGACTTACAACCACAATTGAAACCAAAATTTCTGTTGATAAACAAGATGGTTGTTAAGTGAATCTGTCTTCCCCTTGACTTTGCCTGTCAGAAGCTTGCAAAAGGTGATCACATGACCTTGGGACACTGCAACTGTCACAAATATGAGTCAGTTGCCAAGTGTATGGATTTTGATCATGTGACTAGGGTGATGTTGCAATGGTCGTAAGTGTGAAAAATGATCATAGGTCCATTTTTTTCAGTGCTGTTGTAACTTTGAACTGTCACTAAATGAACTATTGTAAGTTGAGGACTAGCTGTAATGGCTGTTGTTTTTATAGATTATTGTACACTGCCCAGTGTTTTTTCTCTGAGATGAGTGACCATATAAATGTGACGAATAAAAATTTAATTCTACAGCAGCTTTGATTCAGGCGACAGCTACAGGGGAAGAGTCCAATGTGAAAGAATCAGATTCTTCTGCTGTCGAAAGCAACATGTAGAACTGCATCCAGCAATTGGTTTTAACAGATTAATAGATTAACAGAGTTGGAAGGGACCTTGTAGGTCATCTAGTCCAACCCCCCCTGCCCAAGCAGGAGACCCTACATCATTTCTGACAGGTGGCAGTCCAATCTCTTCTTGAAAGACTCCAGTGATGAAACTCCCACAACTTCTGAAGGCAAGCTGTTCCATGGGTTGATTGTCCTCACTGTCAGAAAATTTCTCCTTATTTCTAGGTTGAATCTCTCCTTGATCATATGGTTAGGAAAGAAGATGCCCCCACAACCTAAAATGACCAATATCTGCCAGACTGATCTCAGCCCCATGGGTCATCTGACTGCAATACACATACACACACACACACACACACGTTGTTGAAGCAATGCAACCAGGACAAACATGCCATTGTTGGTTGCCTGATTAAAGAGGAAAACACTGCTAGGGGATAACTTTAAACTGCCTCAGGCATGGTTGGCGATGAGATGAAAACAACATCATGGCAGAAATAAGAAGCAGACAGGGCATATTCAAGGCACTTGAAAAAACACTTTTATTCTTTCATTTGCTGACACCACTTTATCTCTGTATTATATGTGCTGGCAAAGCATTCATGTTACAACAAACAGAAAATAATATTTCCTTTCGTGTTCATGTTTCCCTTTCCACATTTGTACAGCAGGATTGTTCAGCAAATTTGGCAGACTTTTGCTTTCATGTTCTTACTGAAAATGTTTGTACCCATGTTGTTGAGTCTATTAGCAAAATCGCTGCTGCTCTTTCTCTTTGGGCTTGTCTAAAACTGGCAAATGAGTCCACTGAAGAGGCAGGCCAGCTAGACCGACTGTCCAAAGAACCAGCATTGACCAAGGACAATGAGCCTAAAAGCGAGGAGATCTGTTTCAGCTAATGAGAAGTCAGCTTCTGGCAATGGGCTTAGCACTAGCAGCTAGAAAGGGCTGAGCAAAACTGATCAGCACATTGCCTTGAGAGGAGATGAGAGTGATGCAATGTCCAGATTAAGTTATACCAACACCTGGGCTCAGATTCAAATATTTTTACTACTGGTTCAGTGGGTGTGGCTTAGTGGGCGTGACATGGCTTGGTGAGCATGGCTTGGTGGGCATGGCTTGGTGGGCATGGCATGGGAAGGATACTGAAAAATCCTCATTCCCTCCCCACCCCATTAATCTGCTTTCCAGCTCCGTTCTCCTGTGCAGGACAACAAAAGAAGACCCAGTCGATCAGCTGGGACTCGGGAGGCAAAGAATAGATGGGGGCGGAGCCAGTCAGAAGTGGGATTTGCCGGACCTTCGAACTACTCAAAATTTCCACTACCGGTTCTCCAGAACTGGTCAGAACCTGCTGAATACCACCTCTGCAACCTGCCCTGAGACATTACAACAGATATTGCTACCAGTAAAAGTGGCTGATAGAGAGGGAAATATCTACCTACCTCACTTCCGACCACCATGTTGAAATTATTGGGCATGGCAGGGGAAGGATACTGTAAAATCTCCAGTCAGAGGTGGTATTTGCCGGTTCTCTGAACTACTCAAAATTTCTGCTACCAGTACTCCAGAACTGCTCAGAACCTGCTGAATCCCACCTCTGCTGGGGCTGTATAAGAACAGTCTCCAGATCTTTGTCCATCTTTTGGAAACAACTCCCTGTTTCAGAACATGTTCTTCTGTTGCTCTTGCTTCTTTCTCTGCACCCAGATCCTGGACTTGACACTTGAACTAGCTCAGATAATCCTCTTTTGTCCAATCCTTGAATTGTAACAGACAACTGTGTCTCTGCCTTTGCCTCTTAGATGATCAATTAGCAGGTGACTAACAACTCAAGTAAACAAGGCAAAGTGTGAATTGCTTGGATATAATAATAATAGTAGTAGTAGTAGTAATAGTTATAATAATAATAATATCTGGTGACTTTTTCAAGTTGTTTATACCTGGTTTATACCTGGTGACAGCAGAATCGACGAGAAACAACTTGAAAAAGTCACCAGATATCAGGATTTGAGAATTGAACAGCAGAGACTCTGGCATAAACCAGTGCAGGTGGTTCCAGTGGTACTCGGCACACTGGGTGCTGTGCCTAAAGACCTAGGCAAGCACTTGAAAACAATTGGCACTGACAAGATCACCATTGGTCAGCTGCAGAAGGCCACCTTACTGGGATCTGCTCGCATAATCCGCCAATACATTATGCAGTCCTAAACGCTTGGGAAATGTTCGACTAGTGATTTGTGATACAAAACCCAGCATAGTTATCTCATTTGCTGTGTATACTGTCATTTTTGTGTATAATAGTAATAATAATAATAACAACAAAAGCAACAGTAATATCCATTGTCACATTGTCATCAGGGCACTTAGTACCATGTCCAAAAGTTTTACAAAATACATCAAGAAATTACAGCTTCCTGCAAAACACCAGCGGAACTGCAAAAAACTGCACTACTTGGAACATTTTTGTACATTAAGAAGATATTTGGTTGATACCTAGGATGCTGGTGCCAGTCAATGATATATATATTTAATTGTTCAGTTGACTGAGTTTCATGTTTAATGAATAAAAGAGATAACAACAACAACAGCAACAACAACAACAATTCATCGACATTGATAAAATCAGTTTAATTGTAAAAGGCAGTTTTATTTGGAACAGCTTACATTCTGCGATGATATGCTAAATGCCATCAAACACCAACATCTGCCTAATCCTACAAAGGATTTGATAGATGGATTAAAGTGCCAAGTCCAGCTTAAGCACCAGATTGACTGTACAACAACTGTAATAATAATTTATTAAAATTATATGCCACCCGACTTCCAGTTTGCAAGGTTTTGGCAATGGCAGGGATTCGTGACACCGCGCCATCCCTGCTGCGCTCGCTGCCAAGGTGCCCCCGATCCGTTTGGATTTGGGGGATATAGCTGCCCCGTAGAGGCAGCTGAAGACAGGGGAGATCCAGATAGGGGCTTGGGGGTGTCGCAGACCCCCTCCCCAGCCGGCAAAACCCCCTTTTCCCAAGGCAGAGGAGCGGTGGTCAGTAATGGCTGCCACAAAGAACCCTGCAGCTGGATAATATTGTGCAGGAGGAAGAAAGTCGGAACAGTCTTGAAAGTAAGAGAAAGTACTCTGGAATTTGAAAATTGCCAAAGATAAATTGTTTCCAGAGAGAGTTACAAGCAGCGAATGGAATTCCAAAAGGGAAAGTTTTTTTTTTCTTTTCACTCTCCTTCCTAACGTGACAGCGGATGGAACTATAAGAGAAGAGAAATCGGAAAACCTGCATTGGAGGTAATTAAATGCTGAAGGGATAAGGATTTCTGAACATTTAAAAAAAAATCTTTTTTGCTGTGAGTGGGAAGGGAGAGAAAAAAAAATTGGAGCACTATTTGAAAATAAGGAGAAGATTGCCTAGAATTTTAAAGAGTTACTAAACATTAACAAGACTTCTAAAAGATATATTTTAAATGGAACTTTGTGGAACTTTGTGACTAAATACTAACCCCAGAAAGAGAAAGTGAAGAAGGAGAAAGTACTAAAAAGAAACAGCTTATTTGGACTGCTTGGTGATTTTGGAACTTCTGAGAACTATCTTTGATTAAAAGCACTTGGGTGGTTGTTTGGAAAAACTTTTTCTCTCCATAATACCATCACTTGTGGATGGATTGAAACTTGAATACCAAAAATATAAAAAAGAAGAACAAGAAGGGAAGGATTCTCTTGGCACTCTTTTTCAATTTTTAGAAATGGCGGTTTGTATTTATGAAAAACTGACTGCGCAACAGGATTACTGGGACAAAGAAGAAGCCATCTTTGATGAACAAGTGACTTTAGTTGGGGAAGGAAAGGAGAAAGAAGAAAAGGAAAAGGGGATTTTAAGACTTGGAAAAACAACCAAAAAAGAGAAGAATAAGGTGAAAAGTGGATACTACGTTAGAAAAGAACAGAAAGGAGGAAAGCAGAAGAATAAAAGGGAGGTGGAGAGACAAGGGGGTAAAGAGGGCAAGGAGAAGAATAAGCAAGGGAGAAAGGAAGGGATGAGAAGCCTCAATGGTGGGGAGCAAGATGCAAAGAAACAAAAGTCTTTTAGAGACAATGGGTAAACTTTATTGAAAAAGGGATTCTGGAAAGGTACATAAGATTGCATTTTTATATTTGTGTTTAGAAATCTTCTTCTTCTTCTTTTTCTTCAGCGTTTGTCTCGCGCTCTGGCGAGGTCCGCTAATGTCCTTGAGTACTGCTTCCACACCTCTCTGTCTACCACGTATGTCGGGTCTGCCTTCGCGATCTCTAGATCGGCCTTGATCGTGTCCATCCAGCGTTGCTTAGGTCTACCACGCGGTCTCGCTCCTCCGACAGTCACCTTCATTGCAGATTTGATGATGGATTCTTCCTTGGCGCGGCTCACATGGCCGAACCATCGTAGCCGGACTGCCTCATGACCGTGGGGATGGGCACGACGTTGAACCGTCTACGCACTTCTTCGTTCCTGACGCGATCGAGTAGGGTGAGGCCTACCGACCATCGGAGCATTCGCATCTCCATTATCTGGAGTCTGCTTTCGACTTCTTTGGTCGTCGGCCAGCACTCTGCGCCGTATATGGCCACGGAGCGCACCACAGAGTTATAGATTTTCGCCTTCAGGCGCACCGGCAACTTCTTGTCACAGAGGACGCCCATGACGGACTTCCATTTGCCCCACGCTGCGTTGATCCTGGCTGCCACCTCAGTTTGTAGTAGGCCTTCTTCCCCAAGAGTAGTTCCCAGGTACTTGAAGGTGGAGGCGGCGCGTAGCTCCTGCCCATTCACGTGGATGGAGCCTGTCAATTCATTGTCAGTGGTTAGGTATTCGGACTTCTTTAGATTCAGCCAGAGCCCGAACTGCTCGAGGCGGTCGTGCCACTGTTGGACTAGATGCTCGAGTTCAGCCTTGCACAGGTTGGCCAGGAACACATCATCGGCGTGAGCAGCGTCCATGGGGCGGGCGTGTACAGGTCGTGGTGTAATTGTGTCCATCACCAGAATGAACAGCAGTGGTGAGAGAGCAGAGCCCTGGTGTACGCCGACGGTGATATTAAACTCCTCTGATATCCCAGCTGCCGCTTTACACGGCTTTTGTGACATCTGTATAGGAGTTGGACCCATTGTACGAGCAGCTCAGGCACGCCGTGATCTCGCAGTGCGTACCAGATGAGATCGCAAGGGGACTCGGTCGAAGGCCTTTTCCAAGTCCAGGAAGGCGGTGTGGAGCGGGATTTTCTTCTCTCTGTGAGCCTCCATCAGCATCCGCACACATCGAAGATGGCGTCGGTGGTGCCGCAGTTCTTGATGAATCCGGCCTGATTGACGCTGATGTCGGCGATGTCCCGAATGCGCTTATCAAGGCGCGTTCAAGATCTTCATAGTGTGTGACAGTAACCTGACCGGTCTGTAGTTGGAGCAGTCCGCTGGGCTGCCTTTCCCTTCCAGATCAGAACAGTGGTGCTGCGGTACCAGTCGTGTGGCACTTTTCCCGTGGAGACGATGTTGTTGAACAGCTCGCACAGCCACAATGCCGAGCCCGGTAGTGCCTTTTTCCAGAAGTTGGCAGGGATGTCGTCTGGTCCTGTTGCCTTACCGCTTTTCATGGCCTTGATGGCGTCGGTGACCTCACTGGCATAAATGCCTGAGACTGGGCCTTCAACTGGGTCACCTCGCGGGTTCGTGGGTGTGGGAACTCCTCGGTGGAGATCTTCTCGAGTATTGCCGCCACCTCTCAGCAGCGTCTCTGGGGTTGATGATCAAATTTCCCCTTTCGTCGTTGATCCCATGAAACTGGTCAATGTCCAGGGTCTTCCTGTGTCTGCTTTTGGCTGGCGGTAGATCTCATTCTCGCCTTCTGCGTGTTCAGCTTCTCATAGATGTCATCGTAGTGGGAGCTTCTGGCTGTCGCTACTGCTTTCTTGGCTGCCTTTTTGGCCGCCTTGTATTCGCAGAGCTTCGCTGGTCTTGTCCTGGAGAAAGGCCTTGTAGAGCCGTTTCTTCAGGTGTACGGCATCTTGTACTTCCGGTGTCCAGAGCCATGTATCTCGCTCGATGCGTCTCCGTCCTGGCTTGGTGCAACCAAGCTGTTGGCAGCCGGCAGTGTGAACAGTGCTCTTCAGCATGGACCACGCTTCCTGTGGCCCGTCGACCATCTGCAGGAACTGCTCCGGTTTGATGAGGGGTCCCGCCATCTTCTTCTGGTTCCACCACTTGATTCGTGGCTGGTCTGCATTCCTTTTGTCAATCTTGGTCTTGGGCTTGCTGATCCTGATCTTCGCCATCAGCGGCCTGTGCTGACTGCTCGATTCGCACGGGTACACCTTGGCGTTGAGCACGTTTTAGCGGCTCTTCGTCGTACGATGATGTAGTCGATCTGTGTGTGGTGGCTCCCGTTTCTGCTATGGTAGGTGAGGAGTTGAGATTCTCACCTAATGAAGCAGGTATTCGTGATGGTCATATCATGGGAGTCGGCAAAGTCCAGGATCCTCAGGCCATTCTCATTCGTATCGCCTGTGCCGTGCCCACTGTGGCACTGGTGTCCATTTTTGTCCCGCCCTACATGACCATTCAGGTCGCCAGAGATGATGATGTCATCTTCGTGTGGGATCTGCCTGAGTTGGATGTCGAGCAGTTCCCAGAAGGTATCCTTCTCCTCCTCGTGACATCCGGTCTGAGGGGCGTAGGCGGACAAGATGTGTGGCGCTGCCTCTCGGTCGCTACGACGATTATCATCAGCCGTTCTGTGAGGCGCTTAACTTCTGCGACGGAACTTTGCCAGCTTGGACTGACAACCACAGCTACACCGCCGCGGTTTTCCTTACAGCTGGTGTATATGATCTTGTAACCGTCTATAGTCGTAGCCTTGTTGCCCTTCCAGCGAGTTTCCTGGAGGCAGCAGATGTCCAGCTTCCTGTCCCGCATGGCCCTGACGATCTCGGTCGAGCGTCCAGTCAGCGAATCCACGTTCCAGGTGGCCACCTTGAGCGTCTGGCAGTCCTCTGTTCCCCGCTTGCGTTTTTTCACATGGATCGGGTAGTCTCTGTGCGCATCGGACCCGGACGCAGCCGCCATAGCTTTCTCACATGGTGCAGGTGCGCCGTGCTTTCCGCGTGGACCATTTCGTTGATTTTTGGCGCAGGCCAATGGCCTCCTGCGCTCGTCGGTTCCCCCGAACGGGTAGCATTGGACGTGTGTTTTGTAGTGGACGTTTCCACCATGTTGATGCGGCATTTAAGTACTCCAGCCGGCCTGTCGCGTGGGCCTGTCGTCGGAGGGTCTGCTCTCAGTTATGGTCAGCGTTTGATGGCTTCGCGCATCCAGGGGACACCACTTGGAGGTGGCAGACCGCTCGTCCCCCTTTGTGTTTAGAAATAATTTTAGAATATTGGAAATAATATGTAATTTTAAATGTGATAAAATATTTAGTGTAACCTAGTGAAATTTTTGTCAAGAAAAAGAAACCAATGAAATAAATGGGAGAATTGGAGTAGGAGAAGGGGGAACATTTTAACGAAACAATGATTTAAAGCATGTGATGGGGGGGGGGGGATAATTATGGAAAGCATAAGTGTTCCCAGAAAAAGAAGGCAATGAAATAAATGAGAGATTTGAAGTAGGAGAAGGGGGAACATTTTAATGAAATAATGACTTATGTGATGTGGGGGGGAAATAATCATGGAAAATAGGTGTTCCCACAAAAGTATGATATTTAACTGAAAAGTAATGTGTTAAGTGTTTAAGATATAAATGAATATTAATATTAATGAATAGATTTGTATTGGCATTGATAATATTGTATAATTCTGTACCAAACAGAATCCCAATGTAAGCTGTGCATTTTATATTAAGTATTATAAATGCAGGGGAAAGAGATAAAGGCGTCATACTCCAATTAGTGTATAGAAGAAGTTTTGTTAAAGAAGAAAGATAAATGGATAGCCGGAAACAGAACAGACAAAGAATAATAAATATTATGATTTGAATTGAGATGAGATAAATAAAATAAAATTAAGAAAATTCAAAAGAGATGAGAAGCTATATAGAAAATTGAAAATGGTAATAAGATATGAAATGGTATACAAAATGAATATGAATTTGAATTTGTGTCTGTACGAAGAGTTGTAATCCGGGACTAAGCAACTTTCAGAAAAGATGTTTTTTATGTTTCTATGTTTTGTGTTTTTGTGTGTTTATGTTTGATTGAGTTAATAAAACCTTGGAGGAATGTTAGAAGAGGACAATTGAGAATAAAAGATAGCAGAGAATAAAGCAAGTTAGAAGAAGAAATAAGTATAGTGAATAAAAACATATAAAATAGATAAATATAGAAAAGAAATGTAATTGAATAAAAGTAAAGGGAGAAATAATGAGCAACTTAAAAGGATATGTATGTGTTTATAAGGAGATGTGTCAATGGTATATAAAATGTTGTATTTGTTTTGTTAAAATTTACAAATAACTTTCAGAAAAGAGGTTTTATGTTCTTATATTTTATTTTTTGTATGTCTTTAAAAATTAATAAAATTCAAAAAAAAAAAATTATATGCCACCCAACTTCCAGGACAAGGTTTGGGGGGTGGGGGGAGAGTTGTTTGGCTTGAAATGCTTTCTGGCTAATTATTTACTTAGTTCTGGTTATTTCCTGAAAGTTTATGACACAATAAAGCCTTTCAATTTGTATTTGCCTGCCTTTCTGCTTTGCATAGGTGGCACAGGACACTCTTGTAGCTAAATTTTTAGCTTTGCATTAATAAATGTGGATGGCTTCAAATATTTGCCTTCCAACTACAAGATGGCCTAGCTGTGACTGTGTGAAAAACCCAAATATGTGTTTCATATGGATCAGCACAAATGTGCCTGTTTCTGCGTGAAAATAAAGGAAAAGCTTTTCCCTGTCCAATTGTGTCCAACTCTATGGAGTTAGGCTCATCTCTTAGCTGAGGGAACCTGTGTTGTCTGAAAATATTTTTGTGGTCATGTAACCAGCATATCATAGAATTCTCCGACCCTGGGAAAGAGAAGAGATGGTTGTAACAAGCACAAATAACCATTCTCTTGTATCTCATAAATGGCTACCAATAATACCTAAAATCAAAAGTGAGGTAGAAAAAGGATCAATGATATATCCCTTATTGTTGATAAAAGAGAAATGAGGTACATACAGGTAGATTTGATAACCTAGCCCATTTTCCTTGGGCTAATTAACAAACCTGGCTAATTATATACAGTAGAACCTCTGGTCACGACCATAATTCATTCCTTAACTTTGAAGATTTCTTCACCTTCTAATGTTTCGTCTTCAGGAATTTCTGGGTCAGAGATCATGTTTGATTGCCACCCGAGTACGTGTTCATGACCTGATTCAAAAATTTTGTGAATTTTTTTTGGTTGGAACCCGACTTGGTCATACCAGAAGCGTTTGTAACTGTACAGGTTCTACTTGTTCTGGACTAGCAGGCTCGAAAGCCTGCAACTCTGATTGGGCCGCGAATAGCAGATCGTGATTGGTTGCCACAGACTGGTGCAATTGGCTAGTAAACGGGATGCCTCGATTGGCCCTGCCAAGCAGCTGGCAAACTCAGTTTATTGCTTTCATTGGCTTGCCTATAAAAGCGTACCAGCCTTGTATATCAGATCTGAAGTCACTAATAAAGAGCTGTTGTTGTTATCTGAGTCTTGCCTTCATTCTTGAACCATCCTCCCAGATCTAGCACTACTGTATTGTTATTATCAGAGAGCTTCACACCCAAACTGCTAAATATAATTTGTAGCCATGAACATTTCTGGATTGTGATGGTCCTGGTGGGGAGAAGGAGAAAAAAAATAAAAGAATGTGCATGGCAATATTGCGATGCAAACACTGTCTCTTACATACTTGCATGTGGTATCATGATGCATTTATTAAAGGGCAGAATTTGTGTTGTGATACTGCGAAGTATGTCTCATCATTTGGACATCACAATAACAAGCTGTGGGCACTGATGCTTATAGCCTCTTCCCCACTTTGTTGGCTGGAATTGCCTCATAGTGACATTCACACTCCAGCTACTCTCATCTTCATTTCCCCACAGTTCCTTTGGGTCCCATTTTACCTCCCATTTTATCTCAAGAAGAAAATCTGAGTGATGACCGCTGGCTGAAATTCTGATATAGCCAAGCAAGAAGAAAAGGCGGAGGAAGGCTTCAAGATCTTATAAACTGGGGAACATGAGAGGAATATATAAGATAATGGAATACCTGGGAAAGAAGTTACAGGGGGTTATGAAAGGAGCATATAAAATTAAGGGGCAGATAAACATGTTCTGTAGGTATGAAAGGGGAATTAAGACAGCTTACAGGACAGGTATAACTCCAATGCAGAAAGATGGCAGAATAGGCCGTATCAATCCTCCCAGACAGGAAACATGAGTAGATAAGCTAATTCTACTTTGTTGTCAGGCTATATTAATAGAATCTTACAAACTGAAGGTTCAAACTTACCACCACCACTTTTAGCTCCTTGAACTATTAGGGTCCTCCCTAGGTTTCTCTGACCATTAAGCACTGGGGTGCTCTCTCTTGTCTGATTGTTTTCAGGGCAGTACCTCTTCCCTTCATCCATCAAGGTCATCCGCACTTTCCATTACAGATGAGGACAAGGAAAGTGATGGGATGGCTAGAGAAGGAGTACTGGGCCAGGAATTGTGACTGGGGAACTTCAGAGAAAGGGGGGAGCAGGAAGAGCAGAAAAAGACCAACAAGAAAAAAGAGAGAGAGGGGGAGAGAGAGAGAGAGAAGGAAGGAAGGAAGGAAGGAAGGAAGGAAGGAAGGAAGGAAGGAAGGAAGGAAGGAAAGAAAGAAAGAAAGAAAGAAAGAAAGAAAGAAAGAAAGAAAGAAAGAAAGAAAGAAAGAAAGAAAGAAATCATTTGACTATTGTACCAGTTGATCTCCTTGACTAACCTCCAACTCTCAGCCTCATATTTCACTGGACTGCATATGCCTCACATCCACCTAATATAATTAAATAACAATAAATAATGAATGTAACAGGAAATTGTGCTGGCTTAAAATAGAAGGAAATAATGGGAAAGTTCAGCTTTGAGATAAGGTGCTGAATCATTCTGTTAATGTGACGCTTTGGTCAACTTGGCTAATACTGTGGTGCTAATAAAGTCTTAATGGTGCTGAAATGTCTCTTTAATGAAAGGCCAACACAAAAAATAAGGGTCTGTACTGTTATTCAGTGAGAATAACCTTGAGAGGCAGGAGGGGGAGCTGCAACCAAAATAATGGTCAAAGAACAGACATCTCAGTCCACAGAAGGAATGGGGATGTGGAAATCATCTAAGAATTGACCCTACCTAGTTCTCTGGGAAGGCAGGAGGGGAAGAAGTATATTCAGATGTACAAGAATCTGTTATTCTAACCTTATAATAAAAGTAGTATTAGTATCCCTGCTTTTGGTTTCCTGGTCTGGACTACCTGGAAGGGTTGACAGGTTTACAAAATAAATGAAATTATGACCACTGTTAGATTATTTGGATGATTGGGCTGAAATAATCAAGTAAATTCAAAATTAGAAATTCAGGTGAAAATTCACCCACTTGACACATCATGGAATCTCTACATGCCGTACATTTCAATTAGATAGGCACTTATTACATTAATGTCAAAAAGAGAAAAATAAATCTAGAAAGCTGTGGTTTGTCTGCTATCCTTTTGGTCATTGTTATGGCTCAATACTGCTTATATTATTATTATTGTTATTGTTGTTCTTATTATCGTTATTGTTGTTGTTGTTGTTGTTGTTATTTCTTGATTTTCTTCATTTTCCAATACCGGCTAGCTATTACGTGGTGCTCTGCTTCTTGTTTATTATCCCTCTTACACAGTGCAAAATGTCCAAGAAATACCTTACATGGGCTGGAGGGGCATTTAGGAGAGTGATGCAGTCTGGAGTTAGCATTCAATTTGCCAGTGAAATTCTCCTATCCCTTTTATGACACGTCTAAATCCTTATTGATATTTCATCGGTTTGATTCCTATTGCTTTCTTTTGCTGCCTGTTGGCCATTTGTAATAGTTCCAAAGTCGTAAGGGTGTTATATCTGCCTCCGCGGTTTCCAGAGAGAGCTAATATTATTTTCAGGCATCATGAATCAATAAATGGATTGATATGTGTCAGTGAACTTCTTGAGCCTGCAGTCTTTGACACCGATTATATTTTACCCTCTGACCCACTGAGTTGTAAAAGTGCAAATGCAAACAGAATTGGCCATCAAATTAAGATCAACCCCTCCAGCCTTGGCATACCTGTGCAACAGATATTTTTTTTTAAAAAAAACACATCTCTACTGGGTTAAATAATATTATTCTTCCTCCTTGCACTGTGTTTCTTACAAATGGTTCAATATATATATTTTAAAGGCAGAATAATTGAGTAGTAAAAACAATGAACTGGGGTTTTGTTGCTGAAGGAATCCCATGTGAAAAAAATTATCTAGATCAGAGGTGTCAAATTCGATTTCATTTGAGGGCTGCATCAGAGTTGTGTTTGACCTCGGGGGCGGTGGGGCGGTGTGTGTGTGTGTGTGTGTGTGTAAAGAGTGGGCATGGCCAGCTTGACATCACTTGTGCGGGGGTGCCTGTGGTAGCCCTAGCACTCTGCCAAAGAAAACGGGCTCCCAAGCTCCGTTTTCGGCTGCGATGGCCTCCTGCAACCCTCTGCCAATGAAAACAGAGCTTGGGAACTCCGTTTTCACTGACAGAAGTATTGCGGGCCAGATCAAAGCACTGTGTGGGCCAGATATGGCCCGCGGGTCTTGAGTTGGACAGCCCTTAACTAGATGAAATATCTGTAAGGGGATTAGATCAGGTTACATCAACAGAAAATATCATCAAAATGATCTTGGAAGGAGGCTGTGAGGAATCCACGATGGCATTTTGCTTGCTCTTCTGCTTACATCTCCAAAGCAGATCACTTCCTAACCTCCATGTAGAGGACAGAAGATTTATATTACTGGGAGTTTATAAACTTCTATTGCTTCTCATTCCAGATATTTTTTTTAATTAGCAACTGCCTATTAATTATTAATTAATTACAAACAGAGATTTCCCTAGAATGATAAGAGAGGCAATAGAAATTTATAAGCCTCCCCCAAGCCACAGTCACTCACACGATGGCTAGCAATTGGTGGTGGGCATTCTGTTTCATTGAACACAGGCAGCATATAAGGACGGAACATCAGTTGCCACATTCAGTTTTAGCTCTCTGATAAAGAAGCCAGTAGCCCGTAGCAGCCATGAAAATACACAAGGAACCCAAGAGACTGCCGAAATGAAGCCCCCTCCATGTATGCTGCTCCTTGATGAACTCTATACCTGCATCAAGAAATCACTGTTTCCTTTGGAAAGCAGAGATGTTCCTCAGCCATGTTTAGATCAGCAGTGTGCATACCAGTGCTCCAGGGCAGATTCCCTCCCCCCCCCCCAGATTGGCTCTTGGTTCCCCCCCCACGCATTTTGCAGGATAATTTTGAAATCACAGAGGAAACCAACCTAGAAGAAACCAAGTGTGATGACCTGGGGCATGGCACAAAGGCAATACAGTCAGAGAATCAGTAGGAGTCCCTTTAGTAACTCTAACTCTGCCCACAGTGTCCTGGTTACCTTCTGGTCTGGAGAAAAACTCTCCCAGGAACAGCCTTTGGCTGCAGGGATTCAAGTCCAAAATGTGGTCAACAAAAACTTCAACTACAAGTCCAATCAAGGCAAGATGAGGTAAGTAATCTGGCAGGGCAAGAGAAGGAATTCCAGACGTGAAGGAATGACAGTAAATCAACCTGGTTGGGAGGATTCCAGGAACGCATATAATCACAGTCAACACAAGATAAGCTCACGTTTGTTCCCAGCAACCACCACTCTCAGCTTGCATCTCTTTTAAACTCTCTTCCCAGGTGTGCCTAATGAAGGGAATCAGGGCCCTTTCCTCCCTCGTAAGCCACACAACCCACGTTGCTCTCTTCTCTGTTCCTGCGTGCCCTAGGATGAAGAGGGGGTGGATCTGGGTCTTCCTCTGAACTCCCTCTCCCATGTTCTACCTCTTCCCTGCTCTGCCCAGCCAGAGTTTGCCCTTCCCCAGTTTCCTCCACAGCCAACAGAGCCATACTCCCACTCCCTGTCACCTATTCATCTTCCTCCTCGGATTCAGACTCGACAGGGGCATGACACCAAGGAGGGAGGGCAGGATGGGAATCTGGCTGGTTGCAAAGTTTTGTACACCCTTCTCTCTCCCTATGTAGGAAATAGTGCTCATCTAGAATTTTCCATTGACACTGAGGATAAACATAAGCCACCTTAAAAATGCTTCTGAGGATCCACACAGTGAAATGGTATCTTCTGATACAAAAAATTAGGAGCTTTTGCTAAGCACAATAGATGCCATGATTATAAGTTTAGACTAAGAATCATGTTCAGAACTGAAAGATTATCAGGCAGACCCATTTTATCAGGGAATTAAAGACTGTTTGCACAACTTATGGACAATGTGTTTATCAATGCATTCCACTCTGTGTTTTTCTTACTATGGCCCGTGTAAAGAAACAGATGGTAATGAATGGATTTGTTTTGATAATCATGAACTGAACTGAAAGACAGTGCCAGATTTTCAATCGCTCCTTTATACCCAAATAGTAGAAAAGAGATTTGGGGGTAATGATTGTTCTTTATTTTGGAACACAGTACAAGTAATAACAAATATTCCAATATTTGAGGGGCTGCCACAGAGAGGAGGGGATCAGACTATTCTCCAAAGCACCTGAAGGCCAGACAAGGAGTAATGGATGGAAACTGAGCAAGGAGAGATTCAACCTGGAACTAAGGAGAAATTTTCTTGACAGTCAGAACAATCAACCAATGGAACAGCTTGCCCTCGGAAGTCGTGAGATCTTCATCACTGGAAGCTTTTAAGAAGAAACTGGACTTCCACCTGGTATAAGGTCTCCTGTTTGGGCAGGGGGTTGGACTAGATGACTTTCAAGGTCCCTTCCAACTCTGTTAATCTGTATCTATATGAGTCAGAATGACATCCTCCCCACCCTCGCTTCCCCAGCTTTCCTTACACTTTGGGCACATAGGAAAGGGTTGGAATTCCCTGGTTGCTTTTCAGATATCTCAGCAATGCAGCCAGGGTACTCTGAAAAGTTAAAAGATTAATTTGGGTCTATAGTAGGACTTTAGAAGATTAATTTTGAGCAGGTTTGTGAGAGTCCTTAATGATTTCTGAAATGCAGAATTAAGGTGAAAGCTGAAATGCTTGTTCATTCTTAGTCACCGAAATAGTCTGCTTCTAATGACGAGGATGGATCAGTAAAAATTATAAACTCGATTTCTTAGAACAGGGCTGTCAAACTCCCGGCCTGTGAGTTAGTTGCATCACGTGCTTGCCACGCCCACCCCAGTTTAGCAAAGGGGGGGGGGGGAAAGTCCTGATATGTCACGTGACATTGCCATGACAATGTGAGTTTGACACCCCTGTCTTAGAGGGAGTATAATATCTTACAACCCGTTGGTTGGCAGCCAGCAGCCATAACAATATCTCTCCTCTCTCTAAATTACATTTGAGTTTACTGGTCCTTATCCTCTTTATTACTACAAGTATTGATTTGACATTCCTGCTTTTCACCTCTCTGAATGAATGAGAAAAGGAGGATGATCAGCTGGGTAAAATGCAGGATTGGACCTTTGTTTAAAAAAAAAAAAGAATGTCTGAATTGCCATCTGTTTTTGAAGACTGCGCTACTTCACTTTCATTTTTTCAAGGGACATCCACATCAGTGGTGGTGTTGTGGATCGAGGAAATGAGAGGCTAGACCAGAGCATAAGTGGAACAGGCTTTATTCAGGGAATAAAGGGTCGTCGCGTCTGCTTACTAACAGGCAGACCTGGCTAGCGAACGACAGCTGGCTCAGCCCGACAGCCGGCTTTTATAGCCGACTGTCAAACGGAGCCAGCCAATGGGAGCGGCTTGTGCTCCCGCTTAAAGAACGGACCTGGTTGGAAACCCTAACCGGTCCCCAAGACATAACAGGTGGGATTCAATTTTTTTTTACTACTGGTTCTGTGGGCATGGCTTGGTGGGTGTGGCGTAGTTTGGTAAGCCTGGCAGGGGAAGAATATTGCAAAATCTCCATTCTCTCCCCACCCCACTAATCTGCTTTCCAGCTAGGTTCTCCTGTGCAGGGCAACAAAAGAAGACCCAGCCCATCAGCTGGGACTCGGGAGGCAGAGAATAGATGGGGGCGGGGCCAGTCAGAGGTGGTACTTGTTGGTTCTCCAAACTACTCAAAATTTCCACTACCAGTTCTCCAGAACCGGTCAGAACCTGCTGAGTATCACCTCAGATCCACATAGCATATGTGTTGCACCTTTAGAACACTTTCTCTTCACCTACAAAATTAAATAAAAATGAATGATAAAATAAAATAGCTGAAATTGGGCAAGATGCCCAAGCATTTAAGTTCTTTGAGATCGCCTGAAATCCCTGCAGTCTGAAATTGCTGGTGTGAAATTGGTAAAATCTCAAAAGATTTGGCTATGGAGATCCTCAGTTATTTAGACCATGGTTGTCTCAAAGGTGCTTTTTCAAAAGGCAACTGTTTTTCCTTTAAGATGTTTCACTTCTCACCCAAGAAGCTTCTTTAGTTCTGGCTTCTTGGATGAGAAGTGAAATGTCTTCAAGGAAAAACAAAGTCCAGTTGCCTTTTTTGAAAAAAAAAAATCTTTGGGACTCAGAAGATTTGATAATCTGGTGCAACCAGGTTGGGAGGGACATTGTGTTATAAGAAAATATGGCATTGGTTGGGACATTGATTAAAGAAAGTTGATAAAGTTGGGAGAAGATATTAGGAGGTGAGCATAGGTTCTGTGGAATCAAAGCTAGTTTAAGATGTGTTAGATAAATTTCCTTCTGGGTTCAGCTCCAAGTGGGGAAAAAGACACTGGAAACATGGTGACTGCTTGGAAAGATGGTTTAATGTTGGACAGAACCAAATGGCTTGGAGCTCCAAAGTGAAAAGGATGATCACATGCTTCAAGATGTTGGCTGAAGGAAAAGAAGAGGCAAGATGCTGAGAGTGCAATTGTTTTATACCCTCTGTTGGGTCCCACCTTAGTGTTTCCTGTTCCTGTGTAAGAAATGTATCCCATTGGCTGTCAGACTCTGGGGGGCGGGGTCTTAGCTAACTTTGTAGGGTTTGTCTGGATTACATGGCTTCACCTGAGGGCTGGCTGATGTAATCTTCCCAGGCCATGTGGTGAGATGGGTAGAGGGCTTTGTTATGTAGAATACTCTGGCCCAGGCCTTAATGGCCTGCCCATTAACAAAGGTGGGGGTGAGTTTCTGCCTCTGTTTTCTACTTCTCTTTTAGTGGAAATATTCTGCCTTTTTAATATATCCTAAAGTATTTTATTTTTCTAGGAGGGGTGTGTGGCAGGGGTGGATTTTTACTGGTTCTGTCCACCTCTGTAGAACCAGTAGCTCTGAAGAGCAGCAGACATAGAACCGGTTCTATGTCTGCTGATGATTTTGCCCACCTGCCCACCTGGGATCTTACCTGACCTTTATTTCCTGATTTTTTTCAACTTCAGCTGCCATGCGAGGCACAGCTGCAGTTTAAAAAGCAGGAAAAAAGGGCTTTTTCAAAGGCTGCTTCTTGGCATGCAGCGCTGCTCAGCTGTCCAGGCACCAGGCTGATGATGATTTACAGGCGCGCGCCGGCAGGGAATTTACATCGTAAATCACTGAACCTCGTAAATGACCGAACTGGTAGTTAACCCTGTTGGATCCCACCCTTGCAGGGTGGGTTATAACTTCCAACTGATGGATCCCACAATTGTACCTCTCTGAAAAGCAACAGAGTTCCCACAATACTCTGTTTATTTTTTCAGTATATTGTTGCTTTTGTAGTACAACCATTACTTCATAGTACCTACTCCATACCTGACCTCACTGATTTATAAGAGGATGCTATATCCAGTCAAATCTAATCAATTACCTTGTTTTATCCAATCAGCTGTATAACTAATCTGCATAGCTCTACATAGAGAGATTGTATCCCTGCCCACTTAAGGTTTCACCTTTGCTGACTCGGGTATTATAATAATCTATGCTTCAATGGAATTGTGTGCTTTTTTTGTAGTTTAAATGAACTTTTATGGACATTGTGAGAAAAATTTCTCCTACAATCTTTGCCTGACTCCACTTGCTCTTTTCCCTATGTGTTTGTCAACAAAGCAATTTCAGCAGCAAACAAAATGAGAATATTTCCAAAAGCAGGGGGAGGAATATTCCAGATAACATAAAATAAAAAAAAAATCCCATGTTGACATTTGGTTGGGCATAGTTATCAACCTCCATCATATACAAATAAAGAAATCACAACATTTTTCAGGGTTCCCCTCCCCACTCCTGAGATAGTTATTTCTGGTGGGTCTTTCCTGTTTGTGAAAGCAGCAACTGCTATGATTAATAGTGTTTTCTGCCTCAAATCATCTTTTGCTGTCAGCACTACCAAATTGATAAGAATGAATGAGCTTAGCACAAAAAGCCAGCCTTGTTCCTGGTTTCTGCTAAGCCAATTAGCGCCTTTTTTTTAATAAGTGTTCAATTGGCCCATTAAACTTGCAGCCTTCAAACAATAATTCAACATTAGATATGCCAATAGCTTATAGGAAGGAGGGTTGTAACCCTTTTGATTGGTTATAAATAAATGCATACTCTTAGAGATCAGGGACCCATCATCAGTCTGACTAGAACGGTGTTTACTCACTAACATAAATCTAAAAGGATAACAATATATTTCAAGCAACTCACATGAAATGGGACTGTTAAAATTAGGGCATGGAAACTGATTTCTTGGTTGAGTGAGGGTGATCTATGGGAAATTACCTCTGCAACAAAACAAGCTTGTGATCCCCCCTTTTCTCCTATTTCAGCTCACTGAAATATATATTAGAATGACATGTCTCCATTGCTGTCAACTGCTGTTGTGTATACGGATGCGTGTTCAGTTTTGGTCTGTTTCTCTTTGGGTTTATAATTAAATATAGATTTATAAATGGTTTGTCTTGATAATATAAGATACTATAAGGAATATAAAATGATAATTAAATACTGTTAGTACACACACACTCTCTCTCTCCCTCCCTCCTCCCGCCATACACACAATTTCCCAGGTCTAGTAGGGGTCAATTTGAAAGCAATATATACTAGACCCCAATTCTCTCCTTCCTAGGGGGTCAGTGGGTAGAAGGAGAAATGCAGTTTATCATAGAGCATTTTCCCTGCTCTGGGAATACAATGTGATCAGGATGACATTCATGTTCTATATGAAAGCAATGAGGAGGCAATGGCAACACGGAACCAAGGGACTGAATGTGAGTTCTAAGAATTTCATTCGTTTGCCAAGTGATTGTATACACTTAAGCCAAGGGTTGAGTGAGAGCATATACCTAGGGAAGCAAATATATTGTAGGATTGGTGCCTTAAGGAAATATAGGGAATGCATGTTTCATGTGGAAGACCAAGGATGGATAAGTGCTCCTCTCTATTCATCAATGGAGGTAGTTGCTATTGTGCTATATGCAGCATGATTCTCCTTCTGGGTATGACTTAACTGGAATTGGATTTAATGGCAGATTTGAGTCGTCTCTGCCAATTGGCTCTTTGTAGAAGTCATTAACAATAAATACCCTAACTATTAGAAAAACAAAAGAGTCCCTGCAGATTTTAATCTGCTACTTATTGGTGACTATAGGGTATGGCACTCATCTCTGTTTCAAAGCCATGACTCTATGTCTGAGCCATTTCCACAGTCTTGTGGCCAGCATGAAGCGCTGTTTCTTCCTCACCAAAGTGCTATCTATTTATCTACTCACATTTGCATGCAAGGGTGGGATTCAAAAAACCCAACAACCAGTTCTCTGCTCAGTTGTTGAGTGAGCATAGCCATAGTGGGCGTGGCTTACTGAAATTTCCAGGAGAGCCGTTTTTCGCCTTTCCCAGAGTCCGGAGGCTTCTATCGGACCTCTGGGAAGGTGAAAACGGGCTCCTCTGGGCTCCGGAAGCCAGAAACAGGCCTGTTTCTGGACCACTGAAACTTCCGGGAAGGTCATTTTTCACCCTCCCAGAGTCTCCGCATGGACCCTGCACTGACCTGCATCAAAAATGAGCTGCCGGGAGACTCCTGGGAGGAGCGGGGTGGGGTGAGCAGGACCAGCTGGTCGGTTCAACTACTGGTTCGGCGAACCAGATGTAAAATTTAACATCTGATTCACCCCAACTGGCCCGAACCAGCTGAATCCCACCCCCATTTGCATGCTTTCAAACTGCTAGGGTGGGCAGGAGCTAGGTAAAGATGGGTGCTCATCCCATCGCATGACGTTTGGTTCTTGAACTCAGGCTGTTGGTTTTTTTTAGCCGACAAGCTCAGCATCTTAATTGCTGAGCAACCCCACTGTCTACCCTAACTATTAAACTGAACAGTAAATATGTCTATAGGCTATTGGATAATTTGATCTTAATTTAATCTTATTTGGTTCTCCAGCATAGATATATGATATGCCAAGGTTCAACACAGTATGTATTAAATCCTTATTCCCCTAACACTGGTGTGAGCTTTTATTATTTTCTTTATAGACATTACTTGAATGCTACCCACATCATCAGAATTCCTGTAGTATACAGAAGATCTGGAAAATCAGAAGCAAACAGAGTCTGTACAGATGCAAACCATTCTTCCTGCTGAAAAGGGGAGAATAAAGAAGTTAAAAAATTGAATCTTGTTTCCACTCTAAATAGGGCTTGTGTTTTATAATTGGCATTTTTCTTTAATGGTCTTTTTTAATTTTGGCAATACGCATAACTTCTCCAAGAGAGTTGCCTTTGAGTTACTGCCTGTGAAGCTTCTTTCTCCAGTGTTGGCCAAGAAAAGCCTGACAACTGATCTTTGCAGTGGGTACAATTTTCTAAAGACACCTAGGACCAAGTGGCTGAGAAATAGGAGTTGGTTGAACAGGATAAGACAATTGCAATAAAATTAGAATAAATGAAAGAAGTCATAATGTAGCTAGCTATTCATAGGATGAAAAAAAAAAAAGCTCTAAAATAGTATTGGTAGCGCCCAGTTACATAAGCATAAATAGAATCAGTGTGGTACCCTTTAATTTTTCAACATCTAATTTTAGTTCAAATTTTGGTGACAACTTAATCAAGGCTGTCAAGAAGTCTCTTAATGTCAAGTCCTATGTAAAGAAGAAACCAACTCAAATTATAGTCTTTTAGATTTTCTAAACAACCCCTGAGTCCTGGAGCAAGCAATTAAAATCAAACAGGTTGCTAAATCTACTAATTGGACTTATATTTTTGGGGAAAGGGATAGTGGAAATGAAAACATTCAAGTTCAGCTTCCACTAATCTGTACTTGAAGGAGGCCTGGCAGACAACAAACTACCCACACCTGATATATATAGTAGCCTTGGCATAATGATTCAAATGCAGTATTACAGGCTAACTCTGTCTGCAGTCTGGAGTTCGATCCTGATGGAGCTCAAGGTTGACCCAACCTTCCATCCTTCTGAGGTCAGTAAAATGAGGACCCAGATTGTTGGGGGCAATAGGTTGACATTTGTAAACCACTCAGGCAGTGGTGGGATTCAATATCTTTTTCTACCAGTTCTGTGGGCATGGCTTGGTGGGCATGGTGTGGCTTGGTGGGTGTGGCAGGGGAAGGTTACTGCACAATCCCATTCCCTCCCCACCCCACTAACCTGCTTTCCAGCTCCGTTCTCCTGTACAGGGCAACAAAAGAAGACTCAGCCAATCAGCTGGGACTCAGAAGGCAGAGAATAGATGGGGGCAGGGCCAGTCAGAGGTGGTATTGGCCGGTTCTCCGAATTACTCAAAATTTCTGCTACCGGTTCTCCAGAACTTGTCAGAACCTGCTGAATACCACCTCTGAGCTCAGGGAATGCTGAAAAGCACTATGGGACACTAAGTGTAAGTGCTATTCCTATATACACACAGTCAACACCCACCCACCCCATAATCATCTCCCCCAAAAGTAATGTATTTGGTGTAAGGTGCTAGGTTTTTTTGCCTCCTGGGCCACCTGATGCTTTTGTATCTTTTGCTTAGCATGCACACATTGAGAAAATCAAAGCAAAATCACCCTGCTGAAATTTGGCAGGAAATTTGCCAGATAAAGCATTATAATTTTCTCCCGAGTTTTGATGGCATCTTTTTGAAAACAAAACCAAACCAGGTTTAGTCTCTGGCTATTTTAATGAGCTTGTGACAATTTAATATCCTGTTCTGTTCCACTGGGAAACAAAAATGTAAACATTTGTCCTAACTTTGGGTTATATCATAGTTGCACTCTGAAAAAATCACAGAGAAATGTGATTTTAAAAATGAATGATTGGGGTATAATGGGCTGCCTGTAGGGGAGATGTAACCATATTTAAGTGAAACATACTTATGTACAATCCGCTCCAGTAGCATGAGTTCAGCAAAATTAAGATTTGCGCTTGGGTGGAGAGTTGCAATCGCTCCATGAAATCTAGTTACACTCTCCCTACAGACATTTCCTGTCAATACAGGAAGATTAGGGGTAATGAAGGGGCAGAAAGGTAATAGCATATGCCCTCATTGTGTCTTTGTGCAGACTTTAATCCTCCCAACATATGGGGAATATATATGGAGAGAGGTATACATGTACATGTACAGACACAAATCACAACATGCCTACAATGGGAAGAAGATCTTTATTCTTCTCACCAGTTATGACTGCATGAAGGAAACTAAGTTGGGTGACACAAATGTCGTGTAATAGACAAAAAACAGTGTTCCATTTATAGGATGCCACCTTGCAGGATCTCAGTTTAAACATACTAGACAATTAAAAAAAATCTTTTAGCAACTGTGGATCGTAAAGAGGAAGCAAGTCCTTTTGATTTCTTATTTTCCTTATGGCTCATAGTCTTGATGCTTCTCAATGAGTGTGTGTGTGTGTGTGTGTGTGTGTGTATGTGTGTGTGTGTGAGAGAGAGAGAGAGACATATGTGAAAGATCCAAATGATGTCCTACTCTGGTTTTTTTTGGGGGGGGCCAAGACTACTGTAGCTTGCCTATTTACAGTATTTGCAGGGGAATAAAATTACATCGCTTGATTTTTACATGCCCTCTTTAGAAGGTTTATCTGCCAAATGTTCTATTTGAAACGTTTACTTCAGTAGTTGGAAGAGGCCTGCTCTTGGCTTTATTTAGAAAAACAATTTTTGAAAAATCTCAGGGATTACTTCTTCCCATGGAGAATATCTATAGCTGCACATAATGTGCACAGTCTTCTTATTTTAATCCCTCTCTCTCTCTCTCTCTCTCTCATCCCCAGCCACCAGAGGGTTTTCTTCATGGTGCAGAACAGAGAAGCGAAAATCTGATTCCTACCTTCCATCTCTTGTCCTCTTGCTGCTGTTCTGTACATTAAAATGTAAAGGTGGGAAATAAGGAAAGTCCCTTTGGGAATATCCATGCTAATTGCTCACAATATTGTTTCCAGGAGCTTTAAAAAGTTCTGCACTTTTATATAGATAGATAGCATTAGATTGCTGTTTTGAAATCCTCTTTTATATAGCTAGTGTTAGATTGCTATTGTTAAATCCCCTCTCTTATTTCTTACCTGGTGTTCATGTCTCTGTTTCCTCTGTTTTGCCTGCTTTTTCTCCTGTTTTGATAGTTAATTGTTTTTGGTTTGTTTAATTGTTTAATATTTTTTTTAATAAATGAACTTCAAGCTACATTTTTTACTAATTTTAATGGGGAGCATCAGTGGTGCTATTCAAATATTTTTAGTACTGATTCTGTGGCTGTGGCTGTGGCTGTGGCTTGGTGGGTGTGGCAAGGCTTAGTGGGCGTGGCTTGGTGGGCATGGCAGGAGAAGGACACTGCAAAATCCCATTCCCTCCTCACCCTACTAACCTGCTTTCCAGCTCTGTTCTCCTGTGCAGTGCAATAAAAGAAGACCCAGCCAATCAGCTGGGACTCAGGAGGCAGAGAATAGATGGGGGCGGGGCCAGTCAGAGATGGGATTTGCCAGTTCTTCGAACTACTCACAATTTCCATTACCAGTTCTCCCAAACTGATCAGAACCTGCTGAATACCACCTCTGGGTGGCACATGTGCTTGGTCTGATCTGATATAGGGATTGGATAGGAGTGTGTGGGGACCGAACTAAACTAGAAATTATTTATTTATTTATTTAATTATTTGTCAATCGCTTACAAGATAATAGGTATAAGTATAAACATAGCTATGAATACATGAAATGGATACATATAAGAAAAATAAAAAGAAGCAATAGGACAGGGACAGTAGGCATGTTGGTGCGCTTATGCACGCCCCCTACAGACCTCTTAGGAAAGGGGTGAGGTCAATAGTAGACAGTCTAAGATTAAAGTTTTTGGAGTTTGGGGAAGAAACCACAGAGTCAGGTAGTGTACACTGACCACTCTGTTGCTGAAGTCGTATTTCTTGCAATCAAGTTTGGTGCAGTTAACCTTGAATTTGTATCTATTGTTTGCTCTTGTATTGTTATGGTTGAAGCTGAAGTATTCATTGACAGGTAGGACATTGCAATGTATGATTTTATATACTATACTTAGATCGGATCAAAGGCGGCATAGTTCTAGGTTTTCTAGGTGTAGAATTTCAAGTCTGGTGGCATAAGGTATTCTGCAATGAATAGAGGAGTGGAGAACTCTTCTTGTGAAATACTGTATTTCTGGACTTTCTCTACTGTGTTAATATCAGATACGTAATGTGGGTTCCAGGCTGATGAGCTGTATTCAAGTATTGGTCTGGCAAATGTTTTGTATGCTCTAGTTAGTAGTGTGATATTACCAGAGAAAAAGCTACGTAGGATAGGTTAACAACTCTTAATGCCTTTTTGACTATGTAGCAGGGCTCTAGCACTTAGGTCATTACAGATGAGTATTCCAAGGTCCTTGACAGAGTTCCGATCATCAACAAGGTCTTGACTATTCAGCTTGTATTTTATTTTCTGATTTTTTTGCCAATATGTAAGACACAGCATTTGTTTGTTGAGATTTGAAGTTGCCATTTGTTTGACCATTCTGATACATAGTTGAGGTCTTTTTGAAGGGTAGCAGTATTGTCGGTGGTGTTGAATAGCTTTACATCATCAGCGAAGAGAATGCAGCTGCTCTTAATATGATCACAGAGGTCATTTATGTAGAGTATGAAGAGAGTTGGTCCTAGAACACTGCCTTGGGGCACACCACTGTTGACAGGTACAGAATTTGATAGGACGCTCCCAATTTTGACCATTTGTTGTCTGTTTGACAGGAATGCCTCTATCCAATTATGCAGGTGTCCAGAGATACCATAAGATTTTAGTTTTAGGAGTAGTTTGTCATGTACCACTGAATCAAAGGTTTTACAGAAGTCTATGTAGATTGAGTCTATTGCTTTTCCCTGATCGAGTTGTGTAGTCCATATGTTTTTGCAGTGTAAGAGTTGCAGATTACAGGATAGTTTTTTTCTGAAACCAACTTGTTTATTAGAGAGTAGGTTATTTGTCTTTAAGTGGAAGATAATGGATTGCTTAATCATTGATTCCATGACTTTACAGGTGACGCAGCATAAAGAGATTGGTTTGTAATTTTCAACTAGGCTGCAGTCTCCCTTTTTGAAGATGGGGATGACCATGGCTTGTGACCATAGTTTGGCAAGAACCTGGTCCTGAAAGATTTTTCAAAGATTATGCTCAGAGGTTTGGCTATGGCAGTGGATAGCTTTTTAAAGAAGTAGGCATATATTCCGTCCGGTCCAATAGATAGAGATGGTTTTAGATTGCTGATTGTTGTTTTTCAACATTGTCTTCTGTAAAATCGATATGTATTAGGTCATTGTAGTTATCTGTGGTTCGACTAGGAAATACTCGGTATGATCCATTACTGTTTACAAATACTGAGCTAAAGAATGTATTAAAGAGGTTAGCTTTAATGGTGTGACTAATGCGAAGTCTTTACCATTAGATCCTTTCAGGGGTGGGATGGACCTTGAGTCTTTTAGTTTGTTGTTTACAAAGTTGTAGAAAGCACGGGTGGAATTTGTACGTAGAAGGTTTTCCTCTTGTTTAATATAATAATTGGTGCATTCAGTCTTTATCTGGTTATCCACAGTATTTTCCAATCCTCCTTTTTGTTTTGTTAGAGTTGTTAATACAGCAAATGCAATCCCAATAAAATGAAGATTCCCATGCCAATTTGGCTGAACTTTGGGAGCAAAGAAGGGGAAGCAGGAGGGAAAATAAGCCCTTGAATAAGTCAAAGGTCCAGAAACAGCTGGACAATTAAAGAGAGACAGAGCAGGGGGGGCAAATCTCCCCACGCAAATCAATCCAGATAAAGGGAAGTGCTGTTCTTTACCAAGAACCTCACTTAGTGCCACTTCATTTAACCTTCATCTCTGGATTCCATCCTCAAAATATTCACATACATGTCCTGCTTCAGTTTAAGGAACAGCAAAACTATTCAAAACCTCCTCTTAAGGGCTTTCCAAGATCTGACCAAATCCCATCCTCCCTAGCAGTTTGCTTTTGCACTTCTTCCTTGAAGCTAACAGATGGTGTGCCACTTCTCTTCCTCTCTTGCACAGTTGTAAGTTCATAGTACATAGGAGACAAGGAACAAAACGTTGCTGTACAGAAAATTGATAATATATCCTATTACTTTTCTTTCTCCAATCAACCTCTTTAGCATGGAATTCACAGTTCTCATTAAGGTAAAGGTAAAGGTTCCCTTGCACATACGCGCTAGTCATTTCCAGCTCTAAGGGGCTCTTCTCCATTACAAAACTGAAGAGCCTCTGTCCAAAGACGTCTCTGTGGTCATGTGGCCAGCATGACTAAACGCCGAAGGTGCACAAAATGCTGTTACCTTCCCACCAAAGTGGTCCCTATTTTTCTACTTGCATTTTTACATGCTTTCGAACTGCTAGGTTGGCAGTAAGTGGGATAAATAATGGGATCTCAGTTTGTTATGTGGTGCTAGGGAGTCAAACTGCTGAACTGCTGACCTTTCTGATTGACAAGCTCAACGTCTTAGCCACTGAGCCGCAGCCTCGTCAAACTATGCTTATTCCCCTAAATGTGTATCTACAGTAATTCAATGACCCTTGAGATTCTTCCGGAATTGTTGCTATCTGTCTTGTGTACAACCTGAGCCTTGGAAACAGAGAGAACGGTACTACTTTGGAATCTGAAATGTCAATTTTTTTTTAGCACCCTTAAAAACTCATAATGAACTTATCCTCCTTGAAAAAAAATATGTAATTTCTGCCGAGTTGAGGATCACATCGGGATATGAAGGCCACATTTCAAAAGAAATTAGGGCTGTGATGTAATACGAGCCTGAGTTTTGGGGAAATTTGTTTTTTTCTTAATGGTAAAAAGGGTTCCATAGCATTTGCAAAGCTTTTAGGGGCCATATTGCTCTAGATCAGAAAGTGGGTTCTGATAACCATTGGTGGTTTTTAGCTTCCCTTTTCATATCCATGATCTGTGAATTTCCATGACCTGTAGAAATCAATTCAATGTCAGGTGAGGCAAGCTTATTTCCCTTAGAAATGAACCTCAGTGTCATTTCTTTTTATCCATAAAATGGCTCCAATGTAGTGGTGGGATTCAATTTGTTTTACCACCAGTTCTATGGGCATGGCTTGGTGGGTGTGGCAAGGAAAGGATACTGTAAAATCCCAAGTCAGAGGTGGTATTTGCCGTTTCTCTAAACTACTCAAAATTTCCGCTACCGGTTCTCCAGAACTGGTCAGAATACCACCTCTGCTCCAATGTCATTGTAGGTAACAATACACAGCACAAGCCTAGTATATTCTTTTTCAAACCAAATGATCTTCTTTGGGCTAAGTGTTTCCTTTGGAAAAATATTCAATACCCCTCAATAAGAATAAAAATTCTGCTTCAATAGACAATTATCAGTGCATGAACAAAGGGGAAAATCTGCCATGGGCTTCAGTAAGACTGATTATGTCAAGAGCAAGGGTAGCGCCAGGGTTAGAATGCAGTATTGCTGGCTAATTCTGCCGACTGCCAGCAATTTGATTCTCACCAGCTCAAGGTTGACTCAGCCTTCCATCCTTCTGAGGTGGGTAAAAATGAAGACCCATCTTGTTGGGGCAATATGCTGACTCCGTAAAGCACTTAGAGAGGGTTATAAAGCACTGTGAAGGAGTATATAAATCTAAGTGCTATTACTATGAGAAATTTACCAAAATTGAGTTCTCTGTGGTCTTCAAGAAAGCCAGCCAATGTCTGACTTTCTCCAGGTAAAAATCTGCACCAAAATCTACTTCCTTGGGAAAAGAGGTGTTCCCCAAACAATTTAAACTGCTTAAAACAATTAATTATATGGCAAATAACTGGAATGCTTTTGAAACAAACAAAATTATTACCCTCGGGGGTGTTTGAAGTCCACCAATCAAACTCTTATAAGTTGGTGAAAGGTTTTTCCCTCTTTCTCTCTGTTGCGGGACCTGTATTATTCTATTAATTTTTCCCTCCAGCAAAATTGACTAGTAACTTATGCCCAGGCTAGAATTCCAGTTAATCATGTATTATTAATTAAAATATCAATCTTAAGGCAAAGTGCGTAAACAAGTGACAAGAGAAAAAGGAGCTGCAACCTGCTGAGGGGGTTCAAGCAATCATCATTAGATTCCTTCCTGAAATAAGTCAAACGACTAGCACACACAGAAGTATCACTCAACTAATTTATCATAGTTTATCATATTTACTCAGTTGCAAGATACATTCACTCCACATTTTCCCAAGAAGAGCCTGGTTGCATGTTTGTGCATGAACATTAACATTAAAGGCAAAGAATCAATGGCCCTGAAGGTGTTGTCTTCTGGAAAATTTGCTCAAAATTGTACACACAAATCTTCCTGCAGTGCTGAGCAATAGCAAATAGCAATCTTAAATACTGAGCTGAAGTAGAAAATGCTCACGTGCAGTAAAATGGAACAAGTAAAAAACAACAACACCTTTCTTGCATCCCTTTTATTAAAATCAATTATATTCCTTGAAGTGACAGGAGGAATAAAGAAATGAAAGAAAGGTTAGACTGGGGGATGGAGATTTTGCTTCCAGGATAAGTGGTAGAATTATAGAGGAATTATGGGTCATTTAGCTGATGTTGCCAAAATTTAATTTCATTAAGCATGACACATATTACTCTGGCCTCGAGTTAGAAGTGAAGTTTTATGCACAATAAAGCTCTTGAATTGAGAGCACGTTATATGAGCAGATTTATAGACCAACTCAACAGCAACCAATAAAAATGGACGTGGAGCAATGGGGGTGGGCAGAAAGGCCACCTGTCTGAGGATCCAGAAAGGGTGTCAAATTTAGATGTATCATATTATTTTAAAAAATGAATGTAAAAAGTATGAGAATTGTACTTCACTCTTTGCTGTGGAGACCTTGCTTCGTTGCCATTGGCTATCATATTTAATTTTTATTATGGTTAGGGATATCCAAAAATAGGACATTATTTGAATTTCTGTAAGTTCCTGAAAGATCCTGAACATATTTGAAACATTGAAATAGAATCTTTACAGTAGTCCAACTAAACAGCTAAACAGACTCATGGGTTGGAAATTAGGGCCAAAAACCAAGATGGCAGCTTTGGCCACTAACTTGGCTTTTTATTTATTTATTTTTCACATCTCTAACCTGCCTATATCTCTCAAAGAGGGGCTATTATTATTATTATTATTAATTTATTTTTAATATACTAATTCCATCTTTAGTTGAACAGTGTGTTGTCTGGGTACAAATATCTTTGTTGACAATAATCAAAATTTGCAACATCTTTTGCCCATCTTTGTGAATACCCTTGGTGAAGACTGAAGCTGAAAGAATAATGGTTCAACTACGATAGCCCAACTGTTCATTCTCTCTACCATTCTGTATTCCATCCTACTGAAGCTTATTCAAAGATGAAAGGATAACATTAAAAATTTAAGCTAGCTCCAATTAAACTACCATCTCCAAAGGTTTTTTGAAAGGGATTTGCACTATTTACAAAACAATTGAGCCTGCAGTTTGGTTATATGGAAGAATTTCTACAAATGCAGGCTATCTCCTCTGACTAAACCCAGTCAGGGAAACAGAGTAGAATTGATACAGAGTCCTTCTCAGAATCTATGTTTTCCAAAAGGGCATCCTCTCCCTTTCCCTCCAGCAAGAAGCTAGATGTTTTTCTTTCAGCTCAAGAAGACTCACAGCTTGACTCTTCAATTTCCTGAAGGACAACGGCTGCCCACGAGCATCTTTCTGTTTCCTCCTTAATCGGGGAGCTCAAGTGATCCAGAACAATCAGTCAGAAGGAAATTGCATACAATTAGCTCCTCAAGATGAAGAATTGGTATCCTTTGTTGTAAGCTGTGAGCTAGCAACTTTGGAGTGGCCACCTGGCTTCCCCTTGCAAAGCTTCTGAACCCTTCTTTCAGATGGATGAGACCTTCAACGGCAAACGAGGAGCCGTAGCTGGATTGGTGTCAGCAAAAAAACAACAACAAAAGTGCACTTCAAAACCTGACAGGTGCAGCTGCGACTAATCAAGCCTATTTACTGCAGTTGCTTCATCAGGAGAAAAGAAAGCCACTGCAGGGGGGTAGCTTTGCAATCAGTGAGGTGGGATGTTGTGCTGAGGGAAACCTGTCCCTATATCTTGTGACCTTGTTGGTTTGGATAGCTGCTGCCTGTTCCTGAGGAGCAACAATCTTCAGCCATCTTATAAGGTCGCCCCAAAGATCAATGGAGGTCGTAATTTCTAAGTCTGGAGGAGGGGGTTGCTCTGTTCAGCTGATTGGTCACAGGGGTGGGATTCTACCGGTTCTGTCCAGCTCTACAGAACCGGTAGCTCAGAAGAGCAGCAGGCACAGAACTGGTTCTGTGTCTGCTGCTGTTTTGGCCCACCCGCCCACCCGGGCTCTTACCTGTCCTTCATTTCCTGCTTTTTCAACCGCAGCTGTTTTGCGCGGCACAGCTGCGGTTGAAAAAGCAGGAAAAAAAGGCTTTTCCAACTGCTGTGCACCCGCACGCAGCGCTGCTCAGCTGTCCGGGCAGCTCAGCAGGTTGTAAATTGCACTCGCGGGACTGGCGCATGTGATGCAGAGCAATGGAACTGGTAGTTATACTGGTCGGATCCCATCCCTGATTGGTCTGATTACAGTTTTCTGGGGAGGGGATGGCTGGCTGGATTGATAGAATCTAATACAGTTTGGAGAGCTAGCTTGATAGAATGGTTCAGCTATGCCGATGAGTGGAACTGCATTGCTACACAAGCCCTTGCTTGCACATATACTGCATGCGAACCTCCATCTATATACATTTAATAAAGTGACACAGGAAATTGGGAAGAGATGCACTTAGATAAATGAAGAAAGTAGCTCAAGAACTAAAAAAAATAACAAAAACTCTTCAACACCCTGAAATGATGGAATGTTATTAAATTGCAGAAGTGCCTAGAAAAGCAATACAGGAAGCAGTCAATTGTGAGACTGGAATCTTGGTTGTTGAGTTAAGCAAGAAGCCCTCTCATGCGACTGCTTCACTCAATGGCTATACTCCGGATTGTGATTGTTAAGCGATCTTCCCGGTTGTTAAGCAGACGGAATGAAAATTCAGCTCCCTTCTTTGCACGGAAGGAAACTGCTCCAGTGGGGTAAAGGTATGAAGCTCAGGTCTTTGGGATGTTCATTTAGTGACTGTTTGAAGTGACAACGGCACTGAAATTTTTTTCACACTTATGACTGTTGCAGCACATGATTACAATTCAGATGCTTGACCACTGATTCACATTTATGACGGTTGCAGTGTCCCAGAGTCATAAACGTCCCTTTTGCCACCTTCTGACAAGCAAAGTCAATGGGGAATCCGGACTCAGTTAACCCACAGCGTTACTAATTTAAGAACTGCAGTGATTCACTTCACAACTGTGGTGATAAAAGTCATAAAATGGGGGAAAAACTCACTTCACAAGTTTCTCACTTAGCAACATCAATTTTGGGCTCAGTCGTGGCCGTAATAGTAAACTGCTGAGGACGGAACCCTGACAACAAATATAACATACTGTATGGAGTGAGTAAGACAACTAAGAATCCCCGTGGTGGAGCTGACCCCGATCCTAATCATGGGGATCACTCTGATTAAAGGAGAACACTTATGGATCCCTTACTCTTCCTTTCTTCCCTACTGTAGTCTTTATTTATTTATATCTCTATGTAATTTTATGGTCTCCTATCACATCTACATTGACTCTGCGCATTGTACAATAACATTTATGTAAATAACAAAACATACTGTGGGAGGATTTGTACAGAACAGGCTTTATATGCTTGCCATTGGTATTGTCTGGAGGCAATATTAAAGAAATAAATATAAATAATATAAGTATTGTTAATAAATACAGTATAATAATGAGCATAATCTATTGCATGTCAATTACCACATTTCTCTGCCTTTGGGTGAGTCTTTTGCTGGACAATTTTCTGGTATCCAAGGAAAACTATCTTGATTTACTTTGATTTTTCACTGTTTATGTAGAAAAATGCTAATTAGGAAGCCTATGACTATATTAAAGCAAGTTACACCAAAACACCAAGGTTTCCATGTGGGAGAAATTGGCATCAAGGAAGTGTTTTTAATCCTTTTACAGTTCTAAATACTGACAAATGACAAACAGGCCCAAGGGAGAGCTTGATTTGCACAAAACAGTTTGGTGTCAGGGGAGAAAAAGCTGTGAATTGTTGAAGCCTTCAGATCCAAAGCCAACTGCTTAGGAAACCCAGCAGAATACAGGCAGTCCTTGCCTAACAATCACAATTGGAACCAATAACTCTGTTGTTAAGTAACACAACAGATAAGGGAGACAACACATGATGGCGACAGACCTACAACCTCCCTCCCACTTTGGGCATTAAGCAAGACATCATGTTTCATGACAGTCATGTCACAGTGATATTTTACTGCCAGCTTCTCTATTAACTCTGCTTTTTGGAATCCAGACGTGGTGTGCAAACAGTGATTCGCAATGGTGGTGTCGTGGTCATAAAGGCCCACTTGTTGTGAAGTGCCCAAATCTTGACCATGTGACTATAGGAATGCTGCAATGGTCCTCAGTGCAAGGACTGGTTGTAAAGTTACTTTTCCAGTACTCCTGTAAACTTCAAATAGTCACTTAACAGGGGAATTGTTATTAAATGAGGGTTGCCCCAACTTTTATCCTTTTCTAACCAGAACAGTTTTTCTGTCCCACTTCTAAGTCTCAATAATTATGATATCTAGCATAGATAAGGCAAGGTAGGGCAAGATAAGACAAGACAAGACAAGCTTTGTTGTCAGTTTTGTCTGTGAATACACAAGCACCCATTAAAAATTAAATTATGATGTCCACTTTCAAAAGAAAATGTATCTATATATCCGTACATATAAATGCACACACATATACATATACACAAACAAACATACATATATACAGGGGTGGGATTCTACCAGTTCGGACTGGTTCTATAGAACCGGTTGTTACAATTCTGTGCAGTTCAGAGAACCAGCAAATCGCACCACTGACTGGCTCCTCCCCTCCCTCACCACCCCACCCAGGAGGCTTTCTGAGGCCCAGTCAGGGGTGGTATTCAGGGGATTGGGGGAGGGAGAAGTGGCCTGAGAGTAGAGCTGGACCTTTCTTAGGATTGAAGTTTCTATTTTTCAGTGCATTTTTGTTTGATGGATTACACTTACAGATATTTACCATATTAAAAGTTAAAATTGTTAGAAATAAGAAAATTCAAAAATAAAATGTAGGTGAAGAGAATAATATAGTAGAGCATTAAGCAGATAGTTGCTCTATAGACATTTGCTATCTTAATGTAATCCTTCTGTAAATATATTTTCTAATGCATTTACTCATTGTTAAACATGGACCTGCAATCAATTACATCCTTCTGTATCAAGTAATGCCACCCCTATCTCCTCCAGGAACTGGTACGTATCTCAAACTGTCAAGGCAATTCACATACACATTTGACATAACAAAAGACTAGAGTGATCAATTAGGAGGACAATAGGAGAAGAGATAAACCATTGCCCTAACTTTCTTTAATCAGTTGAAGTTAGATTTTGTTTTTCAAAGCATCTGCTTAAGTTTACCAGACTTTTACTTTGCATAGGTGAATAAGTTAGAGATGCATATAATCATTATGTTGTTCTAAGAAGATGTGCTAAATGTAACATTAATATGTAACAAGTGTGGTGTTAGGCAGGGGTGGGATTCTACCAGTTCGCACCTATTCAGTAAAATCGGTTGTTACCATTCCAAGCAGTTTGGAGAACCGGTTGTTAGAAGAAATTACTGGCCTAATCCTGTAAGGATGGCAGGAAGGAAACATTCTGGTGTTGCTGACAGAAACTACCTTTCCGTTAACCCTTATTACATTCTTGGCAGGACTAGACTTCCTATCTCAGGAACTTCTCCAGAGTTTTTTTCCCCTCTTTTGTTGGCACTATGCTAGGGTGGAGTGACCATTCAAAGTTACAATGGCACTGAAAAAAGTGACATGACCATTTTTCACACTCACGACTCTTGCACTATCCCCACAGTCACGAGAGGCCAGGAGAGGAGATGCGTGCCTTGATGTGAGTGATATTGAGTTGGCCATGCCCAGCCAATAACATGACCACCAAGCCACATCCACCCAGTCACATGACCACCAAGCCAAGCCCACCAACTAAGCCACGCCCACAGAACCGGTTGTTAAAAAATTTGAATCCCACTCCTGGTGTTAAGAATAGATATTTCTTTGTTCTCAGACCATTAGAAAGAGGTCCTGCTGAAGGGACATTCCTTAATACCAAGTAAGATAAGAAAAAGCCATGTTGGCAAAATATATGATGGGTGGTCATTGGGAGGTGTTGCTCCATAAGGTGTTTCGAATTAGCTGTGCTCGATCACTGGGTCGATGTAGGAGGGGCATGGGGGTGTCGGGATAGAAAAACTATAAAATGTAATGTATTGAAATCTTAAGGTGTGGTTCTTGACTCAAACTGCTCTTAGCAAACAGCTTAACAAATAAAATCTCTGTGTTTTCACCGATCCAAGTTTTTGTTATTTAGAGTCATTTCCAACAAAATGGATGCTTTTGCAGAATATTTATTTATTGTAAACATAACAATATTAAACTCATTAGATTTTAACATAAATAAAATATTTTTCATTAAAAGCTATTTTTTTCAAGTAAAATAATGAGAAGAGTGATATTGTTTATTTTTTTTCAATTATCTTCAATGTCTGGCAAATAATTTTGATTTCACACACCTTCCCCCCACCCAAGAGGGTCTTGAGGGGGTTCTAGGACCATATTAAGAAACACTGATAGTATGCATATCAGTGGCTTTAGTATACAAAGCCATCATCAGAACATTCTTCTTAAACACATATAGGATTATCATTTACATCCTTTTCTCATTCCATTCACTCAGTAGTTGTCTATCGGACCAACTACTACCCACAGTAGTTGTCTATCAGACCAACTACTACCTACCAGACTAAGAAAGCAATGCCACATAAATCAGGACTATTTTTACTATAGCAGCTATAGGAACTTGCTGGCCTGAATGTGCTTCCCCCTCTTCTCAGTTTGTTCCTGCATGAATCAGGGAAGGACTTGTCTGAGATTTCCTTTTTTTTTTTTTGGTAAATTTTATTGGTTTTTAAAAACAAACATAAACAAACAAAACATAAAACATAAAAACATAAAACATCTTTTTTGAAAGCAGCATAATCCGGGGTTACATCTCTTCATACAGACACAAATTCAAGTTGATGCTCATTTTTATATTCCATTCCATATCTTATTACTGTTCTACATTTTCTATATAGCTTCTCCCCTTTTTTAACTTTCTTAATTTTATTTTATTTATTTCATCTCAATTCAAATCATTATACTTATATTCTTTTTCTGTCCTGTTTCAACTGTCTACTATCTTTTCTCATTAAACAAAATTTCTCCTGTAATCACTGATTGGAGTATGATGCCTTTATATCTTTCCCCTAAAATTATAATACTTAATATAATACATAACTTCCATTTGGATTCTGCTTGGTACATTCTAAAACTACACACTGTATTCTTAAAAAAAGATAAAATTATAAATGTATAATATAATTAAAGCAACAATCCATTCCAATTCAATTCTATCATTAATATTAATATTCATTTAAATCTTAACATTTTGCACATTACTTTTCAAATAAATATCATACTTCTATGGAAACAATTATAAACTTTCCATAGTAAATCCCGCCCCTTCACTTATATTTTATAAAACATTGACTAGTTTAAAATGTTCCCGTTCCTTCCTGATTCAATTTTCTCATTTATTTTATTTCATTTATTTTATTCACAAACATTTCACTAAATTACACTAACTATTTTATCCCTCTTTTTAATCATATGTTGTTTCCAATTTTCTAACATTATTTTTATTACAAATATAACAATACAATCTTATGTACCTTCACAGAATCCTTTTTGCAGTTAAATTTTCACCCATTATCTCTAAGTAGGTCCTGTTTCTTTACATTTTGCTCCAAACCTTTGTAACTTCTCTTCCTTTCCATCTTCCCTCTCTTCTTCTCTCTCCCCTTTTTACCCCCCTGTCTCTCCACCTCCATTTCCCTCTTCTGTATTCCCCCTTTCTGTTGCTTTCCAACATTATACCCACTTTTCAAATTATTTTTCCCTTTTTTGGCTGTTTTTTTTAAAAAAATGTTTTTTAATTTTTTTAAATTTTCTTAAATTCTCCATTTTCTTTACCCCCTTTCCCATTTCTTCCACACATAGAGTTACTTGTTCATTAAAGATGGCTTCTTCTTTGTCCCAATCTTCTTGTTGCACAGTCTTTTCTTGTTGTTCCTCGTAGTTACTGATCTCCATTTCTAAGAATTGAAAAACGAAGCCAAAAGAGCCCTTCCCTTCTTGTGTATCTTCTTTATATTTTTTAAGTTCCATTTTTAATTCATCCAGAAGTGATGCCATTGCAAAAAATTTTAAGCAACCACCCAATTGTTTTTAGTCATTAAATCCGAAAGTCACCAAGCAATCCACAAGCTGTTTCATTTTACACTTTCTTCTTTTTTTTCACTTTCTCTTCCTGGAGTTACTATTTAGTTGCAAAGTTCCAGTTAAAATGTATCTTTTAGAAATCTTATTGAGATTTTACTTTAGATTCTTTTGAAGTCCAGGCAGTCTCCTTCCTCCAGATCCTGCCCTTATTCTTTTCCTCTCCCTTCCTCCTTATAGAAAAAAAGGATTTTTTAGTGTCCAGAAATCTTTATTGTCCCTTTGACATTTCATTATATTTTCAGCTTAATTGCCTATTGATGACAAAGTGGATTTTTCTGATTTCTTATTCAGATCTCTTAGTTGTCAATGTAAGGAAGGAGAGAGAAGAAAACAAAAACTTTCCCTTTTCACTTTCTTACGTTGCTTCCGACTCTTCTTTGGGAACGATGTTATATTTTATAAAATTTAAATTCCAGGGTACCTTAGTTGTTGCTTTTTAACCCAGTCAGCCCAAACTTTCACTTCGTATCTTCCTCCTGCACTTTCTTTTCCGGTTGAGTGCTTCTTTGAGATGGCCATTTCTGACCACCGCTCCTACCGCCTTCGGGAAAGATGCGGTTCTCCTCAACCCTGCTGGCGATCTCCCCCCTCTTCACCACCTCTACGGGGTGACTTAGCCCCAAAGCCAGCCGGCTTGGGACGCTCCAGCGGTGAACCCAGGCAGAAACCGTGCACAATCGCGGATTCCTGCCTGCTGCCGAAGCCCTTCAAACCGGAAGTCGAGATTTCTTGGCCCAAGAAAGCCCCTCTTATTTTACTGCTACCTTGGCAGCAACTCTTCCTCCTGCCCTTCAAGGCTGTTCCCTCTGTCCTGCATATGAGTCTAATTGGCATTCCAAACCTAAGGAACTGGATGAGAGCAGAAGCTTCCAGCATCTTGGAGGATATCTGAGCTAAGTAAAGCATAATCAGTTACTGCTGGCTTATCATTTTTCACCAAAAAAGTTTGGTTCTGTGTGGTCAAAGAATATTAGTCTTGGCATGGTGATGACAGCAGGGGAAAAAAAAGAGAGAGTGATTTTCTTCCATTTCCTAGCCTCCTGCCTCCCTCGCTCCTTTCTTTCCCCCATCTTTCTGACCTTTCTTTCTCATTTCTACCCCTCCTCCTATTCATATCAACCCTTAATAGGAACAGTGGGAGAGAAAGAAAAGAAAAGCCAAGAGAGGCAGAGATTGTTCTAAATGAAGGTCTGTATTATGTCTTCCTTTCCTGCTGTCATCTGAAGAGCTTTTCACTTCCAAAGTCAGGCTATTAAACATTAATGAAATGTTCAAAGATATGCCTGGATTCTTAGAAATGTCCTCTCTGTCTCTGTCTCTCTGTCTCTCTGTCTGTCTCTCTCTCTCTCTCTCTCACACTGTCTCTCTGTCTGTCTCTCATGCTCAGTGTTACATTTGGAAATTGAGAAGGCACTGTGGTCAAGCATGAGAGACAGGAAGTCAACCTAAGCAGATTGAAATGTTGCTTGGCCTCTAGGGTTCAAGCAAGGCATTGATGGAGTTCTATCAGTTCCTCTACTTTGGTCTCATCCTCCTGTTGCTGTTCTGCAGATTTGGGGTGCTTTGCTTTGACAGAACTTTGTGCAAAGCCCACATTGCGTTTGCTTTTTACCTTGTTTCATTCCTGTGGGCTTCCTTTAACATTTCCAAGAACCAGGAAAGGCTTCTGGTTCAGTGAATGGAGCTGCTTTATGAGGCCTACAGGGAAAAAGAGACACTTTGCTGCCTCTGCGGCTTTCATAGGATGAATTATGTCACAAGTGTCTGGTCAAAGTGAATCGCAGGCAATTTGTACACATTAAGAATAATAATTAAAAAATCATGTTTGGAGAAAACACTGCAAACAGATCTGTTCACATTTTGGGGGCCTCCTTGATTTTGAAAGCAGAGGGAATGCCCAGGAAAAAGGGCGATCGCTACAAAGATAAAGTGCTCTTTCTCCAACCTAATCTAACTGACCTCTTCCCCCTACCACACACACACATGAATTCTGGCTGACCAGCCACAAGGGCAAAGGAGACAACAAGATGAAGCTAGGAGTATGATGGATGTTGAATCTACCCCACTATACAGTACGTTCTGCAGGTTGGCGGTGATTTCTTTCCCTATCACATATTATTATGGCTTCTTATGGAATAGCTGAATCAGTGACGCAGCCTGATGCTTACTCCCCAACCTAAGAGAGAAAAAGCAGAACAACTGATCTCTTTGTGTGGTGGGGGGAGGGCTCCCCTCCCAAAGTCTAGGCACTGACAAGCAATAGCTCATCCTAGAGTCTGACACCAGCCCCACCATTGCACCTCGCCACTGCTTTCCTCATTTGATGCTGGTGCCAGGAGAACCTTTAATGCAAATATAACAACCTACTCCTGCCCAATTCAATTTCATGTTAATTAGGAGACAACTCATTTTCTCAGCCAGGAATTTCCCGTAAGGAATTGTTTGTTCAGAGGTAGCTCTGGTGGATCCCATTTTCTTACATTTTATTGATCTGGGCAGCATGCTAACCTTCCCTTCACCTGAAACTCAGTGTGGCACAAGGGAGGGCATGTAGGATAAATGGTCAGGCCCAGAAGTGCAGCATTCTGGAATGAAAGAATCTACATGTTGTCAAGGTACCTGGTACTACCATGACCATGAGGATGAGAGCTCTGGAATGGGAGAACTCAAGAGTGTGTGTGAGATGCTGACCCACAACAAATTAAGAACTATAGACCTATTTCCCTGCTAAATTCAGACTATAAAAACTTCACTTCAATAATGGCAGAAAGAATTATTCAGATACCTGAATAATTTTATATACCCTGATCAAAATGGATTCCTGCCAAAGAGACAAATTAAAGATAACATGAGAATAATCCTGGACACTTTGGAATATCATGAGGCACATCCTGAAAAACAAATGGCTTTGATATTTTTAGATGCACAGAAAGCCTTTGATAACGCCAGGAGTCCAGTTTGAGCTTCTTCAACGACAGACCGAAACCTCGTCTCTGCGAGGCTTCAATCCATGCTCGCCACTGGAGCGCCCCGAGCCGGCTGGTTTCGGGGCTAAGCCACCCCGTAGAAGTGGTGAAGAGGGGGGAGACTGCCAGCAGGGTTGAGGAGAGCCACATCTCTCCTCCCCAGCTGGCCATTACTCCCTTTCCTGAAGGCAGTTGCAGCAGTGGTCAGAAATGGCCACCACAAAGAAGAACTCAACTGGAAAAGAATGTACAGGAGGAAGATAAGAAGTGAAAGTTTTGGCCACTGGGTTAAAAAGCAACAACCAAGGTACCCTGGAATTGAAACTTAACAACATTGTTCCCAAAGAAGATTTTTAAGCTGCGAAGGAGAAAGAAAAGGGAAAAGATTTGGTTTTCTCCTTTTCTATACTGACAGCTAAGAGACTTAAGCAAGAAATTGGAAAAAAAAATCCACTTTGACATCAATAGGCATTTAATGCTGAAAATAAAAAGTCAAAGGGGTAATAGAGATTTCTGGATAATTAAAAGCTTTTGAAAACAGGAAAGGAGAAAAAAAGAATAAAAGGGTAGGATCTGGAGGGGAGGAGACTGCCTGGAATTAAAAAAGAACTTACAGTAAAATCTCAACAAGACTTCCAAAAGATACATTCTAACTGAAATATCGCAACAAAAACCCCAGGAAGAGAAAGTAGAAAAAGAAATAAGAAGATATAACTCGGGACTATCTGGATTACTTGGTGATTTCTGGATTCTTGGTTATTGTTTTGAATGACTAAAATCAATCAGGTGGTTGTTTAAAACTGTTTAAAATGGCTCCACTTTTAGAAGAACTGAAAATTGAACTTAAAAAGTACAAAGAAGATGCACAAGAAGAGAGAGGTTCTTTTGGCTTCCTATTTCAGTTTTTAGAAATGGAGATTTGGAATTATGAGAAACAAGAAATGCCTGCAGAACAAGAAGATTGCGACAAAGAAGAAACCGTCTTTAATGAACAAGTAATCTTAGATGGGGAAACAAAAGGAAAGGGGGAAAAGAGAATGGAAAGTTTAAGATTGGGAAAAAAAACCTACCCACCCCCCCAAAATAGAGTGGAAAAATAAGTACAAAATCAGAAAGCAACAGAAGAGGGAAATGCAAAAGAGAGAATTAGAACTAGAAAGACAAGGGGGTAAAAAGGGGAGGGAGAAGATGAGAGGGAAGAAAGAAAGGAAAAGAAATTATAAAGGACAGAATCAAAATATAGAGAAACAGGGCATATATAGAGATAATGGGTGAAAACTTAATGGAAAAAGGGATTCTGCAAAGGTACATAAGAGAGTATGGTAACATTAGAAGCAGAAATAATTTTAGAAAATATGAAACAATGTATGATTATAATGTCTGATAAAATAGCTATCGTAATTCAGTGAAATGCTTGTCAATAAATAAATGTAACAAAAGGTATATTTAATGATTTATAAAACATATGTGAAGAGAAATAAGAGAAAAATTAATTATGGAGATTATATGTGTTTTTAAGGAAGTATGATATTTAATTGAAAAGAAGTGTTAAAGATCTTAAGATTTCAATGATTATTAATGATAGAATTGAACTGGAATGGAATGAAGGTTTATAATTACATCTATTTACAATCTTTCTTTCTTTCTTTTAAAGAATATAGTGTGTATTATAAGAATGTACCAAGCAGAATTCGATTGGAAGTTATGTATTATGTATTATATTGAAGGTCATAAACTTAAGATATATATTGAAGTTTAAATAAAAGTTGAATGGATGTAATTAAAAGATATAAAGGTGTCATACTCCAATTAGTAACTACAGGAGAAAATTTGTTTAATGAGAAAAGATATATATATGAAATTGAAACAGAAATTAAAACAGAACAGACAAAAGTATAAATATAATGATTTGAATTGAGGTGAGATAATCAAAATAAAATTGAGAAAATTAAAAGAGGGGAAAAACTATATAGAAAATGTAAAATAGTATAAGATATGGAACAGAATACAAAAAGGAGCATGAAATTGAGTTTTGTGTCTGTATAAAGAAGTTCAACCCGGAACCATGCTATTTTCAAAAAAGATGTTTTACTTGTATTTTGTATGTGTGAAAACCCAAAGAAAACTTTATTATTAAAAAAAAAGAAAGAAAGCCTTTGATAATGTGAATTGGCGATTTATATTATTACAATTGGAGCAGATGGGCTTTGGTAAGAAATTTATCCAAGCCATAGAAGCTATATACCATAAACAATCAGCAAAGGTAATGATAAATGGTGAATTGACAGATTGTATTGATATAGAAAAAGGAACAAGACAAAATTGCCCGTTGTCACCTCTGTTGTTTGTGTTGACATTGGAAGTATTAAACAGAAATATTTGAGAAGAAAAGGAAATAAAAGGACTGAAAATTAAAAAGGAAGAATATAAATTACAAGCATTTGCAGATGACCTGGTCTTTATCTTAGAGGATCCATTAGAAACAGCATCTAAATTGATAGAAAAGATAGAGGAATATGCACAGGTAGCAGGTTTGAAAATAAATAAGGATAAAATGAAGATTTTGAAAAAGAATATGCTTGAAAAACGAAAGAAAGAATTGGCAGAGGTTCTGAAGATCCAGGCCACAAATAAAGTTAAGTATTTGGGAATACACTTGACAGCTAGATGTGGTACACTTAAAGAGGATAATTATTATAAACTCAAACAACAGATTGTGACAGATTTGGCAAAATGGGAAAATCTGCAATTATCTTTAATAGGGAGAATATCAACAATCATCATCATCATCATCATCATCATCATCATCATCATCATCATCATCAGTCTGGAACCCACATTACGTATCTGATATTAACACAGTTGAGAAAGTCCAGAAATATTTCACAAGAAGAGTTCTCCATTCCTCTACTGGTTGCAGAATACCTTATGCCACCAGACTTGAAATTCTAGATCTAGAAAACCTAGAACTATTCTGCCTTCGGTCCAATCTAAGTACAGTATATATAAAATTATACATTGCAATGTCCTACCTGTCAATGAATACTTCAGCTTCAACCATAACAATACAAGAGCACACAATAGATACAAACTCAAGGTTAATCGCACCAAACTTGATTGCAGGAAATACGACTTCAGCAACAGAGTGGTCAGTGTCTGGAATACTCTACCTGACTTTGTGGTTTCTTCCCCAAACTCCAAAAACTTTAACCTTACTGTCTACTATTGATGTCACCCCTTTCCTAAGAGGTCTGTAGGAGGCATGCATAAGCGCACCAACGTGCCTACCATCCCTGTCCTATTGTTTCTTTTATTCTTCGTATATGTATCCATGTATTCATAACTATGTTTTTACTTATACCTATTATCTTGTAAGCAATTGACAAACCAAATAAAATAAAATAAAAAATTAAGATGAATATACTACCAAGGATTCTATATTTGTTCCAGACAATTCCAATTAGGCTAGGGAAAGATTATTTTGAAGATTTGAATAAAATAGTATTGAGATACATTTGGCAGGGAAAGAAGGCGAGAATTAAATTAAAATTATTACATGATGCTAGAATAAGAGGAGGGTTTGGCTTGCCCAACTGGGAGTTATACTGCCAGGCGACAATGTTGATGTGCGTCAAGGAATGGATAACACTAAGAAATACTAGATTATTGATGTTAGAAGGACATGATCTGTTGTTGGGATGGCATGTCTTCCTATGGTACAAGGGGTTTAAAATACATGGCTACTTTAGGAGGCATTATATATGAGAGGTTTTACTATCAATTTGGGAGAAGATTAAAAGGCAACATTATTTGAAAATTCCAGTCTGGCTATCAACTATTAAAGCATTTTCATACCCAGTAATATATAAAATGGAACAGTCAGATGTGGCAAAATATTGAATGAAAAGGGTGAACTTAAATCTGTGCAAGAATTAGAAGAACAAGATATAAGGATGAATTGGTTTTCATATGTGCAAATACATTCTAGATATGATAAAGATTTTAAAACAGAAGGTTTTTTTATGATAAATTGACTGAATTAGATAAAATTTTGACAGGTAGTGATGAAAAGGTGATTAAAAAATTATATGAATATTAATTAGAGATTAAATTAGAAGAAGAACAAGTTAAACAAACAATGATTGCTTGGGGAAGAATTTTGGATATGGGATTGATTTAGAGAAATGGCAAAAATTGTGGTTTCAAAACTATAAAATGACAGTGTCAACAGCATATAAAGAAAATTTGCATAAGATGTTTTACAGGTGGCATTTACCCCCAGCAAGAATAGCAAGAATGTTTAAGAACAAATCAGAGAAATGTTGGAAATATCATCAGATACTGGGATTATACTACCATATGTGGTGGATGTGTGCAGAGGCTAAAAGATATTGGACTAAAATCCACACATGGTTGGAAAAAATGACAAAAAAATATGGACTTTAAACCAGAGATATTTTTATTGGGCATTTTACCAGAAATATACAGTAGAGAACTGAAATATTTAATTGTAAATGTATTAACAGTGGCTACAATTGTATTTGCTAAAAATAGGAAAAATGAGAAAACTCCAATAGAGGAGGAAGCTATTAAGAAAAAAATAGAGTGTGCAGAAATGAGTAAATTGACACTTGAAATTAGAGAGCAAGAAGATAAACAATACTATAAGTTATGGGACTTATTTTATCAAAGGTTGGGAAAAAAACATGGAAATGAAATATTTTAGAAAATTTTACAATATAAGTATAAAAAAATTGTAGAGAGAAAATAACTCAAGGATATACTATTATTGGATGGATTTATGATGATGAAATGAATGTTATAATTTAAATTAAATTAAAATGGTGAATAGCTCTCATAAAATGATGGAAAAATAGTAGTCAAATAAATGTTTAACAATGATAATAATATATATATATATGTATTCAATTGATAATATGAGAATTTATATAAATCATAAGTGGAGACTATGGAGATGATGCATAAAAGACTTGTACCAACTGACACGCTGTATGTAACTGAAAGATGGTTTTATGTTTTGTTTGTGTATGTTTGTTTAAAAAATAAAAAAAAGATTTGGGGGAAAAAAGATGAAAACTAGGTATAAAAAAGAGTGCGTGTAAGAACACTTTGTGGAATTTAAATCTGGTCATTTGCGGCAAGCATGTATACATGTATATACAGATGCTGATGGATAGGCAGAAACAAACATCTCCCCTTCCACTGCCAAGTCTGTCCATTCCTGTGTTTTGCAAGGAAAAGATTGGAGGTAACCATCAATTGCCTACATCTTTTGCTTTCCTGCATCTCTTTTCCAAAAACAGGTGAGGACAGCAGTGGGTGGGTCCATGCTGAGGAAGTAGTCCTCTGTGAATCGTCCTGACTCTGTGCTGTTTTACTTTTCTCATATTTATCCCTCTTGAAACATGAATGGACCCCACTCAAGCACTAGGAATGAAAAGAAGCCATAGGGCAGCCTAGGCTAGGATAACAAAGAGGAGGAAATGGCCTGCGCAATGGTACCAAGGCAAGCAGTTGCTAGCCAAGAGGTGAGGGCAGAAAAGACGATGCATAGGTATCCCTCAGAGCTCTTGGTTGTACTTTACTGTCTTTGCCTCATTCTGCCAACTTCTTCTTGTGAAGTAGGGAGCAAAGCTAATGGGAAGGCATGTGGTGGTAGGGTTTACTTCCTTGAGCAATGAGCTCCGCCAAGCAAATGTGCTTGCATCAGGCCAACACACTGCTCTTGGGTAGCGATGATGAGAACGGCATGTGAGTTGAGAGAATTTAAAGGAGAAGGCACAAGAATATCTACCTTCCCCTCCTCATCCCATAAATTCTATTTTCAAGCCTTCCAAAGAGTTGGTGGACAGATTGGAGATCCAGAATGGATGGATGGATGGATACAGCGCTACCACCGATGCTCATCATAGAACCAGGAAAAAGGTGTCCAGGTTTAATCCTTCTTATCCTGGGAACTCCCTAGGTGATCTGAGGCCACTCATGCTCTCTCAGCACAACATCCCCTTACAGGGTGGTTGTGGGCAAAAATAAGAGATGGGAACTGAATGTATGCCACCTTGAAATTCTGTATGAGGAATGGGATATAAGTCTAACTGGTATGTAAATGGTAGGGTGGGGGCAGAGGTGGGTATTCAGCAAGTTCTGACCAGTTCTGGAGAACCAGTAGCGGACATTTTGAGTAGTTCAGAGAACCAGCAAATGCCACCTCTGACTGGCCCCGTTCTCTGCCCCCCTAGTGCCAGCTGATCCTCTGGGTCTTCTTTTGTTGCCCTGCACAGGAGAACGGAGCTGGAAAGTGGGTTAGTGGGGTGGGGTGGGAATGGAGATTTTACAGTATCCTTCCTCTGCCATGCCCACCAAGCCACACCCACCAATCCATGCCCACAGAACCAGTAGTAAAAATTTTAAATCCCACCACTGGGTGGGGGGGGATTGATAGTATATTATAGGCATAGTGAGGATAGATTTCTGTCTCTGTCTTCTTTCATGCTGAAACCAGGAAGTGTATTTGCTGGTCTGTCTGTGTGTATGTGTGTGTATAAATACATGTGTATAAGAGAGAGATGGTAGAAGGTGTTTTTTCTTTCTTTCCTGTTGTTGGTAGGTGGGGGTGGGAGGAAGAAGTAAGCCACATGCTAGCTACGCACCCCCCGCCCCCACTGCCTTTCAATCCAGTGATACATTGCATCTGCTTGGAGATTAAATATTGGCCTCACTTTGAGTGGTATTTGTTTGTAGAAGTGATGAAATGCCTCCTATCCCTGCATCTCTGCACCAGGTTAAAAACAGCTCTAATTTGGTACCTACAAATATTTCTCCTCCCCAAGTCATTAGCTTAACTGCTGTAACGCTGCAACAATTCAGCGTCCAGGGAAGAGTCAGTAATGTGTTGAAAAAGTACCAATCCTCTGAGGGGAAAATGGGAGATTCATTTAAAAAAAGAAAAAGAAGAAAAGGAGCAGAGAAGTCAAAATGACCTACCATTCCCAGTTGGAGCTCAGCAGTTATAATAGCACGCAGGCATAGCAATTAGATATAGAGAAACAAAATGCCTTTCTCCCAAATCCTAAGCCTGAAGAGATTAATTAATACTGCATAAACTGAGCTGCCTCACATTGCTTCATAAAGGGAGCCAGAAGCTGAAGGAAGTAAGAACGAAGGAGGAAAAAAGGAGGCTTGCAGAAAATATCAGAGTGACTTTGGGGACATGAAGAGGCTGAGATGTTAACAGCGGGAAGACAGAGAGCTTTCTGGTGGCCATTGTAAGCTTGAATTTTACACATCCAGAATATTAGTGGCAGGATAACATAATTATTCACTGCCCCCTCCTGCCCCTGCCCGCCGGGTAACAAATCCAGTATTGCACATTTGGATAAGAATTGCCTGTTATAACAAGTTATCTTTGGTGTGTGGGGGACGATGATGATGGTGTTGATAATGGATATTTGCCTGGAAATCTGGCATGTGCAGTGATTTTCTTTTCTGCCCTGCTTATCATAATGTAATGCATCAAAGAACATACTTCCTTTGATTGGCTGTTATCAAATGTCTCTGTTTCAGAAATCGATATCTGAGAATGCCCAAAGATGGGCGATTTGGGAGCTCTCATCACAAACAATGTACTTGAGCAGAAAATATAAATTAACCCACAATCAATGCCCACTGGAACAAAACCGAGGCTCCTTTTCGTATTTGAGAGTTAACTAGTGTTTGTTGCTTGTGAGCTGGCTACCTTTGATTTTCAGAAGCATCATTTGAACTAGCCATACTCAGTTTTATAGTACTGCAATGGCGCAGATGCCCCCAAGCAATGAAGGAGATTGACGGATCCTTAAGGAAACTGTTATGTTAAGAAAGTTTGCTAGGAAAAATATCCCAGGAAGTGAAATGAAGACAATATTTTTCAGAAAAATACACATGTTTTATGCAGTCGGCGTTCTTCCTTTTCTGCATCCTTGCCAAGTTCAAAACCCAGAGTTTTTTTTTTTTTTTAATACTGCCATAGAGGCTTAGTATGGCTGGCAGGGGAAAGAAGATTATCTGAAGCAAACATAGTGGAGTCCTTGGCATGGGAACAAAAATCCTCAATATATTGTTATCTACAGATCTGGAGTTAATTGCTGGATAGGATGAGGAGAAAGGTGACTCATTCCCAAACTATTTATTACTCATCCTGATCAATACTAAGTTGAAATTTTGAGAAGGAGGGAAGGATAGAAAATTAAGTTGGAGGCGATATTGATGAGCATTTAAAGACTCAAAGAGGTAGCGCAGAAAAATTATGTGGTACACTGAGTCCAGTATGCCCACCAGAGAAAGGACATTAGTCCCAAATGCAAATTCTGAATGTTTTATAAGCACTCATCAAGTATACTCTATTGAAATTCTTTGCCCCTAGAAATTATTGCTAGAAGACGCTTCCTGGACCAGACCACTTCTTATGGATGAGCCCAGAGTAAGAGGAAGTGTGCCAGCATGCTTAAGAAAAAGGAAGATGAGGTTATTGTACAGTGAGAGATATGCTTAAAGAATCATAGGGCTGGAAGGATCTTGGGGGTTTTCTAGTCCAACCTCCTACCTGTGGCAAGAGATCTTATGTCATCCCAGACAAATGGTTGTCTAATCTTTTCTTGAAAACTTCCAGCAGTGGTGCACTCACTGAGAGAGATGCGGTTCCATTGGTTAATTGCTCACACGGTCCCGAAGTTTCTCCTTAATTTCAGGTTGGATCTATGTTTAGTGAGCTTCCATCCATTGCTTCTTGTCCTAACCCTCAGGAGCTTAGGAAAATAAGTTGATCTCCACCTCTCTGTGGCTGCCCCTCATGTACTGGAAAACAGCTATGATGTCACCCTTAATTCTTCTCTTTATAAGACTAGACTAGTTCCCTTAAGTGTTCCTCGTTGCCTTAAGTGTTCCTTATAGTTGTCTTCTCTCTGTACTTCTCTGCTTAATGTGCTTAAAAATATTGCCCCCGCTGGCAATATTTAGTGAATTGGAAATGGCAGGATTTAAGAGTCTAGGACAGTGGGATGCAAAACCGGGGACAATTGCTTGAAGTTAGGCTAAAAACTAGAGTTCTGACTTCCAAACTTATGTCATCTCTATCAAAGAACCCAGCATTATGGACACAGAGAGGAATGTTAGTACTCAGTAGCTGGATGGAGAACTACTATAAGGATCCAATCTGGGTCAGTCACTGGGACCAGAGGTTTAGTCTGCTGAGTTTTCAGACTTGTGCTGGAGCCCGTCTTCAGGCAACTTCTGTCTAGAAGTGTGTGTAATAGAGAGGGAAAGGGCTTGGCAGAACAAGGAAACAACAGCCAAGGACTGAATAGCCAGCCATCAACACTCCAATCAACATCTAAAAAGTCACACATAGCAGGCATCATATAAACACCACACACAGAATAGTCCAAAGCACACACTTTGTGAGAGAGAAGTTCCCTGAAGTTGGGCCCTATCATGAGACTGAAAACTTGGAAGAGTAAACCTCTGATCCTGGTGACCAACCCAGACTGGATCTTACAACGATATCCTGAGACACATACGTATATTCAACTATTGTAAGGGCCAAGGTTTCTTCACCATAGTCTCTAGTCCAGGAACCAGTGCATCTTCCATCTCCACCATGGAAATGTCACTGTGATTGTACCATACTGAACTCTCTCCATGCACTGCAATCATTCTTCAAAACACTCAGTATAAAAAACATGAGATCCATCAGAGCTTAATTCTATATATCCTGGCACCCACTGGGAGTAGGTAATAAGAGCTCGCATGCTGATACTAATACTGATATTTATAAGAAATCTGATGCTTTATTAATCCTTATTCATTTGTAGGACTCTAAGCTCCATAATACAAGCTGAAGTCCAAGACATCAGCAAGCTAAAAGATTAGAATAAAGTGGTATAATATTTCCCTCTCCCCTTCTCCATTGACACAGAGCATTTAAACATTTTGAAGCACTTTAATTCCAACTGCGCATTGATTGGCACATAAAGAGTGAACAATGTCCAAAGGCTGATTGTGCAAATCTGCAAATTACTTTTCACAGGGAGGATGCTGTGCAATGTTGGCATATAGTTATTCAGATTGGCTTTAATTTGGATTGTCAGTTCAATAACTTTTATGCGACAAAGTTTTGACCCACCTACACAAAATTGCAAAAGAATGTTTCTTAATGGATGTTAATGAAAAAATAATGAGGAAACCAGAGGAAAAGAATCTCTTGATATCACTTGATTGGGTAGGAAACTGCCTTTGTTATCTTTATTAGGATAAGAGTTAGAGTTTCACATAGTATCTCAGAGCTCTTGTCTTTGGGATTAATTAATTTATTATCTGAGACTTCTTTAAAAAAGTGGGGGGGGGGTAAATGGCCAGTGCCAGGCTGACGTCTTTAGAGAAACTGACATTTTAATTCTATTTAAGATAGGAGAAGCTGTGTGTTTGTATTGAGAGAGGGAGGGTTTAATACCAAATAGGTCCATTAAAATGTGCAGAGGCTGACCATGTTGATTTTATCCCTCTTCCCAATCGTAAGAATTTAAAATCAATTATTTGTTGCTAATTCCACTGATGAAATGTGGGACTCTTTCTGGGAATTGCAAAAATGAAGCTGAATAAGTATTGCAGGTGGCCAGTAGCTCAGCCCCAGTGTAAGGGAAGGCTCTAAACCAGTCTTTCTCAACTTGGACAACTTTTAAGATATGTGGACTTCAACTCCCAGAACTCTAAGCATGGCTGGCTGGGGAATTCTGGGAGTTGGTCCTCATATCTTAAAGTTGCTAAGGTTGAGAAATACTGCTTTAAACAATTCTCTTCATGTTTTATTTGCAGATTACATTATTTTATTTATTTCTAAATCTCATATTACTATCCCAGTGTTGATGCAAAAAAAATAATAATAGTTGCCTTTAGCAAAATACCAGAGTACTGTATTAACTGGTCCAAATCAAAATTGACACCAGTGGGGAAAAATAGGGTTACCTATTCATTTAAAGAATATCAATTTCTTACTTGAACCACATCTATTAAATATCTAGGTATAACTCAGTAACATGTAATAAAATATAGAGAGAGGTTTCTTCAGATATGGGTAGATGGATTCATTAAACATTTCCCTTTTGGGGAAAAGTGAACACTCTTAAAATTAATATAATTTGCAGATTGATTTATATTCTGAGAGGAATTCTAGTTTGTTTATTTGTGTGTGCACGCATGCACACATATACATATGTATGTGTATGTATGTTTGTGCAAGTATATATGTGTTTATATGCATACACAGAAAGATTGCTATTGCTATTGCTCTCTCTCTCTCTCTCCCTCTCCCTCTCCCTCTCCCTCTCCCTCCTCCCCCCTCCACAGGCACACACAGAGATATGTGGTGGCTCAGCAGCTAAAGATGCTGAGTTTGTCAGCTGGAAAGCTGGCAGCCCAGGTTTGAGACCCAAACACCACATGAGAGGGTGAGCTCCCATCCTCACCTCAGCTTCTGCCTATCAGTTTAAAAGCATGCAAATATCAGTAGATTAATAGAAGGTAACATCTTTCCATGCGCCTTTAGTGTATAGCCATGCTGGCCCCATAAGCATGGAAAATATATTCAGACAAAGTTGGCTTCCTCAGCTAAGAAACAGAGATGAGCACCTTGTTCTAGAGTCAGTCATTACTGGACAGGGAAACCTTTACACACACACACACACACACACACAACTCTTACTTCTTAGCTTAGAAAATTTCTGTGGTGTTCTTCAATTCTAAGAATATCTTTACTGAAAGATGCAATTACCAGTTAGTGAGGGAGGATTCAGTTTTCTGAATCTGGAGCTATCTCGTCATGCTTGCCAAGTATTAAATACTGAAAACCAACAGTTCATATTAATTTCCCAATTTGGGCAATTTTGGAATGGACATATGTAACATCTTTGGTTGGATGGGCAGTATTAGGATCTAAATATTGTCAGTATTTTCAGCAAATTGTCAGTATTTCTGGAAACAATTACGTCAGCTAGAAAGTTATGGAATATAATGTCTAATAAGAAGATTCATCTCTTTTCCCACTGCTAAGCTAACTTTATGAAGCAATCCAATTTTAAAAATTTGGAAAAAGATAATGACATCAAATGATGATTTGTATAACAAAAAGTATTATTTAGACCATATGGACTCCATTATGTTTGTAAAGAAAAGAACTGTCGAAAACAGCACTTTGTTGGAGCCATAATAAGGATAACCTTTCCTTAAGACCTATGTTTCTACAATGTTCTGTACTTACCAAGTTTGGAAGAAAGTACTGGATTATATAAATATAATTATGCAACAAAAGCTAACATTTTCAGAGCATACTATCCTTTTGAACTATATATCTAGCACATGGAATTTGATAACCTAACAATGTAAATGGATTCACTGTGCCCTTCTTTGGTCAAAAGACTAATACTGCAGCAATGTAAAGTAAAGATAAATGTATGCCGCTGTTTATTCAATGGATTGTATGCTTGATTGCATTTGCCACTTATGAGTGGATTGCCAGAGACGTAGTCTTTGTATGGAGAAATATAAGAAATGTGGGACTCATTTATACAGAATACAGTAGTTTTTTTTTTTAAAAAAAATGATAGTCATAGAGGGCATTAGTTTTATGTATTCTTCTCTTTGACAATTTGTTTAAAAAAGTTTTTAAAAATCTCTTCAGTCTTGGGTTTAAAAATCTGTTTCTGAGAAAATGTTTGAGAAATGTTTGATTAATGTGATCAACTCTGAAGGTTTAAAGATTTCCTGGTACATGTTTTCCTGTAGTTTTGCTTATATATTTTTCATTCTGAATCCCTTGAACCATTTGCATTTAAAATTATTGGCTGATCAATCAATTCGATTTAAATACATTTGCACATTATGGAAGAGCGAATTGTAGGCTGCCTACAGTGAAGTATGAGAACATTTAATATTTCATAAATAAAAGGCTGAGCTCCTTACAAGATGGAAAGGTCATCTTCAACCTTTCTTTCCAACCTTTGTTATTAAGCCCAGCAGATCAAACTAGCTGAAAATGCATTTTAAAAAATTGCCCTTTCTGATTAAAATTGCAACCCCACCAATCAATCAACCCAAGCTTAGTTTACCAATCTGACAATTAAATTGACGAAAGTTTACAGCACTGGATTTAATACATGGAAAAAGTCAAAGAAGTGGAAGTCAGAATGCTAATAGAAAAGAAACAAATAGCTTCTTGTTGTGGGTCCTCCCCACAGCTCTGGGGCTAAATGCAGGTAGTATACATATTTTTTTTCTTAAAGGGATCTTTTATCACAAAGCCATTTTCAATTAAAAAGTTTCACTCGGCTCATCAAGGGAGAAAGGTTGCAGTGACATGGCAGCATTGCCCTGGCTAAAATGGCTATTTATTCCATCTCATTCCTGTCGATACATACCCAATTCTTATAGATCTGCACCATAGGAGATAATGAAAAATGAGTAAAAATATTAATATAAAATATTTCCTCCATTTTTTCCCCATTGGTCCTTTTCTCCATTCCCCCCTTCTCCCCATTTCCTTGATTTTTTGACATCCCTGGTGAATGGCTTTGCATATAATCCCACAATCTTCAGTGCATTTTTAACTACCCACTCACATACGGTGCCAGCCACAGTATCGTACCTTGTCTGTTTCAGGCTGAATTAAGCTTCCTTGTTTTTCATCCAGTTTAGGATATGAGCAATAGCTGATAGTCATGAGTGTTGGGCTGTCCTAGAAGTATCTTCCCAGTTATACCACAGCTTTAAAAAGTGGCTAATATTTGACTTGTCGTGTGCAGGATAACTTTAACACGGGGAAGTGAGGTAGGTAGACATTTCCCTCCCTATCAGCCACTTTTATTGGTAGCAATATCTGTTGTGATGTCTCAAGGCAGGTTGCAGAGGTGGTATTCAGCAGAACCTGACCAGTTCTGGAGAACCAGTAGGGGAAATTTTGAGTAGTTCAGAGAACCGGCAAACACCACCTCTGACTGGCCTCACCCCCATCTATTCTCTGCCTCTCGAGTCCCAGCTGATCGGCTGGGTCTTCTTTGGTTGCCCTGCACAGGAGAATGGAGCTGGAAAGCAGGTTAGTGGGGTGGGGAGGGAATGGGGATTTTGCAGTATCCTTCCCCTGCCATGCCCACCAAGCCACACCATGCCCAGCAAGCCATGCCCACAGAACCAGTAGTAAAAAAAATTGAATCCCATCACTGGCAGGTTGTCCAGGTAAGATAGGAAGGAAGGAAGGAAGGAAGGAAGGAAGGAAGGAAGGAAGGAAGGAAGGAAGGAAGGAAGGACTTCAAAGTAGCATTGTTACTCAGCAGAATGCCATCTGTGACTGGAATAGCATCAGAGGATGATGGGCCTTGGGATGGTGCTGTATGTAGGAATGATTTTGGGAAATGAGGGGAAGAGAAGCTGCATAGGGAACAATGATCAGAGAAGGTGTGTTTGGGAGCAGGGGGAGTCCACAGCTGAATAATAGGCAGAGAAAGAAAATTAGAAAAGATTCGTCCTAACCTATCAGATGGTAAAGGGGAAAAAATACAGCCAATATTTCATTCACTCTAACTATTCTATCCTGTAGGTTTCTTCAACAGTAGACTTTTAGAATGAGTGTCCGTATGGAACTGATCTAATAATAACAATAGACATTTCACCAGAAATGTCAGAATAAAATAAGACACTAACGTGAGTGGCAAGAGAAACACTATCACCCAGCATTCCAATGAATGAGTAAAAGCCTTTCTTTGAAAAGTGGCTTCTCTGGGAAAAACTGGAAGGGATATGCAGGGCAGGTTTCTCTATGAAATAGGAACCACCAAGGAGAGGAACCCAGTCTCTGCCTTCATTATTCGGCCATCCATGGATAAGGGGAGACAAGTGGATCTAATAGGCACCTAAAAATTAAAACCGCAGAAATACATCTTAAAGTCCTTTAAGCTATTATGATTTACAGTACAGCAGCTACGGCTTGAAAAATAATAATAATTTGAAACAATAGCCAAGAACTTCATGCTGGGGGACACTATCTGGAATAGCTTCTCTCCAACATTGTTTGATCTTCCCTTGTTTCCCGGAACATTTTTAAGCATCCCAATTTTCCATCGTCCTTGTTTTTGATTGGCAAATATAAGCCATCTGGAATTTATGGATTAATGGCATAGAAATGCTGGCATAAATCAATGCAATAAATAGATAATAGACCTAATGAGAACTGCCCATCTGAGTCTGTTTTGCTCTCCAACTATTGTTTATTGTGTTACCCCAGTAACAGAATTTCAGTGTTCTAAATGCTGTGTGCTTGCTCAGGTACACTTATTCTCTGAAGGAGAAGTCTTAGTTCTAAGTATTTTAGGAGCCAATACTGGTTTGGATATAAAGCCTTAGATCCAGAGCAGATTTGATGGGGAACGTGTTCGTCCATATATGTCTACATGTCCTGCATCAAGCAACACTTATGTATGTGTTTGACTAAAATAAGTGAATGAATATAGGCAACATCCACGTTCCTTTCCCATGCAAAGGAAGCCAGGCTGAAATAATGTAGTAGGCTCTAATCTAGATCATCCAATGACCTTCATGGCTTAGTGAAGATCTTTTCAGTCCAACACTTGGACCACTCGATCACACTGGAGTTTTTTCTATCTTACATTTTTCTCCCCAGTCTAATTCACCTTACCCATTTGTACCAGCATGGAAGAAAAGGTTTTAGGAGAATATAACCCTTGTTTCCTCTTTTTTATATTTCTTTATTTTTAAGCCAGGCTTGGACTGAGCATCCTCCAAATCCTTCCAAGCATTCAACAACCCAATCAGCTCATTCTGAAGCAGTTGCCAGGTCTGAAATGGTCTCCTTATGTATATTGGGTAGCAGTCTTTGAAGAATACTAGACCTGTTTGTTAAACTGGTGCTTAGAATCTTTTGAAAGGCTGCTGCCATTATACTTCAGAAAGAGGTAGCTCGTCTTCCTTCCTTTTTTTTTTTTTTTTGCCAGCCAAAAGTATTACAATCTCATGCCCCAAATGTTTTTGCCTGCCATGAATGCAATTCATTGGTGCAATATCCTTGCTGTGATTACAGCATGGACACATACATTCACGGAAGTAATTGTCAACTATTATCAATGATCCTAACCCAAACCTTAACCCATTTCTGGAGCCAAAGGGTGAGACAACTCAAAGAAGTTGAGTTGCTGGGCAAAGGCTTTTGGTGGGCAAGAAAGGAACAAGAGCCAAACAGGCTGGCCATCCCTGCAGAGAGATGCCAGCTCAGAAGATCAGTGTCAGTCATGAAAGAGAGCCGTTAGCTGGGTTTTCTGGTTGTGTCCAACTGTGCGCATTGGAAGCTCCTCTAAGAAGGAGCTTCACGTAATAAAACATTTAATTGCTTTTATTGCTTTGAGGAGGAGGAAATGATGATCGTTTTGCCTACTGCACATGATTTCCATCTGATATGTACACAATTGCATAGTAATTTATTGGCTGAAGGTCACATTTTACACAGCTACCCTTTTCTTTATCAGATTTCTCTCTCTCTCCAACTCTCTCCCCATTTATATCTGTCACCTATCGATGCCTGGTTCCGTATCACATATTAAATGGATAGGTCTAGAGCAAAACACATCAAGCTTAGCGCTGAAAATCACTTAATCATTTTTTTCCTGCCATCAGCAACCCATCCAGTAGCATTTTGCTTGCTTATATTCACACAGCAGTCCAAATCATTCACACAGCAGCCCAAAGAGGCTGTCCGCTGTCCCACTGCTGGTTCATACAATTCAGAAACAGTGAGGGTGTGTTTATGTTTATATTGCTTCAGGTGCTGAAAGCAGACAGAGCTCGCAAAAGTGCAGTTTGCCTATAGTCAGAGTTGATTCACGAGAAGGGTAACCCTCAAATCAGGCACTTTCTAAGCCCCCAGGTCTACCAGCTCACTGTTAAATAAGAACATTTGAGCCCCATTATCTCTCACATTAGGTTCGTCCAGACTCACATGCTGTTCCTCAAATAATCTATGCGAATAACCAGAAGCAGGGCATTCGTGTGCCCTGCAGTTGGTACTGAAAGGCATGCTGCAACTGAGAGGGGCAGTGTTATATAGCCTGGGCACTTAGGGCAGCAGTAGGCCTACAAACACAACCCTTGGAATCTGGCAAGCTCCCTGTTCTAGCTAATTATGTCAAGTTGTTGTTGTTGTTAGCACAAAGCACGACCTTCCAACACAATATATATTTCCCACAATAATCTGGTAAAGAGCTCAGAAACATTTGAAGAAAATAAAATGGTGACTGGTTACGGTCCTTGATTTTTTAATATGTAACTGGCCTCATTTATCCAGGCAACCAATGATCAGAAGCACCCATTATATGCCTTCAAAATTCAAAATCTCTCCATTTTTTTTCCTTCATCAATATATTTGATCTCTGCTTAAAATTATCTGACTTCACCTCTACTTCAACCGAGTGAAGGAACTATTGGGTTCAACTGTCATATTGTGCCATGAGTTAACTATAGCATTTTGACACAGTTTACACTTCCTGTTAATGTTTAAACCATGGTTTATAAACACTATAAATTCATACCACATCATATTAAACCACAATTAAGGGAAGCCTTAATTATACATCAGAGAAATCTGTAAATTTCTCTTTTATAACAGTGACTGACACAAGAGTGAATCCAACAAACACAAGTAAGAACTCATATTCAAGCTTACATGATGGCTGTAAAAGTAGCAAAATGTCAGTATTTCTCTCTCTGGTCTTATTATATCTGCAAAATGCAAGGCAGGAGCTTTTTTTTTTTAAAAAAAAGATCCAGAACATTTCAGGGAAGGGTAGCATAGAAGATCATCTTTGGGCGTGTCTGAGGAACATTGCAGATGTTTAGATAACATCATGTATTTCATTCAGAATCAGATACCACCTGGGCAGGTTCTGTGAGCTAATTAAGGCCATAGCTTGCTGGCCTACCCAGAATGAATTTGTGATGGTAAGTCTGATGGATAGAATTCTCTCTGAAGTAAGTTCTGCCATCTCTAGTCCTTCCTGGTTGGACCAAGTCCTTCCTGGTTGGACCAAATCCTTCCTGGTTGGAATAAGCCTCCAAGGAGGTGATTGGCAATTGGGTCAGAGTTGTAATAAATGCATCTTTCGAAAGGTTGTGCTGCTGTCTGTCTTAAAGAGTGCAGTGGTGTGCCTTTCCTTGAGAAACCATTGCTTGACCCAGACATTCAGATTAATTATAAACCTGCCTCTAATCTTCCCTTTTTTGTAGAAAAATGGTTGAGAAGCCAGTAGGGTTGCAACGGTAGGCAATCCTGGAAGAAACAGATTATCAGGGACCAAACAAATTTTGAGGTGCTATTCTGGCACCTTAAAGAACAAACTTAGGCTAGTCTGAGCAAAATACATTGGCTTTGAGTTTATAAACCATCTGATTTCAGGAATATTCCATCTTTCATCGTGGAGGGGGTTGTACTCCCTGTTATGAGTGCAACTCAGTTTACCCAACCTTCCTTTGAGAACTGCAATGGCTCCCTCTTAGTTTCCAAATACAAGACCACCAAATACAGTTCAAGGTGCTGTCTTTTAAAGCTCCTCATGTCTCAGGACCTGGGTATCTTCAAGACTATCTACTCCCCATTACATCTGCCTGGCGAACAAGAACTAGCACACAGGTTTCTTTTAGATCCCTTATGTCATGAAATGTATCAGTCTCTTCCCCCAGAGATTTAAATGGCATCAATCTTCTTGGAATTCAAATCCATAAATACCGTCTGCTGGAGCAGTCTTTGAGACCTGGAATGTCATAATGCTGCTCTGTCTTAGAGTGGGATGTTTGAGTCATATGATTTAAGTTCCTTGATGTATAAATATATTAAAGGTATATAGATGTTATTGTACTTTATGTTCCAGGTTTTATTTATTGTAGTAATTACTGTAACATTTTGATCTGATTTACAGATTATGGGAATGTATGCTGCTCAGAGTTAGTCACGATTGGAACAACATATAAGTCCTGGGAATAAATAAATACATAAATAATAAAACCCATTACTAATCCAATCTGGGTGATTGACGAGAATCTGTGTGTAGCCATTCTATCTCCTCCTTGTACAGTTCCTTCATTAAAGTGGATGTTCCTCTACTGCTAGGTGTGTTATTCAAAGTTGCCCTATGGTTTATAATGTTATATGTGCTCCCACATTCAACTTATGCTTACTCACTCACAGCCTCAGTAGTCACATGGGTTCTTGTAAGCCCCCTTTGCTTTCTACCTAGGTTTTCCAGGTAGGTGCACTAGAGAAGATATGACACATAGCTCTGGTCAACAGCTGGGAAATAATTAGGGACACACACAAATCACTTTCAGCCAAGGCACAACAAGTACTTTGGAATATACCAGGATCTAGTGAATTTAAAGTAACACCAAATTTTACTGGTTACAATGTACATTTCCTTTTTTGACCTGTGTCCTTGTCACTTAAGCTGCCAGGCACTACCAAGAGGGATGGAAGCTGCCATCAAGAGTGGGCAGGCTTCGGGATCCCTTTTATCCCTAAAAGTCCTTGCTTTGTTGAGTCACAAGACTGACAGCTACACTTGCCTTGTAAATTCACAAGGCTGGTAATTATTGGTAGGAGGGTGTGTGTGTGAGGGAAGAGGGTGTGTTCAAGCTCAGCTTCCTTTGGTTCAGTTAACATTTTTCGTTTGTTTTCTTAAAAACATGTTTCCTGCTTATGTAACTCCCTAAAGGGATCTTTTAGACAAAATTCATGGCTTGTTGTCCTCAATGCTTAGATGCCTGTGTCCTCTTTAGTTATGGCTGCTCAGCTTCAGCGTAGCCCTAGTCTCACGCTAATAAATACTGATTTCAATTTGAAATCTTGGGTGGTTGTTTCAAGTTGGGATTCATGCTGACCGGACATGGTAGCTGTTCTGGGTTTACAACTGTAGGTAACCACAAAACAGCCACACACCATGGTTCAGGACAGAGTATAAAGATGGTGCCAGTGTAGCGTTTGGCAGGGGCAAAAGAGTCTTACTGATGAAAGCAATGTCACATTTTTGGCTGTGTGTCAGGATGTCATGCATTCCCCCAAATAGGGTGGAGTTCACAATTCTGCTTTCATAAAAAGGTAAAGGAAAAGATCCACTTCACACGTAGGTGCTAGTTGTTTCTGGCTCTAGGGGCCAGTGCTCATCTCCATTAGCAAAGCCAAAGAGCCAGTGCTATCCGAAGACGTGTCCATGGTCATGTGCTTGACGTGACTAAATGCCAAAGACGCACAGAACACTGTTACCTTCCCGCAAAAGTGGTCCCTATTTTTCTACTTGCATTTTTACATGCTTTCAAACTGCTAGGTTGGCAGAAGCTGGGACAGGTAATAGGAGCTCACTCTGTTCCATGGTGCTAGGGATTCGAACTGCCAACCTTTCTGATCGACAAGCTCAGCGTCTTAGCCACTGAGCCACTGTGTCTGCTTTCATAATTTTGATCAAAGTAGTAAGATCCTGTGAATGCCACTGGGTGGCACAGGCTGCCATGGCCAGCTATTCAAAGTGTCTTATCAAGATGGCAATCACACTTTATCTGACAGCATCTTCCAAGCTTTACTATAGCACCACAGTCCCTGTCTGCTTTGTGATACAACCACAAAGCAATGATTGCATGACATTATAAATAACCCGGGAAAGCCGGCCACAAGTTGTGGAAAGATGCTCCCCAGTGTCTTTTTATTGTTGAATTTTTCAGCTAAGTTTCCACCCCAGCAGAGACTTTCTTACAGGCAAAGCCAAGCCTGTTTTAGCAGCTTTGAGTTACAGCTCTCCCTTGGACGCTTGGCAATAACCAGGTGTTTTTTCTATTTTGCTTTATTGGTTTTAGAAAAAAAAACCACCCACCCCCACCCACAAAAAAACCAATTTTCCCCTCAGCACCGTAAACGAGGCGATTAGAGATGTTAAAATATTAAAATCACATGCAAATGACAGTGACAGCTTTTCATCCGCTGAAAAGCAGGTGAGGGGGGGCGAGAAAAATCAATCCGGGCGTCAAAGAAAAGAAATAACTTGAGGTGCCGTCTCTTTGCAAAGAGTTGGAGTGGTGTGGAGTGGATCAGCAGACTCGGTAGCGAAGCTACCGCTTGGCAAGGCATGAATGAAGGGGAAATTGGCGTTTTGAGAGGCTTTTTCACCTTGCGAGGCTGCCCATTGAAGCTATCCAGCGCTCTTCTTTAATCACGTCCCTTCACAAGCCTCGGAGACGAAATCTCCAGATGGCGGAGGAGGTGAAGCGGGGACGGAGGATGTGGGGTTGGGGAATAAAAACCGGGCCGTTCCTTCCCCTGAGAGGCGCCCGCTGAGGCTGGACAATCTGGGGGAAGAGAAAAAGAAGTTGGGAAGACGCCGTGGCTTCCATTTGGATGGATTCATTAGCGAAAGGCAGCAGCCGAGAAGCGGCCATTCAGGGCCGAGACAAAAGGCTGCGGAGATAATCAAGGCCCAGTGTGTTGAGCAAAGCGGTTCGACCGCCATCAAGGCTCCTTTTGCTTGATTAAAAAAAAAAAGACGATTTGCTTAACAAAGGACTGTTAGTGTTTTTGTCTGATAAGAGCCCCCGGTTGGCCGTTTCTTTTCTAACCAGGCCTGGCAAAGTGCCTGCGAAGGCAGTTCAGGAGAGAAGAGAAACAGCCAGGTGGGGAGACCAGCTTTGCTGGTGAGTAAATAGACCAGGCATCTGCTTTAAGCTCCAGCAGAATAAAAACCAGGTCGGAAATCTTACGCTGTTTTTCCTCTGTCTCTGTAATCTTAAGCGCAGTAAAAGGACGCTCTAAGGGTAGAAAGTGTGATCGTTGCAAAGTCAGGAGGCTCGAGAAGACTCGAAGCTGGCAGCTAGTCCCTGAGTTAAAAGCACAGGCTTCTGGCTGCGTTCGCACATTCTGCTGATCCAAAATGTGTGCTGCTTATACAAGAGTGTGGGAGCTATAGTGTTGTTGGCTTCAAGCCACTCAGAAATGACTAGGGGTGGAGTGACCTAAAAATGTGATGAACTAAATCAGGGGTGTCCAATCTTTCACCTTCCCTGGGCCACATTAGAAGATGAAAATTTGGTTTGGGCCGCACATAAAATAAAATAACAGTAACAATATCTGATCATCCAAAAAAACCATAGAAAACATAGTTAACATATTAAATTTATTTGGAAATGAAGTTAGTGAGATGTTTTTATTATTAATTATTTATTAAAAATTATTTATTTTTATCACAGTTTCTTTATCACGTTTTTTTATCATGGTTTATTTTCCAGCCAAATTTTGCGGGGGGAGAAAGCTCGCCCGCCTCGCGCCTACCTCTCCTCCTGCAAATGGCCCAGCTGGATGAGGCAGGACTGGAAGGCAGAAGCAGCAGCAGCAGCGGGGGCAGAAGCAGCGGCGGGGGCAGTGGCGGCAGCGATGGCAGGGGCAGAAGTGGCAGCGGGGGCAGAAGCGGCAGGGGCAGAAGCAGCGGCGATGGCGGTGGTGGCAACAGCAGGAGGTGGCGCTCTGACGGCGCCTGCTTTTTCTGTTGCTGCTTGGCCTGGCGCTCGCCTCGCCCTGCCTCGCGCCTGCTTCTCCTCCTCCTCCTCGCTGGCTCTGGCACGAAGGTTGGGGTGGGCACTGGGCCGCATTACAAGGTGACCTGGGCCGCATGCGGCCCTTGGGCCGCAGGTTGGACAAGCCTGAACTAAATAAACCCATGGTTTATATGGTATATATTACCTGTAAATCCCTGGGGGGGGGGATACTATAAAACCATGGTTATGTAATGTGCTTGTAGCAATAGTACTTAGGCTTATATATAGCTTTATAGTGCTTTACAGCCCTCTCTAAGCTGTTTACAGACTCAGCATATTGCTCTCCCAACAATTTGGGTCCTCATTTTACCGACCTTTGGAAGGCTGAGTCAACTTTGAGCCGGTCAGGATCAAACTGCTGGCAATCAGCAGTCAGCAGAATTAGCCTGCAATACTGTATTCCAACTACTGCACCACCACAATAGAAACTATGTTTTCTTGTTCCAAAACACTTACACGTACCAGTAGCTGGCGGTCTCATCATTAGATGTTGTCGAACAGGTTTGGCTAACATCTGTGGGAAGGGATACTTTGCCCCTTGATTTTCTGAATTCAGCACTGGGTAAATTGAGAGTCTAAAATCCCCCTGTCCCATACATTCCCATTCAACAATTATAGCACCATTGTGAACTAGTAAAAACAGCCATACCCATTTTGAATTCCAACTCATATAATTCCTGGCTAGCATTTTGACCACCAAACAATTAAATTGTAAACAGCAGAGTTGTGGTTACTTGCTACCTATTCATTTTAAAATATGTGTTGCAGTTTCTTTATCACGTGGCTGTTATCACTGCAATTAAACCTATTAATTTTGGAAGTCTACCTTCACTGTCAACATCTTTATTGCTGTCATTATGGAAAGTAAGAGCGTTTTGTTTTGTCTGCTGCAGATGCGGCATAGCATTGTTTATGCTGAATTGGGATAAGTTCCCAGTTTATTGATTAGAGAATCACACTGCATCTGAAACTAGAGATCTGAAGATACAGGCTACTGTGATGCTCTCTCTGTCAGTGCTGAACAACTAATCCAGAAGAAGGAACAGCAGAGAACATTATTCAGGGAGAGAGGACTTTGCTACATATTAAATACTTGAAGACAACATTGATATATTATTTATTGCAGCAATGAAGCTGAATACATTGAGACAAGAAGAGACTTACAATTTTTATCACTTCATGGCTTTTAGGTTCTTGGGGATGTTTTTTTGTTCTATGTATTAGTCCAAATCTCTTACTTAGTTTGTTGTTTGATCAGATGAGTAATAGAGCTCTTTTTGTAACTGTCAGAATGAATGCCAGAGTATCTTTCTTTGAGGTGTTTTACTTTTTAAAAAAGATTGGATCCATAGTGGATAGCCTTAGCCTTATTTACAGCATTAGGGCATTTGATTTTCTTAATCTTCATAGCAAATGCTGGAGAATATACCCATTTAGGATTTGGCGATTTGCTTCCAAATGTCAGTGGTGCCATTTCATTATCTTAAGATAGGCCAGGATGCCCCCTTCTCTTAGTAGTGACCAATGCAAGAACTGACTTATTTTTCCTGAAATTCCCTCTCTTTATATGTTGTTTCTGTGGAATTATGTCTTGTCTTTTTCTTTAAATACTCTTTGCATTTGTGGTTTATTATTATTATTTAAATTAATTCTTCCCTCTCCAAATTAATTTTGACAATTTCGACTTGAGAGTTTTTCATTATGAACAATATGCTTACTATAATCCCTGCTCTAGACAATTCTTTAGCTTCTCTGATTCTCTTGTTCTGCCTCTCTTTTCTTCCTCTCAGAAATAATGCTCCTTATTTTAGCAGATTTATCTCCATCCTCAGCATATCATGACTGCCAAGTGGGTATTTTCTTCATCATCATAAATTCCATATTAAATGGAATATAAAATTCCATTTGCAGTTATTTAAGGCAGTGGCATAAGAATGGAGAATGATGTTGAAAGCCATTTTGCTGGGAAAAGAGGTCTAACTTTATCCTAAATTCATAGGCATTGACTTGGAAAGGACCTTAGACATCATAAAGAATGGATGAAGTATAGCTTTTCCTGAGGTTGCTAAGTGATGGTTCTCAGCATTCTTGGCTGTTGGCTGTACTGGCTGAGTTCTGAATTTTGGGCAGCACCTTTTAAGACAACAAATACAGTATGTACTTAAGTTTCTTTAGCCATATTGCTGACTTCTTTGGAACAGAACTGAAACTGAACTTGGCAATAGATGTCACTTTTATTGTCTGTGTTCAGTGGAGTGGTATGCCATCAACATTTGCTAACTGACATATAGGTGCAGTACCTTTAGATGTTTATATATTTCTAATCTTTGTCTAATAATCCTTTGTCTAATATGACTTTGTGTTGAGATGCTGACATTCTCTAGGCCTCTTTTGTATTTGACTTTTGTGATTACCATTCAGTGCTGATTGCCTAATGTTTTTAAATTACTTACACTTTAAGTTATTTATATAGCTATACATCAATGTCTAGACATGGAAACCTACATCTCCATCTCTACTTCTCCAACAGGGAGCCTTTGACTTGTAAATTTAACCTGGACTATTGAAGTAAGTCCATTCTGATCATGAGGTTTCCCAGCCTTTGTCTCTCCTCGCTGCTGTTGATTGATCTGTTTTCCCCAAATTGTAAAGTATACGGTGCCTCTTGCTGGTTCTTCTGATACTTGTTCCTCTGGCAAGAGAAAGTATGATATGGTTGAATATCTCCCTGCAGAAAATGCTTTTGCCATCTGGAGAAGATATGGGGCAGCTCTTGTCCACTGTGCATTTTTCTCAAGGACAAAGTACATAAAGTGAAACACAGAATATTTTTCTCAGTACAAGAGTAAGTAGGGCAGCCCTTTGGCCTCTTTTCACCAATGGATGACGTTAAGAGAAAAGCTTTAGTTAGAAAGTGAGCTCCATCTCTTCCCAACCCCTAATATAATACAGTTCACCAATACAGATGAGGGATTGAAACTGCCTCCAACTTTTCACTTCTGATATAAATAAACCATGTATAAATATGCTGCCAAATTACTTTCACTATAAAATGGAAGACAACTGGAAAAATGGTAAAATATTGTGTAGAGTGAGGTATCCAGGAAAAGTATATGCTAGCTGTTGGCTGCAATCAGAAAAAGTGCATTCCAATTACTAATGAAAGATTGATTAATTATCTCCCATCAAAATGGTATTAACTGTTAGCAGTCACAAATATGTATATTGTTTAGAATGAACTGCCACCAATGTTGTATTTCAAGCTTTACAGCATGTGCTGTATCCATTACTATTGTAATGGAATGCATCTACCTTGCTCCTAGTTTCCCTTCCCTTCCACCTTTCCCTTCCACCTTTCTCTTCCCTTCCCTTCCCTTCCTTTTCCTTCCCTTCTCTCTTTCCCAGAGTAATAGAATAGGAACTCTTTAAGTTTGTGCATTATGTGTCCAAAATCTAATAATTTGATCCCGATCATTTCTGCCTCAAATGAAAACTCTGAGTTAATGGTTCTACATCTATTTGTTTGTTTTCTTGGTTATCCATGGTATTCTTATTCTTAGGAGTATTCTCCAACACCAAAGTTCAAAAACATCATTACTCTTTTCTGCTTTTCCCTTTCATAGAGCATCATGGGAAAATATTTCTGACACAATTCTGATCTTTGAAAGTATAGACAGGTTGTAGCATTTGAATATCTGGTCCAAGATCTTCATTACTACACTACACAGTGCTAGCATATGGTACATTTTTTGACTGCTGGCTCTTTACTATTGATGGTTCATCCTAAAAGGCAGAAGTTCTCTTATCACTTTGATAACTTCATTGTCAGTTTACAGACTGGTTGTCATTAGTTTGGTCTTCACTACATTTGATATTAGTCCCATCTTCCTTGTCAGTTCAAAAACCACTTGCTGGATCTGTTATCATCCATGTGGCTTTTTAAATATTTAATCTTAGTTCCATTTCTTTCACTGTGCTCCTTGATTTTCATTACTACAGCTTCCAGATCATTTCCATTTTCAGCTTTCAGAGTAGCATTGGCAGTATAGCACAGGTTATTGATGTTTCTTTATTCAGTTTTAAAACTATATTTATCTTCTTCTAGTTCACCCCCCCCCCCCCATCCCAGCATACAGGCTGAATAGTAAGGAAAGCATATACAGTTTGGCCCACTCCTTTGCTGATCTGGAGCTAGTTGGCTTCTCCATATTTCATCTGGATTGTGACTTCCTGATCTGTGTGTAGGTTTCACACAAAGACAGTGAAAAGTTCCGGGATTCCTGTTTTCCTAATAACATTCCATAACTTGCTTCCTCCCTCCCTCCTTCTCTCCCTCCGTCTGTTATTATATTTATAAATAACTCTTGGTGGAAAACACAATTAATAGCCTTCTTCCTCCTCTTTTCCCCACAACAATCCTGTGTGGGTAGATTGGTGTATAAGAGGTTGACTGGCCCAAAGACACTCAGCCTGGGTTCTTGCCTGGTTCCTTAACCATTAGACCAAACTGGCCTCTTTCCAAGTCCCTGGCATCTGTCCTTCTTGCAAGATAGAGTTCATTGTGTTTTGTTTACACCTTTGACATTCTGGTCTCCAAGCACAAGCAGCACATCTTGCTTTTACGTTCTGTCACTTTGAGATTAAATTGGATCAAACTTGTCAATGTCTTTCCTTTTGCATCAGTAGTTGGAGTAGAAACTTGGATAACCATCATATTAAAGGGTTGACTACAAAGTCTAATTGGTAACATTCAGTCACTGACTATATCATCCTCAAGGACTGCCTTTATTATACCCTTCCTGATTATGAAACACCATTCCCTTAGGTTTTTTTCCCCGTCCTTTGTGCCCTGGGTAATAAACTGTGAGATCTTCTGACTGAAGGCGTGCAATTCCAGTCCATTTCAATTCACCGAGGCCTAAAAGGTCAGTGTGGAATTGATTCATTACCTCTTTCTCTGTGCTGAGTTTTCCCATGTTCATTCTTCTCCTGTTCCCTTTTCTCACTGAAATGTTGTCTTCACAGCTTCAGATACTCTCTTCAGATACTCTCTACTGCATGGCAATACCAGCAATGAGGTATCTTTATATAATGTGTATTTTTAATCTTTCTCCATGTTTGAATAAGTGAATCTCTTATTTGGTGTCGATTGAAATAGGCATGTGCCTTACCCTTTTTCTCCCACAGAAATGCATGCCAACCTATCTGGAGGTCATGGCCTTCTAATGTTAAAATTCTCTTATCTTTTAATTTAACCCAATCTTTTATCTAATTTAATACCACTGCCTGATAATAAAGCTCCCACTCTGGTAGTCCCAAACCACCTCTGCTCCTATGTCCTGTAATAATTTTAGTTTGATATGTGGTTTCTTGCCCCACCAGACAAATTTAGTTGTCATTTTGTTTAATTCAATGAAGAAAGGTTTCCCTAACTTTAACAGAATCCTTTGGAATAAATACGTTAATTTCGGCAAAGTATTCAATGTCAGTTCAAGGGCCACTTGCTGGACCTGTTATCATTCATGTGGCTTTTTTATATTTAATTTTATATTCTTCTCCTGTTCCCCTTTCTCACTGAAATGTTGTCTTCACAGCTTCAGATACTCTTTTCCTGCATGGCAATACCAGCAACTGGCCATCCCAAACACTTTAAACTAGCTATTTCATAAACACCACGAGTACTCCAGAACAGGTGTCTCCAATGTTGGCAACTTTAAGACTTGTGGACTACAACTTCCAAAGTTCCTCAGCCAGCTTTGTTGTGGTTTTCTCGGTACAGTTACAAGAATGGTTGACCACTGTGTTCTCCCACATAGTACAAAACAATAACCTTTGCCATTGTCACTAAAGTGTTAATCCACCTTTACCATCTTCCTGGATCAGCCCAGTATAGCTGCTTGCTTAGTTTAATTAGACAGCAAAGATTACCTTCATGGTCTGGGTAATCTTGCTGAGATTATATAAATCTTGATATACACTGATGGCATTCTTTATTAATTTCTCTCAGGAATGTCCTTCCCTCCTCCCTCACCATGAGGCAGCACAGCAGAACCTGAAGGGGATTTAAGGATAGTCCAACATTTTTATTGCATATTCCAGTGTTCTGTTCCACAATTGCATAAGCAGCTGGGAAGAATGAAGATATTGAGTTACCACTGAGGATAAATGATGATTATCCATTAATGAGGACATTGAATTTAATGATCTTATTGAGTTATCACTGCCCTTCTTTCACTTTCCAATATTGAAAAAGACCCCACGGAGACAAAAAAAGTCTTGCCATGTTTTCTCTTCCCAAATCTTTCAGTCTTGGTTACCTTAACCATGGTTTGCTCAGCCCAGTTTTCTAGAGTTGTATGACACACTAGAACCATCAATTCGCTATATCTAATGCCACAGCATGATTGATTGTGGGTTGTCATACTGAATCTCCATTTAAATCCCATCTCCCATAAAAGCCTCATGCTATATCGGTAGTCAAATTTTAAGATTTGAGCAAATAGAAGTGGAAAATAAAAGATACTAATAAAATATATTTGGAACATTAAAAAAAGAGAAAGATCCAGGAAATAAGGCAAATGAGAAAACGTTATAAAGGAGGCTGACATAGAGGTTTAGCTCAAATCACTGAAAGAAAAGCAAAAGCAAAAAACAGTTATAATTGGAAGGGGGAAAAGGGGGTGTTGGAGGGGGGAAAAACAACCACAGATGAAAAGGCCAACAAAGCTGAAGACAAGAAGAAAAGAAAGGAGGGAGGGAGGGAGAACCTTGTAAAGGGGAGGACAAAAGGAAAAAATAATGAAGAAAAAACTTTCCCCACTGAACATTTCCTCTACTTTAACCACAGCTATGAGAAGATGATTAAACACTGACACTACATTCAGAAATTGATTGGCCACTGAAACCTGACCCCTGAGACAACTATCTGTTCCTCATGGCTGTGTCTGAGGAATTTATTCCTCAGATCTAGGTGAGCCATAGCTGAAATCCTTGGGTTTGGATGATTAATTCTGCAATTTTCCAAAGCATGTATCCACTTCAGGAAGCAATGTCCCCACTCTGGACTGAGGCTATAATGACCTACTATGACTAATTCAGAAATAAGAAAGCATGGTAATTAGAAGGAAACAAATGGTGTGAAACAGCACCTGAAAAAGGAAATAGTGACTGGAAGAGAGGTCTAAAAAGCCAATAATATCACAGTCAAAGTCTTCACAGTGGAAAATAATCCCGCCTTTCCAAAAGTATGATTATATCATTACTATTGAATGTTCCGTGTAGTTTATCTGGTTAGATGTCCCGAGAAGCTTCATGGCTTCTTAAGATTGTAGGAGACCTGTGTTAATAGATGGTAGTCAAAAATCAGAGAGAGGCTACAGTTTATTGGATTAATTTTTCCTTTTCTTAAGCTTTCATGAGCTGCAGTTCTGATGCACACAGTGTTTAGCGTTGGGTTGGGGATGATGGAAGTGGCCAGGACAAAGACCCCCATTATGACTTGGAGTGAGCATATTTAGAACATAGAAGCAATGTGTTCAACAAGCAGACTCAAACAATGGCTGCAATGAGGACTGGGCTTATTTGTTCACACAAACAGTAGCCATGATCATGAATCTGGCTAATGAAACAGAAGGCAAAACCCTGATCAGACCTGCTCCATTCTGTTTTTTTGTTTTGTGCAGATAAAATACTTTCCAAACAAACAAATGGTAGCATTTTAACTTTTTAAAAATTTTATCTTAAGAATATCTCTGGAAGGGCTCAAGATAATTTTGCGTTAGAGATGATACTGCTGGAAGCTATACTTTCCTTTGATTTTCATGTTTAAAAAGAATAAAGTAGACATAAAATGATCAGGTGGTGTAGGAATCTTATGAATACCAAGGGACTATCTGCATCTACTGCACCCATGGAACTATATTATTTCTGTCTTTTTCTGGACTTGATAATCTTCATAGTTCTTTCTTAATTCTACAGATAGGGTGGTTTTTTTACAATCCATCAGACTAGGCTAAAATGAATTGGATAGTTTATGGCCCAGCAGTAAGAACAGCTAGATAATTAGTGGGGAAGACCTCAGGCTCAAGAGAATTTGTGGGAATTGAAGTAAGGGGGTGAGGAGAGCATAACTTTTCTCCTCTGACTTTCCAAGAAAGGAGGAATAGTTGACTTGACCTTGAAACAGCCAGTTCAAAAGGTCTAATGGCCTTTGAGACATCCTTTAATTTATTTGTGGAATATTTTTCTTGGCCTTTAGCAAAAAAGCTTCCAAATTATCTTACATCCGATCAATGGGAGAGGAAAAAAAGACCAAAAAAAGGTCAGAATTTTTTTTTTACCAGAAGTGGTTATTGGTGTGTCTATTTTGTGTGTGTGTCTATTTTGTTCTATACAACAACTGCAAAGTGTTTTATCTCTATCTGTGTGCATATACACTTTCTCCCCAGGGACTAATCAGAGTGCCTGCAAGGTGAATGAATGTTGTTTCTGTGTGCATGCTTCTAGTCTCCCATTGGATTGTGTCTCTCTGGGTTTGTATGGATGTGTACATGGGGGAACACAAGATAAGCTGTATATGTTCCATTCTGGGTCACCAGAGTAAGGAGGGAGGGACAGAGAGAGACTTAGAATGGAGGGACTTGCAACTTTCTGACTCACTGCCCAACTGTTTCTCCCATTGGCATACATTGGATAATTTGTTTAAATGTTTTTTCCTCCACAGTTCCTGGCCTGATCCAATCTCTCTCTGGCCAACTTTACACTCACTATGCCAAATTTGGTTCCTTCTGGTCAGTTTTTAGTGAGGTACCCAGCAGGTAGGCGGGCAGGCAGTGCACCTATAACATTGTCTTTTCCCAATATTTCATTTGGTGGAAAGAATCATAAAAGAGACTTCGATTGCAATGCAAAGCTCAGATATGCTGGAATTCTGAAATTGTTGATAATCCTACTAAAGTCAATATAGGTGCAAAATTCTGTCTAAGTAGGAAAGAACAGATATATAATGTTGGCATTCTTCCACAGTTTAAATATTAATTCCATTCTATTTTGTTTATAAAGAAATTTGAAAATTTGGGCCACTGTCTATATTTTTTCAAAGCCTGCTGCACTCATTTGCACTTGTCACATAGATACAATTTTCACAAGTCTGAGAAATATAATATCCACTTGCCATAAAGTTGTAAAAAATGAGAAACCTAGAGAGAGAGAGAGTGCTAAATAGGGCTGGTCTTTCAACCGATCTGAAATTAAGTGAAGTGTGTGCAATTGATTTAATTACTTTTTAAAGTGGCTCTGAATGTGATGAGATTTACAAGGGCCCTTCTTAAATATAACAAAAGTTAGGCAGTTGCTGTCAGCTTATACATTTCCCAGGGACTGTGGTGCAAAAAAGAGGGATAATGTGCCGTCGCTGCCTTTTCACATCCCCATCACTCACAACTTCTTCCAGATTTTTTTTTTTTACTGTGTTTTACAGAGAACATCTCAAACTTCCAAATATGCATTACTTTGTAAAAAAGAGTGAATGCTGTGAGATGGAAGGAATGAGCTAGCAACATTTAAGCAACTTTTGCAGCATGCAGTTGGTTCAGGAATTATCCTCTTCAGTTTGCCATAGCTGCTGGCAAGTAGGAGTAAGAAGTGAGTTCTGTACACACACACACACACACACACACACACAGCTGCCCCAGTCCTCTTGCTCGCCTTCCTGCTGGAACCTCGGAGCAGCTTCACACACTAAATATAAAAGCAAAACAAGAAAATGACAGCTCAAGGAACAATCTCTCTTAAACAAAATATACCCCCCTAAGGCTGCTTATATGTTGTGATTCCATAGCAATAAGGACATTGTTCTCTCCTCCCTCCCCAACCAAATGGTATAGTATTTAGCTCTCCTTTTTTTTTCCTCCCTGAAGCACAAGTTTATGATCCTTATAGCTACAGAGGTTTGCTTGCAATTGTAAGGGTGATGTCTACAGAGTTCTCAGAGCCAGAAACTGCAGCTGAAAAATAAGATGTTCAGGTTTGGAGGGGTGGTTTGTGTGCCTTGGACAGTGCCTTTTTCAGCAGATAGATTGAGAGGGGGAGACTTCATCTGGCTCCCCATCCTCCCTCTGCCCCCCCCCCTCACCCGCAGGCTGCCTTGTGCCTTTTACTAGCTGAAAGGAGCTTGTGCTGTTTGGAGAGCTTTAAATCAGAAAGTTTGCGTACAGATGTGCCCAAATTGAGACATCACTAGAACATGAGTTTTCAGCCCTGGAGACCAATACATCATAGCAACCAACAGTTGGAAGCTCACGACAGCTTTAAAGTCTTTGGGGGCAGAGAATATAAAATTGTGCCCATTCCACTTTTCTTTTTTAAAAGAATGAGCAGCAGGAAGCCTAATGTTCAAGAAGATGTGTCTTCATTTTGTTATGAGGTGTTCCACTGTTTTCTTTGGCAATTTGCTCTGCTAGCTCAATCTTTAGGTTTCTGAGCCAGGGCCCTTTGGTTGTAAGGATAGCATTAATCTCTCTATGTGGGTAGAGGAGATGTCCACTGTACAGATTTTAGCTCAGCTGATAACGGAAAGTGATGTCACTGCAAATGCTCCTTTACTGGCAATATAACAGGAGTGTCAAACTCAAGGCCTGAGGGCCGGATCCAGCCCACTGAGTGCTTAGATCTGGCCTGCGGGTCCACCCTGGAAACAGCGAAGGACTGGCCCACAGTACTACTCCCAGCAAAAATGGCCCTCCCAAGCTCCATTTTTGCTGGCAGAGGGTTGCAGGAGGCCATCACAGCCAAAAATGGAGCTTGGGAGGGCCATGGACAGCATTCCCAAGTTCTGTTTTCTCCGGCAGAGGGTTGCAGTAGGCCGTCGCAACTGAAAATGGAGCTTGGGAGCCCATTTTTGCTGGCAGAGCGCTTGGGCCGACACAAATGATGTTGATCTGTCCCCCTGGCCCCCCAAGGTCAAACACAAACCTATGTGGCCCTCAATGAAATGGAGTTTGACACCTCTGCTGTCAGCCTTCAAGATTTTCTCCCTTTGCTTTGCATCTTTCAGCTGTCATAAGTAACGGGGGGAGGAGGGGGGAATGGTTATGGGAAGTGAGCTGGAAGTGTTATAAAACAGAACTGTATAAGCTGGGGGGGTAGCTTAGGCTTCTATGCTATGTGCAGCTGCAACTCTTTATCAAAATATGTCAAGGTCAACGGACAGAGGCCTCATCACCACCTGGAGATGCCCACATGATGATATACACAACTTTTAATTGGATGAGCAAATTGAACTGTTGCGTGTGGGAACGTTGCCATTACTTTGTATATGTGATTTACGCGCCCATTTTCTCAGATCCAGAATTCTTTTGTTGCTACCACTTGATTTCCAGTAAAAGATATATTTTCTCTGATTAATGGAGTCTAAGTATTTCTTTCTTGGATTTTGATTGGAGCACCAGCTGACACCTGCAGTATAGGTACAGGTCAGGTCAATGGTGACTGTGGATCTATTGGATCTAAAACCTTTGTATTCTTGGACTGAACTAATTAAAACCCATGAGCATGCTGGATATCCAAATAGACAGAAGGACTACTGCTTCACAGAATCAAGGACATTTACTTAGACAATTGAAGATGTGGTACAATTCCCTTTTACATTTTTGTGAGATGGTTCCACATTAGAACTTGGCTATGTTGTCCTGAGATGCTTCCAAATTAGGCATGTGATTGGAATAGCCACTCATTTAGTGCACGTCTTTAGCACATTGTTGTCCTTTGTTTTTCATCTCTCTATTTTTGGGAAGCAGGGGGGTGGCAGATTGCTGCAGAAACTCTGCAGGTCTAGTTTGCTCTTGATGCTCCTGTTTAAACAATTAAGAAAAAGATGTTTCACTATGTTGTGGTAGTTTGGGTGGCTAAATCTATTGTCATGCATCAACTCCTGTGTACTTATAAGCTGACTTTTAGAATTGGGCTAAAATTATTTCTTCGCCTCCAGTAAAATAAACAAAAGAACCTTATTAAAATCACTGCAGAATCACAGTTAAGTAAAAGAGAATTAAAGGTTAGGTTAAAGCATATTAAGCATAAACTTGCCTCTAAAATAGTGCGATCATTATCAATCACTTGTCTACACAGACATGTCACAAGTACTGAGAGGAGGGAAGAGCCCAATTATGCATAAATTGCAGAACATCAGTTCTAATTACCCTTGTGTAGTTCATCGTAGAAAACTCATGGCTGGGTAGCATTCCACCAGTCTCGAAGCAAAGATAGGGGAAGAAAATCTAGTTATTGCTGGCTAAACATTTCTAACTGAGTGCATATCTTGAGTTTCCATTGAGTGATCTTCTATGACAGTGGCCCCCAACCTTTTTTGTGCCACGGCCTGGTACCGGCATCACAAAATGATCCGCGGCCCGGTACCAGCATCAGCACGCATGACAAGGCAAGGCGAGCCGAGCGACCGCCAGCCAGCCGTCCCCCGCTTCTCCCCGCCACCTTCATCTCCTCCTTTGTACCTTTGTCGATGGGCTTCGCTTTGGGACAGCTTCGGGACGGTCACTCGGCTCACCTTGCCTTGGGTGCTGAAAGAATCCTTGCACCTTAGTTTCATTCGAAGCCCCCCCCCTTCGATGAAACTAAGGTGTGAGGATTCCTTCAGGACCCAAACGCCGCTTTCCAACCGGAAAAGCTCACCCAGAAGCACTTTCTCATCAAACAAGATGGCGGCGCCCAGCAAACTGACGGCCCAGTAGGAAACGTTCCACGGACCGGTCCCGGTCCACGGCCCGGTGGTTGGGGACCCCTGTCCTATGACATCAGAGAAACTCAGAGCATATAAATGGGCCAAAGAAGGAAACAGAAAGCAGAAGCTAGGGATCTGAGAAGGTAGAAACAAGAAGGAAGATAGATAGATGATAGATAGATAGATAGATAGATAGATAGATAGATAGATAGATAGATAGATAGATAGATAGATAGATGGATGATAGATAAATGATAGATAGACAGAGATAGATAGATAGTGTTGTGTTGTGGGGAAAGAGACTCAAGACTCAGTTGACCTTTTTTCTCTTTTTATTTTCTTCTAGGATCTGAACGCGGAGAAACCGCGGCAGGCTTTTTTATAGCCATCTGCTCGCAGCTCGTGGCCAATGACGGCTCTTCAAATCTCCCGCCACCACGGACCAACCCATCATAGGTAAGTATGCAAATATATAACAGATAGATAGATAGATAGATAGATAGATAGATAGATAGATAGATAGATAGATAGATAGACAGATAGACAGATAGATAAACACAGAGAGAAAAGTAGATGGAGATAGATAGGAAGAGGGAAGGGAGAGAGTATAAATGCAATTATTTTGATCAGGGATCAGATAAGAAGGTAAGAAAAAAAGCATGAATATGGAAGTGATGGTTGAAAGAGGAAACAAGTGAAGCTTATAAAGATGAATTGGAGGGAAAAAGTGAGTGTGCATGTGTGTGTGTGTGTGTATATTTGACCTAGATTTTCAGTTGTAGAAAATGCTGATTGACAGGACACCTTGATTTGAAATCTGTCGTCAAAAGTTTTGGCACAGACTTAGCAGGGCTGCATTGTTATCTTGCTCACGCAAAACATGTGAAGTTTTTCCAATCTTTGCAGCTCTACATTTTTCACTTGCCTGATTACAGCTAGTGCTGCTCATTCTCCAGAGGGCTGACAGCGTTCATAATATATATGGATTGCTTATAGTCTAGGAGGACTCTCCAGAATAAGTAGAAAACCCATTATGGGTATAGTTGGCTCATCTTTTTCTGGTGAAAGCAAAATGGTGTATCCAATCTAAAATTTAATGAAGTTTTCCACTGCTTTCAAATAATGGGCATGCTCCCTGACTCTAAGAGCCAAGTAAATGCACAAAATTTCCTGGAGAATCTATCCTCAAAGCAGAAGAATTTCATCTGAGATTGTTTTGCTTTTGAAAAAGGAAATCAACTGGCTTGGGCAAGGGAGATCTTTACCATCATGTATTATCTGATTCTTTTTATTGGGTGTGCAATGTAGAATCAAAGGTCTTTGGTGTTTAAATCAGGAGACAAATCAATTTGTCAAACTAAATTTCAAAAAAGTGTAAAATAAAAAAGCAAGCAAAAAAGAATTTAAAAAGAGAGAGGAATAAGGAAAAAGTCAAACTGGGGTGTGCAGGCAAAAAAAAAAGGGAAAGCATTACAGAAATAAGTAACTTTTAGCTTTCTTCAGTACAGATAAAAACCTAGAAATCAATGGCCCTTTGAATCAGAATAAACCAGAGGTGGTATTCAGCAGGTTCTGACCAATTCTGCAGAACCAGTAGCGGAAATTTTGAGTAATTCGGAGAACTGGAAAATACCACCTCTGACTGGAGATTTTACAGTATCCTTCCCCTGCCATGCCCACCAACCCACGCCCACAAAACCGGTAGTAAAAAAAATATGAATCCCTCCACTGGAATAAACCATAGCAAACAGTACTTCTATTGTCACGAAGAAACCCAATAATCAAAACCCAAGGTTGAAATTGAAACTTCATTTCTTTCTGCCCATTTCAAGTGGAAACTCCACGATTGGTTTCCAAGTATAGAAGCTAGATAAAAGTCTTTTCTTCAATCAAAGCAGTCAATTTCTCCATCTCTGCCAAATCCATTAATTTCACCATCCATTTTTCCATTGGGGTCCATGTGAGTCCTTCCATCTCTGTACATAGAGAAAGTTTAAGGTTTGATGGACAAACAGATCGGGGATAAAAATGGAACTTTATTCTTAATAGATGACAACAGCAGCCAGCCAACTCATTACTTTGCCCTTGTCATTCTGCAGAAAATGGAACACAAAAAGAATCCACTTGAAATAAGAAGAATACTTTGGTATGCTTGAGGATGTACAGAGTAGTAAACTATTACTGTTAACGGAATAATAGAGTTGGAAGGAACCTTGAAGGTCTTCTAGTGCAATCCCTTGCTCAAGCAGGAGACCCTATACCTGTAATGGCGGACCTATGGCATACGTGCCAGAGAGGGCACTCAGAGCCCTCTCTGTGGGCATGCGAGCCGTCACCAGCTCAGCTCTCCCATGCATGCATGCGCACGCCTCCTGCTGGCCACCTGGACTTTGGGTCTGTGAGGGGCATGTGGGGGGCGGGGCACATGCGCAGGGATGCACCCATCCGTGGGGGTGGAGATGCATATGCATGCATGGGAGGGCAGGGCACACGCACAGGGATGCACATGCATGCATGCATGGGGTGCATACATATGCATGGGGGCGGGGTGCATGTGTGAGGATGCACAGCAGAGCTGAGGCACTCGCTGCTGGAAAGGTTAGCCCTATACCATTTCAGTTAAATGGTTGTCTGGGGAAGTTATTCCACTGATTAATTGTTCTGTCAGGAAATTCCTCCTTAGTTCTAGGTTGCTTGTCTCCTTGATTAGTTTCCAGCCATTGCTTCTTGTCCGGCCTTCAGGTGCTTTGGAGAATAGCTTGACTCTCTCTTCTTTATGGCAGCCCCTTAGATATTGGAAGACTGTTATCATCTCACTCCCCCTTGTCCTTCTTGTCATTAAAACAGACATATCCAGGTCCAGCAACCGTTCTTTATATGTTTTAGCCTCCAGACCCCTAATCATTTTTATTGCTCTTCTCCGCACTCTTCCTAGAGTCTCAACAATTTTTTCACATGCTGAACTACCATGTATTTTATATACTTCAGGAAACCAGAAATTCCCTCTCTCTCACTTTCCCCTTAAGTACAGATTTTGGCCCCTTCAAAGCCATAAAGGTCTAGATCTGTATGTATGACAAGATTGCATGTCTCCTAATGAAAACTATTTACTAGGTAGCAAAAATGGTGTGGATATTAAATCTGGTAATTGGAAAGAATTTTATCTGTATCATCCATGAGTGTCTGTTGTTACATGCCATCAAGCATTTTGATCTAAAAACATGCTCGTCCAACATATTAGAACTAGGTGATAGAATTCTGGAGATATTAACAATCAAGTCAGAGAGGGAACTGTACAATCCTGATCCTCAAAATAACTTAGAGAAACTATTGTGGACTCTAAACATTTCTGGAAAATTTTATGAAGGGAATGTGGAGAAGACCTCAAACCATTCAAGAGGTACAGACGTGGCTTCAGTCAGCATTTAGCCATATTCCTGCTGAACTTTCTATCACATGCTTATCACTTTTTGTTCTACTGCAGGGGTGTCAAACTCAAGGCTGGAGTGGTGTTTAGATCTGGCCTACAGGGACACCCTGAAAACAGCAAAGGACCGGCCCACAGTGCCTCAGAGGGCTGCAGGAGACCATCGTGGCCGAAAATGGGGCCTGGGGGGGCTGCGTGTTATCTTCCCAAGCTCCATTTTTGCTTGGAGAGGACTGCAGAAGGCCATTGTGGTCAAAAATGGGGCCCGCAGGGCTCCATTTTTGCTGGCAGAGGGCTAGCAAAACAAACTAAAAACAAAACAAAAGGAGAAATGTTTCCCTTTTTGCATTTGAGCATGCAAGAAGGAAAAGAGGAAAGAAAAAGATGGGAAGAGAGCAAAGAAGGAAAAATAAGGAAAGAGGGGAAGGAAGAAGAAAGGAGAATGAATTGGGAAGGAAAAAGAAGAAAAGGAAGGAAGGAGATTATAATGAGAATGAGGGTCTGAGGGAAGTCCTGCCTTAGCACTTGGCCATCAGAGGTACCCCTGACACAAGTGACATCGAGCTGGCTATGCACACCCCAGCCACGCCCCCCCGGCCCCCTGTAGTCAAACACAACCCTGATGCAGCCCTCAATGAAATCAAGTTTGATACCCCTGTTCTACTGGTTTCAATGACACTTATAGTCCTCAGAAACTAACATGTTTGCTGATCCTTTGAAGATCATGTCAACAGTCTGAGTTTGTTCCACGTGGCCTAGATAAGGCTTTGATAGAAACTAAGAGGAAAAGCGCTTGAGTATATTCTCTTGTATCTGCCCGGATTTCACGAGATTAAAGCAAATCCTCTCACCACAATCTAATTCCTCCTTTGACCTTAAACACTAGAAACACTCTTTTGCAAAATAATAATAATAATACATCTAGGTTTCTCAAAATTCTACGATCTCCGTGTTCTCCGTGCAAGATTTCCGGATTGCTCCATGAACAGAAGTGTGAAATATACAAACTTTTGTGTTCTTTCTCTCAGTAAAGTAAGCCACACAGACTTCTCTTCCCCCTTCCCCCCTCCTTCTTTTTGTGATCCCAGAATCCATCTCTATCAATGTTATGAGAAAAATGAGAGAAGACATAAAACTTCCATCCTAAGAGGTTTTTCTAGTTAACAAAAATAAATAAATAAAAGCAATTCCTGCTCTTCTTCTTTTTTTCTTCCAAAAACCACATAGATTTCTTTACATAGATTCATTATGGTAGAGACGTTCTGCCCTCCCTATGAATGGCTTATGGAGGATGTGCTTTCATCTGGCAAATGCCAGTTCCATTTATCCTCATGCACCTAAACTTTATAGCTTTAGGAGAAGGAATTGGATTGATTGATTGCAATCTTGAAGCTTTCTCTTTTTTTCCCTCTGCCTCCCCGACACTCATAACCACCTATTCGATTTCACAACTCAGGCAAGAGATTAGAATAGAGGTGGAAGGGAAAGAGATACCTTGAGGGGACGTTTGGGGAGTCCCTTCATCTGCATTTTATGTTTTGCAAATCTAGCCCTTTTCTTAACCAGACAGAGTGGATGAAAAGTGCTTGTTCCATTCCAGGCTAATAGTAAATTTCCTTCAGGCTCCTGGGCAGTGGATGCATTCAACCCATTTCTCTTCCTTTCTTTCTGGGATGATCTAAGAAATGGACTTCACTGCTGAAGGACAGTAAGGCTGAAGTTTGATAATCCAGATGGTGAAATATGTAATTCCTTCGTATTTCCCAATGATTGGCCATACTAAGTCAGAATGGTGGGGACCATGAGCAGGTTTGGGACATCATGTTATAGAGGCCCATGGAAATTTTCAGATACACTTGCTTGTTGGATATATAATTATATAGTTCCATGATGTATTAAAGAGAGAATAGGCATACTTTCCTAGGTAAAGGTAAAAGTTCCCCTTACACATATGTGCTACTTGTTTCTGGCTCTAGGGAGAGGTGCTCATCTCCATTACAAAGCCGAAGAGCCAGCACTGTCCGAAGATGTCTCTGTGGTCATGTGGCCAGCATGACTAAATGCTGAAGGTGCATGGAATGCTGTTACCTTCCCACCGAAGTGATCCCTATTTTTCTACTTGCATTTTTACATGTTGGGGAAGCTGGGACAAGTAACAGGACCTCACTCCGCTACACAGCTCTAGGGATTCGAACTGCTGAACTGCCGACCTTTCTGATCAACAAGCTCAGTGTCTTAGCCACTGAGCCACCATGTCCATTTTCCTGGGTGGGGATACATTTAGCCACACTATCCATATGGATCATAATTCCCCCCACCTCAATACAACCAAAATTAATCAGCCCATCTATCTCAAGATTGTGTCTCCAGATCCAGCTGGGATTTCTTATCTACGGAAGATTTCATTCTGCTTTTTTCCTGTATTCTCTTACATCAATTGTTCATGATATTCACTACCAGATCATAGATAATTGCATTAAGTATTAGACAGGGATTAAAATCCATACTGAAGTTCATTAAGCTGGATCGCATGGTTATTTCTCCCCTTGTTAGCAGATATAACAATTGTGTGTTGGAAGAATGATAGCTCACTTACTTTCCAACAAAAACATCCATTTAAAAAAAAACTCTGTGATTCAGGCAACATACTGGATCTTCATTTTTTTAACCATGGTTTGTTAAATAAGTCCCTGCATGGGTTTGCACAGAACACTAAACCATGTATCATGTGGATTATAAACAAAGTAGCTACATTCTTCTGTCCAGTCTGCGGAGGCAATGGCATTGAGCTAAAAACTAGTTTTTGAAGGCCAACTTTTTCCCAATTTGCTGGAAAGACACTTGTGACAGAAACAGATGAGCTTGTTGCTGACAGGTTAAATATATGCTTATCAAAACCCCAACTAAGCAGACACCAGTATAGAAAGCTCTAAACATCTGCCTGAAAGGGAAGGCAGCAATTGCTGAAGTAAACACTGCCGACAGAAAGATAGATGGGAAAGAGGACATGCAGCAGAGCTGAGCTAATGGAGATCTGGGGGAGGAGGGGAGGGGTGAATGGACAATGTATTGTGCTTCAAAAAAAGGGTAACATACGAGGTTGCCCAGTGGGTCATGCTTTGACCTCTGGGAAATTAAAGATGTAAATCCTGCAAGATCTTTAATTCAATACAATCCACCCACTGTTTACTAACCAGGTGCATGCACTGCATAGTGATTAGCAAGGCTTAGACTTATGAAGATTGTCATTTTGCTCTGAGGTTGCAGGTGGTACAGCAAGTTAATACAACTTTCTGATGCCTGAAGTGAAGAGCAGGTGAATTCAATCACAACCTTGTTGGGTAACTCCCAGGTTTTTGCAATCCTAGGTGTCAGACTGCACAATGGGCTGCATTTGGTACATTGAATCAAACAAAGGTCTGACTGGGAAATCAGAAAAGAGCACACCGGTCTTCTGAAATACCATTTATGAATTCTGAATAGTTGTTTTTACAATATTCCTTGAGGGAATAGGAACCCTTGTTGCTGTGGGGCAATCACAGGGGCTTGGAAGCTTGAAAATAGGGTTAGTGGATAACACTACAGTACACATAAGGCTCAGTAGCTAAAAATATAGTAATTTGGTGTTTATAATCCAGAGATGCCAGTTCTAATCTGATGTTTCAAACAGGAATCTGATAATGCTTGTTTTCATTTTCACAAGTTTATTAAACAAGTCATCAGAAGAGACTTGCCCAACAAGCTGACTTTATGATGGGAGTATAATATGGAAGCTAGGCTTTCTGAGATCACCTTTTACCAGTTGCATTTTATTACAGAAACCTGGAACAGCTGATAGACATGCAATCCAGCCCCACTTCTCCATGACTGCTATATCCTACTTCTTTCCTCCTCTCTCTTAGGAACTCAAAAGCGGTGTTGGCATCTAATCCTTTCCAATTTGACTCCAAGTTTCACATTCCTCTTTACTAGCTTTGATGAAGGAATCACTGCAGAATTCCAGTTTATGTGGAGGGGATTCTGGAAGCAAAGCTTTGTAATCGGGTCTGAAAAACCACCGCCCTGAAAAATATAGATGAAAAAGCCATAGTGGCACATATCAGAAGGGTACCACATACCAGGCCTGTTGCAAAAAGTAAAATATTAGCAACTCATTGAAAAAAAAAATCTAGGACAGAAAAACATGGCTATCAGGAAAAGAAGCAAGCACAGCATAGCTAATAATTATTCACATTTCCATCTTGGCCCAACATGTGCTTCCTGAGATTATAAAGCCAGTCATTCATTTAGGCTTCTGCTACAAAAGTAGAACTTTTTTTCTTTCCATTTGCTTCCATTAGTCTCCATTCACACAAAATACTAAATCAGGTTGGTGACAGTCTCGGCATGTGCTGAATATAGAAGCCTGATCATTTCCATGTTGGGAGGCCATTTTGTCTGCCTGGTATCTAAGATTAATTATGGGATAATGTCCGTTCTGTGCAGATTATTGTGTCATTCACAGCAGAAAGAACAGATTAATTTGCCGGCTTTGTTTTCTGACTGTCCACAATGGAGATAAGAACATTGCAAAATGGATAGTATATTTTAGCTCTTTTCATGACCACTTCCATACACAGATGCAGGACCATGTGTGTGAAACACAGCAGAAAAGGACAGGGAGAGGTGAAACCTTCCCTATCCTGTCTCTCGTAGCTTTGATTGGGAGAAAGAGAGAACTTCAAAGGTGCCTGGGATTAATAGCCAAAATGGCTGCTCTTAGTTATAATTGAAGTAGACCTCCTCACCAAATAACAGATGTTAAGATCCATCAGGTAGATCTCACTTGGCTCCTGGTTGGAGGGAGGTCAAAACGTCGAGATGATTGCCACTGCATGATTGAAGCCCTACCCTTTTTCACATGTGTCATTTCATATTTTTTTAAAAAGGGAGAGTGAGGTCTTGATCTCATGGCTATTTTTGAACCCCACCACAGGGCATCCTAGCCACCATAAGCACAGGTGAATGGAGCCCAAAGGATCACTAATGCCCCCATGCACCTGCCAATTACTTTTCTCCAGCTCTCTCTGTAACTTTCTTTTGTTTTGTCCCAAAGGTGCTGTTCCAAAAGGCAACTGGACTTCATTTTCCCTTGAAGATGTTTTGCTTCTCACCCAAGAAGCTGCTTCAGTTGTTCAGAAGAAGCTTCTCAGATGAGAAGCGAAACAGCTTCAAGAAAAACAAAAGTCCAGTTGCCCTTTGGAAAAGCACCTTTGGGACAACTATGACCTGGGTGACAGTGAATCTCCACAGACATTTATTTTCCTTTGCTCTTTCTCTCATCCTATTTTCTTATTGCCTGCCATCTTGTTTACACTCACCTATCTTTCTTGCTTACACTCTATTTCCCCTGTCTTTTTCTGCCGCCACCTTTCCCTCCCTTTCTCCCTTCTCTCTCGTTACTTTTTCTCTATTGCTTCTGAGAAGGAAGTTAGAAGTCTAAGCTGATCCCTTATAGTCACAATGAGAATAAGAGGCAGTCACGTGACCATGCATTGCCCACCCCTGCTTTGAAGAGAAATTAAGAGGAAATGAGTAAGATTTATGAGAGCCAATAAATGGGTTATGGCATGACTCTTTAAGGAAGAAAGCATTCCTATCAACCTAACCAGAAATGTTATTTATGGAATGCGAGAAGGAGCCAAGTATGAAAGGGCATATTTTGATAGAGGACAATGAGGGGAAATTGGGAGTTATATTAATAGAAGAAATTCTATTTTCTCAAGTCTCTTGAGAGCCCTAATTTCCTAGAATCTGATTCAATGCTAATGCAATACCCTTCCAACCCACCCATATTTTACAGAATTTAGTGATCTAATTAGACCAATCCATTAAAAGAGGAAGGCATTGACTGATGTCACAGAAGCAACTTGTATTTGCCCTCCACCCCATAGGGATATCACCAGCAAATGCACCAGGGGAAGGCATTTTAGGGTTTGTTTTCTTTTTAAATTACTCTATCTGTTTGATAGGCCACTATTTCTATTGCTCGTAAGCTGCTTTGAAAGGATTGTTGACCTGAAAAGCTGGATATAAATGATTGTGTAATGATTTCATAATATGGAGCAGGAATATGATTTAAAAAAGATGCCTCTGGCTGACCATGCAGCAACAGATTATATTCAGACACATAATTTGTGTGTTGTTTTCCTAAAAAATATATGAATTTTTGAGGTGACTGATACCGTGTTTGAAAAATCAATAGTTCTGTCCCCTATGAGGAAAACTGACCTGTTTCATTCCCTGCTCAGTTCAAAACATCTCCTCCCTTCAGAAGAATTGTGTGTGTAAAATGTCCTTAATATTTAATCAACCAAATCCAGCTAGATTTATTTAATTGGATGACAGCTTTCCAGCCAACAACCCAAAGGGATAATTATAACTAAAAATCTATTATAAAGTAACCTAAAGGAAGTGTTTGCATTCTGCCAGAGTACAAAACCATTTTAAGTTGGGAATTTTAACAACATATATATTCCAAAAATGAAGCTGAAATATTGCTTGCAATGTTGTAGCTTTAAGCCAGAAGAAGCTGCAATACACATAACATTTAAAACTGCCCATGTATTAAAAATTAAGTCAGGAATTGCTGAAAGTCTTCAGTATGGCACTAAATCAAGTCATGTTGACCAGTTCTCACAATTGTTTACCACTTGGTTAACTTAAGAGTCAGGGATATAGTTACATATCATACTTAGAAAGTAAATGATAGATAAAAAATTGATCCTAATACATTGAGCAAACCCTGCTGTTGGAATTGGGTATCTAAACAAATCTGAAAACAAACTGCATAAACCATTTATGGTATAACAAAGTAAGTTAATTATAGTTTCTCAATAAATCCTGCTTAAACTAACCATAGCTTCACATAATATGTGAATCCAGTATATATCGCCTATGTTCAGGCCAGTTGTTGGAGCACATTCTTCAGTCACAGCCTAAGTACTACTACTTTGTACATATTATTGCATCATTGATTTCCGAGATCCTCCAAAATGCCAAGTTCTTGATATGCTTCCTTCCTGACCACTGATCCCGAAGTCTGTTCAGTACATCCAACTTTTTAATTCTAGCTTCTCTACCTAAGATGATACTCATGGGCCCAGAAGGATGGCCATCTTGGATCCTGAATTGTTCAGAGGAGTAAATGATAATCATCTCTCATGTCTCATGTTTTTTGTCATGATGAAGGACTAAGGCCAAAACTTTTTTTATTATTATGAGGGTAAGCCAAAGAGAGATTACTTTATTAACCCACACAGAATCCACTGGACCACCATTTCCCAGTGTATCATGTTGTCAGATATGCTAGGATCACAGCAGAAGATCTCCACAGCCAAAAAGGCCAGTCATGCGGGCTAAGAACATATATAACTTATTCTCAGTATCTTATGTAGCCAGAAGATTGGGGGGAAAGCCTACAGTATAAATCCTACAAAGGCTTCAAAGGATCTTTGAAAAGGCCAAAGTCAAGCATCCCTCTGCCCCTCTTTTGAAAAGGCAACCGGATGATTATAAAAGGTACTAAGTCATTTATTTAATCTTCTTATTGGTAAAAAAAAAAAAAGAAACAGACCCATTCTCAGATCAGATATGGAATGGTGCTCATTTATTTCTTCATTGTAATCATAAGAGGAAAGGGGTAAAGAGAGGGAGGGATGCAGTAACCAATGACTGTGCAATTAAAATGTCCACAAGTGACATTCTCCAGATTCTCCTCCTTAGGTCAACCAGCTTTTTTCCCCTGGTAAAAAGACTCCGTTCTCAGTGAGTGTGCACAATGGGAAGTGAAATTCGTTTTGTGAAGAAAATAAATAAATAAATAAGTAAGTAAAAAAATAAGACTAATTAAAAAGAATAAGCTGGCAGTGGATAAAACTAACAACCCGCAGAGTTAGTAAGAACCTCAAAGCTCAGTGTCCTCCCAAAATTCCATTCAGGCAGAGCCAAAAAGGGAAGCCGTGAAGTAGTAGCATCAGGGACCAAAGTCATAAGAGAATATCCTGTGGCTGGCTGCAAAGACCCTCCCATGCCATTTTTGTGCCAAAACGGTCTTTTTTAAAAATATATATATTTTTTCCCTCTGGTTTTTGGCTCTCAGAGAGGCATGGATCCCACCCCCTTAAGATGGCTTCATTGGTGTTCCGAAGAGGCTCCTCCACCAAACATCTCTTGAGAGGCGTAGGTCATGTAGAGGAAGCCATCTTCATCCTTGTTGTCATTGTAGATCTCTAAAATAGTCAGACTAGGACAGGGTAGGCTTTGATTGTTCACGAGTAAGTAGAAGGCTTGTGTAGCTGTAAGGGACAGCCGGGTTCTGGAGAAGGAGAAAAAGAGGAGATGTCAAGGCAAGATCAGAAGAAAGAAAAAAAATGGCTGCTGGCTAGAATTGACCCACATATTTCTCATGTAGTTCCCTGATACACAAATCAATAAAACTCCCAGTATGAGAAAAACCCCTCAAACCAACAGAGCAAAAACACCATAAGAAGAAAAGCAATTAACAGCAATTAATGCAAGAACCCCAATCATCAGTAGCACTTAAGCTGTCTAAAAACACTAAAGTGGATTTTTTTAAAAAAACAAACAAACCCATTTTCACCTGCCTCTGAAAGGACTGGAATATGTAAGGGCTGCACACATTTCAAAACTGATACAGAAGAAAGCCTTTTGGATCTTGTGTGGAGGCTGCACCTCTATTATTCATGAAAACCCACTTGCTTTTTTTTTCCATGCACAAGCCTAACAAAAACAATGCGGCTGCTTTTATGAGTTCCATAATTATTTGCTCCATTAAGCAGCAGCAGCAGCTTTTCGGCCCTCTTGCACGCAACCTTGAAAAAGGACATGGATGGCTAAACAAAGAGACTAAATGGCTAAAAGTGAGGCTTTGCTCACATGAGGCCTGAAGTACATATTCTAAACCTTTCTTGGAGTGGGGAGTATCCCATTGCCGTATGCCCTGGATGAGGGAAGGCAGCACCCGACCAATCTGTTTGGGGTTGCATGAATTCCCACTCCCAACAGTTTTACCCCAGCGTTGTCAAAATTGAATGTTGCAGTGCTCTCACACCCGGAGAATAAGTTTTTGGTCTCAAGAAAAGGGTTTTCTAGATAATCAAGATGAGTGCATCCTTGCCATGTTAGAGCCTTCAAATCTGTAGGAAGGTTTGCTAAACCTGGATGAGGCAATTACTAGGTCCTCCTGACTCTGCCTATTAGTGGAGTGGGTGCTGGCTGACTTCTCCTCTGATGAACAGCTCCTTCATAGAGACACTTCCCATATTCACTTGAGTTGAATAATTAGCAGGCATGCAAAGCCACATACAAATTCTTGCCCTATATCAGCAAATGGCTCTTAATTGGGAACAGCATAAAGAAGCAGAGAGGATTTGAGATCCATACTATCAAGATTTTTTTTTTTACTTAAGACATCTTGTTTCTAGAATGATGCACTCTTGTTTCAATAAGGCTTTTTGTCAGATGGAAAACATTGGATCTTCTTTTAGAAAAAGGTTGAAAGTTTAAATAATGTCTATGGAGATTCTCACTCATCCACGTCATGGTATTCCCAAAGGTACTTTTTCCAAAGGCAACTGGACTTTGTTTTTTCCTTGGAGATGTTTCGCTTCTCATCCAAGAGGCTTCTTCTGAAGAACTGAAGCAGCTTCTTGGATGGGAAGCGAAACATCTTCAAGAAAAAAACAAAATCAACTTGCCTTTTGGAAAAGCACTGTTGGGACAAAGAACTCAGAAGCACAGCAAAGTCCATAGACAGTTTCTGCTAATATCAACTATCTGTTCTGGAGTAAGAACTATACAGGAGAATGCTCAAATTGAGGCTAATGTGGCAGTAATGTCATTAAGTAAAACCAACTCCCTTTCCTTAGTAACATAAAGGATATAAGTAATGATGTTTTCTTGAGAACCTCAGAATGAAAGGCACTATTCTTCCCATGGCCCAGTTCCAGTCCCCATCTACCTCAGAGTGAAAATAAACTGAGACATGGATATATCTGGAGAAACCAAAAACTTGATCCGATCCAACTGGGGAAGAATCTTCTCCTTCCTGTAACGTTCCACTACCACCTGTGGACAAATGAATTTATTTAATTACCAAGATGCTATAATTCACTTTCAATTATAAGCCTTTGATTTTTGAAGGGGCAGGTTCGAAGTCATATTACTGGGTAAGCTGACAGGTCTGTGCAAGCCACTAAAAAAAGATGGACATCTGGAGCAATGCAGAAATTACTCCACACTCAGCAGAGAAATGGTTGGGAAAAGTTTAGTAGAAAGATAAATGTAAGTTCAATCCAGGATTAAGGCCTCTTGCTCTTAGAATGGCTTCATAGATCAGGTTTTTTTTTCAACAGCTTTGGGTGACAAGAAGCTCTGTTTGAGCAATAGACTAGGTTCTGATTATAACTATAGTTGAACTATCATCAAACTTGAGCTTTTTGGTATGTCAGCAGAGCTGTGGAGGGACAAATATCTACCTTGGATTTGGGAAACTAAAACTGGTTTCCATTGATCCACAATCAGCAGAGTGCTGAAGTGATATTTGTATACTTTTGAAAAACAGTAAATCTTAAATCACAACTGTCTCACATGTGACACCAAGCTATAATGGTTGCTTTGGCATGTCAGGTAAACCTTGCCAGGAAATCATAGATCAGCACAGTATGCAAATGTCATGACAGCTGATGCTTATAACAATCCTATAAAATAGATTGGGACATTTTTAATTGTCACCTTAGGAGTAATGATTGGAAATTTGATGGCTTGGTAAGTTATTAGATAGCCAAGTTGCCATTAGGACAAGACCTTGCATTTAATGAGGTATACTGGAAAACGGCTTTCAGCAGGTGTGGCTTATACAACATGTAACATTTGCTGATATTACCTTCTAAAAGCTCTTTTCTTCTTTATATCCAGCCATCCAATATTCCAGGTGTGACTCCTAAATTCCCATAGGACTGAAGCTTCGACAGCTTATTTTATACACTGCATGAAATCATGCAGCTAGATTGGTTTTAGCTTATAAATTGTTATATAATACAGTAACCCAAATCATCTCTAACTTATTCAGTTACATATATATAGTTAATGTCTTATCATAGAGATCAAATAGGAATCAGAACTGGAACTTCTTGACCCCAACTAAGTCTTAGCAAGTACTTTATCATGTAGGAGAAATCCTACATTTACTTGAAGACTCTATGCAATGCAGAAAGGCAACTAAGGCAGATTCTAGCATTTGAAGAACTTAGGCCAAGACCCATGGATTAGGTTAGGCAAATTCAAATCAAGGATTAGATGATTTGATGACAGAATATCATCTGATCTCCCAGCATAGGAACAAAAATGTGAGAACCTTTCCCCTCTTTCATTATTTTCATTATGTCATATTTCCAGAAGTTGAAATGAACATTAAAACTGAATCATGTAACTAAATTATTGCACTGTAGTGCTGGCATCATAGGAGGAAAGTTATGCTTTTTCCATGGTAGCAAAAATTAGGATTCTGGTAGCTTTTACCAAGTGTTATTAAAAGGCATAAGTTTTCATGAGCCTCAATTCACTATCAGATGCAAAAAATGGCTCAACAAATGTAGGATTCTTATTGTGGTTTATTTGATAAAGTTATCAAAGTATCAAAGTTAAACTATGAAGTAGCCTATCATGTGAATACAAAGTGTCTTTCAGTTTCATTTTAAGTCATTCCATCCACCAGCAACAGGATTTCATTTAAATGCCAGAAAGGTCACTGTGTAAAGCTGGTCAAAGATATAACCAAAGAGCAGTATGTGTAAATTACTGGATTGGAGAAAAATCCTATGCTTGGGACTCCTGCTTTATATTTTTTCTTAAAAAAATATTTGGGGTTTGTTTGCAAAGGGCTAGCAATATTAAGGCAACTGGATGCTAAGTTTCAAATATAGCAAGAAACCCCATGTTATTTTTCAATGACTTTCATTCCTTTTGATGACAAATCTTGTGGCATTTGAAACAATGAGATTAGAAGCAGAAGGCAGACCTCCTGCTTCTCATGTTAACTGTTATTAAATGTTAAGTTAACTGCCAAAATCAAGATTTTTCCTTTCATTGCGTTTTATTATTCATCTAGAAGGTGTTTTTTAGGAAGTTTGTTCATAAATAGACAGGGTAAGAAGTTCCCCATGTTGACTGAAACAAGTCAAGTCTATTCTGCAATTTCCAAGCAAAACGTTGAGAGCATAGGAGCAAATTCTGGGTCCTTCCACTCCTCCAAGATTCCCCACTAATCATAGCTAGTTTATGATTTATCATGGTGGGCAAATGTTAAGCTGTTAAGCTGACCCAAAAGGTAAAATACCAAATTGACAAAAAAGCCAAGATCTAGACTGTTCGGCCTCATCATTATTGTTGAATATATGTTACCAGACAATTAGATAAATATGAGAACTTCTTGTATAACACTGAAGCTTCTCCAGAAAATAGAAGTTCATTCTCCAATTACTTATATCTTCAGTTAATTGTATTGTTTCATTTGCTGAGCCCTTGAAAGTTACAGCAAAAAGCTGAGTCATTCTATCAAATGGGGGAAAAAGGTATTTTCTTTACCGGAATTTTATTGGGATACTTCCCCCGAATTTCTGTTGTCTCATTTATCCGAGTTGCTAAAAACAAACACAGACATATATATTCACACAGTAGCTATAAGAATTTAGAAAGATTCAACCCATATTTATTCTGTCCCAATTTACTTTGAAAGTTATCAGAATGCTTATCTGCATAAACCAAGTTGCTCCACACAAATAGAGATGTTGAAACCACTAATGTTTACCGTGTTTTTAGCCTAAGAAACAAGTTTAAAAAGTGTAAAGTAGTAAAATGAAGAAAAACCACAAAAACATGCAACTGTGGCCCTATAGATGCTACAACTCCCATTGTCTCACTATGTTAAGAAATTATTTCATATACTAGTTGGCACTGTTCTCTACCTCTAATGAGTCAGGAGGAATGAGGATTGCCCCATTTTCTTTAACAAGATTCTTATATTCTATTTCCAACAGCTTCCTTACAGTCAGTTAGAATGCCAACTGTCAGGAAATGTTTCCCTTGGTTAATTCTTACATACTGTGCAACTCCTATGAATTAGCAGGTAGAACAAAGTGAGAGGTTAGGGTTAGGATTAGTTTTACACCTCATAGGGCTTTCGTGGATCAGTCACAATATTGCAACCTAATCTAACTTGCAAGGTTCATGTAAAGAAAAGAAATAGAAGAGCAGTGTGCATCTGGGTGAAGGAAAAGCAGAACTGAAATGTTAAACAGATCTAACAGCCCATTTAAGAGAGAGAATCCAAAAATATGTTAGATGAGTAGATTAGAAGAAAGCAGGGAAATGAAAGAAAATTAGGAGTTTCCATGACACAGTCTGTTATATAATCCTTGTTTCCCTTTGAAGCAACAATCCTTTTACCAAAACTTTTCCTCTCCTTGAAGGGACGGTTTTCACACTGGTATTTTTGCATCTTCAGCATCTTGTGAGGTGTATTTCTCCAGCCAGATCATGCAATTCCTGCTTCCCTAAACTCTTTCCTACCTGTGTTATTTCCATTTAATATAAGTCTAAGCAGCTCATTTATTAAGGCAAAGTTGGGGGTGGAGCTTTTTGAGGAAGTCACAACAGTTTGTGGGAAGGAAGAGAAATCCAACTGCAATAAAGCAGCATGGTTACAGGTGAGCTTCCAAGTGCCTTACCTTGTCTGGACCAGCTGAAAGATAAGCTCTTAAAGTGGTATGTAGGAAGAGCAAATTTCCATTTTGCCCCTTAAATCTACTGCCCATGCACATTACAATACATATATGAACTATATTCTCACTGCTTCCCATCTTTGTCTCTACACAGAAACACATGCAGAAGGGTGGGGAAAGTGTGGTTCTCCACCACTGGCTGATTTTCAACTTTTAGTAGCCTCAACCATCTTGGTTTATGTTGATTGATGTGTGGAACAGGCTCTTAACAACCTGGATTTAGTGCTTTGGTCCCATTCTGACAAAAAAAGTGGGAATTACTTCTGTGTAAGCATGTGGAGGACTGAGTGCTAGGTTTCTACATAGTTATGCAAGAATAAACTTTCACTGAACTCAGCAAAGATTAGGACTTTGCAGATGTGTTTGGTTTCCATGCAGCTAACTGTGATATGTGCATAATCAGAAATAAATACAACTAAGTTCAATAGAGCTTATTCTTTTCTAAATCTGTTAAATCCTACAGCTTTAGGAACCATTCCTGGAAAGGTATGCAGAGCACAAGGCCAAACTGAGAAGACAGTGAGACCATTTGCATTCAGGGACATCTCTAGAACAAAGGGCTTCCCAGAACAGTTTTGGGATTTTATTATTTAAAAATATTTAAAAGATAAATAAACACATTCACTTGATGTTCCTTCCAATCCTCTCTAGCAAAATGCACTGCAAGCTTCCAATGTTGTTGGCATTTGTTGAGATTTTCCAGGAGTGAATCTCCTAATTAGATTAGATTTGATTCAGATAATTAAAATACATGGATGAAAAGTATCTGAACTGGTCATGGATTTCGATGTATTCGGTTTGTAAAACCAACACATACATTTCTTGAATTAGTTTGATAGTTTAAATTTATAAACGGGTGAATATTCATACAAACCCATTTGTCTACCAGATCATAACTTTCCACAGCTTGCATCAATGATAAGTTCAAGTCCATATTAGGCTATTATACTGATTTGAAATTAATGGATCAATCAATTTATCAAATATTAGCATTCAAAGGAGTCAAAGAAAATGGTCATATGAAGTCAAGATCGTATGATAGTTAGTCTAATCATGTTGCTCAACTCCCAGTCCTCTAAAAATCTGTAAGCGTCTATGTCTAAATTTCCAGGATCCTAAAATGTTATAAGAATCCTATAACACTGATTGCCACTCTCATCTTATGGATTTTATGGTTTGGGGAAGATTTAAACTCTGATCCCACAGATTACTGCCCAGCATTCTTACTGGATGGAATTTTTTCTTGTTGATTAAAACCATTCTCCCAACAATCTTGTGAAGTCAGTTAGTTGGAAGCATATTAACTTAAAAGCATAGAAGGGACTTCATTGTATAGTAGGAATTTGAATCTCATTCTCCTTGGGTCCAGTTGTAAATCCAAAAATTAATCCATGGTACCCAATAAAAGCCTATTTCTTAATTAAACAATTTCCCATATACTAGAAGTAACAGCTATGTTACTCCCTGTTAACGAGAATAGCTTGGGCACCTATGGGAACAAAGAGTAAGAATGTCAGGTAAGCAAGTATATCGGGCATCTAAAATTATATTCAAGGGAGACTTCATGTAAATTGTATTGCACAGAATTCAAATGTTGCATTAAAGCTTACGTTGAGGAATTGATGGCATTCCAGGTGTTTTTGAACTACAATTTTGAGTATTCCTTGCCATTGACTCTGCTGGATGAGACTGCAGAGAGTCATATGCTAAAGTGAAAATGTACATCTAGATACCTTACAGCACTCTCTATTTCTTCACACTGTTTTCACCCAGGACTCTAGTAAGTGATTGAATTTCCCCTTTCTTCTTTTTCTTCATTCCCACCTGGGTTGGTTATCTCTGACACTTTTATTCTTTTCCCCGCTGTTTCTTGGTTTAAAATGTTGTTAACAATTTGCAAACTGCCAAGAGTTGCTGGGAATCAGGCAGCATATAAATTTGATACATGGTTATTAGGGGTCACATAATCTGTCAGATGTTTAGACTTGATCTGGTGATTTTACCCACCTATTAAATCTTTCCCAAGACCCTCAGATCGGCAGTTGTTATTCTTTAGTAATATCATGGGTTGTAAGCTGTTCCAAGTAAATCTGCCTTTTGCAATTGACCGATGATGATTTTTGTCAATGATGTTATTCAAGTAAAGCTCCAAATATTTTGGAATTGCACCCAAGATGTAGAACAAAACAAAACAGAACAGAATTCTTTATTGGCCAGGTATGCTTAGACACACAAGGAATTTGTCTCTGGTGCATTGGCTCTCAGTGTACATACAACAATAGTGATAGATCATTATCACTGTCATTGTAAAAATACATTCATCATAAAATATCAGATACAATACTTAGTGATAGTCATGGGTCTTCCAATGCACCATTATTACTACTCTGCCATGTCATTGTTTATAGTCAGTCCTTGTGTTCTTCTTTCAGCAGCTAGCTACATGGTGCACCAATGATGTTACCTAGTTTGTAATGACACATCTGCAAGAAAGCCATCAAAGAGAGCACTAAATTGAACAGTGGTCCACCGTTTCTTCAACTTCTTTGCAGAGGTGGCATTTGCTGTTTGTTGCTGTCTGTCTTCTCAATTCTGGCTTTGTATGTACTTGTTCTTAAAGGTTGGTGTGATGCAGTCAGAATTAGCCACTCTGTCACTTTCTTGCTGTTAGCATTGCCAGGTCATGTTATTATTTCTTTTGCCTGCTATGTTTGACCATGTAATACTTTGCCTTGCCCTGTCTCTCTTCTTCATTTGATCTTTCTTGTAGCCCAGTTTGATTTCTTCAGTACTCAGTAAGCCTTCATGGTATACTAGCTTCAGTGCATCTTCTTCACTGTCCTTCAGATATTCTTCCAATGCCCTTTTTCTTCTTCTTCAGCTGTCTGTGTACTTGCAACATTTCATGCCCACTATTTTTCTTGGTAGAATCTATCAACATCAATGCGTGGATGAAGTGGATCATTATTCCTATTTCTAAATGGTTGCTTAGCAGGAACGTGCTTCCTAATATTCAGAAATGAAAGACCAAGAATGGAATAGAGTTATGAGAATGATCTGAATGGATTGCACTACTCCAGAAGGCAGATATAAGAGAATGCCATGGATGTATATTCACTGATGCAGAAATTTCAAAGGGATAGCTGTGTTTGATTATTATTGCAATACTAACACTATTTTGGTACAATAAAACCTAAGCAATTATTATAGCAAAAGCTTTTATAGACTGTAGCCCACTTCATTAGGTGTTGTAGTTCAGTGTTGTAGTTTATTTCAAACTAGCATTCAGTTACTATTAGAGACCCTTTGTTTTAATCTAAGGGGAAAGGTCCCTGCATCTGCTACAGTACTATAATCCACAAGGATAAAGTTTTAGAATAATCTTTTTAGTGGTAGGCCAGGTTTAGAGAATATTTTAGTGAGTGTTTAGAAACTTTTCCTTTCTGAAATCTAATGTCAATAGCACATTTCAGAATTCTAACACATGTATTCAAATGTGCCTTTTTATGCAGTACTGCACTTTTATTTGACAATAAAGGATCCTGAAAATGGCAACATTCATTTCTACATAGACTTCATTTCAAATTTACTAGTTTTTCTTTGTTCATATTCCCTACTGAAACACACATCCAGGCCATTTGCCTTCTGATTTACTATCCACTTGGAACTAGACAGAGACGGCTGAAGCTTAATAGCAAGTAGGGGCATAATTTGTCAGCAGATACACTCCCACACTTACATCAGACACACAAAAGTTTAGGATTACATGCAGTAACATACAGCACATACTCTGTTAAACCCTTTTCTCTTTTTTTGGTGACTTCAAGGCTTCAGTGTTGTCTTTGCAGTTTTCTTGACAAGATTTCGGAAGTGGTTTACCCATGCCTCAGAGGTGGTGTTCAGCAGGTTCTGATCAGTTCTGGAGAACCACTAGTGGAAATTTTGAATAGTTCAGAGAACCGGCAAATCCCACCTCTGACTGGCCCCGCCCCCATCTCTTCTCTGCCTCCTGAGTTCCAGATGATTGGCTGGGTCTTCTTTGGTTGCCCTGCACAGGAGAACAGAGCTGGAAAGCAGGTTAGTGGGGTGGGGAGGGAATGGGATTTTGCAGTAACCTTCCCCCAGGAGTGGGGAGGGAATGGGGATTTTACAGTATCCTTCCCCTGCTACACCCACCAAGCCATGCCCACCAAGCCAAGCCCACAGAACGGGTAGTAAACATTTTTGAATTCCACCACTGCCTTGCCTCCTTCCTAAAAATGACAGGGACTGGCCCAAGATTGCCTAGCTGGTTTTGTGCCTAAGATGGGACTAGAACTTATGGGCTCCTGGTTTCTACCCTGGTGCCTTAACCACTACTGTGGCTCTTTTTTTTAAGCTAGAAAAGCTTTATTATTTATGATTCAAGCATCACATCCACTGAGGTTTGTGCTCTCATTCTTACCACTTTCCCTATTATGAATCGGATAAGCTTATATGGGATACTGGAGGAGACAGGGATGCCAAAATCCAGTGGTAACGTGCATACATGATGAAGTTCCTCTGAATGAGATCCCTTATATCTTCCTTTTAATTTGTAGCCAGCATCATCTGTCAAGCATTCCTTTCCATATTATCTCAGCCTCGTGTCAACTTATTAGGTTGTTGGATCAAACATAACTAGGTCCATGGCAGCAACTCTTGACCTATCTCTGGTACTGTTTTCTGGTTCATGTCTGATCTTGAAGGATTGTTTCCATGTCATCATTTATCTTTGGTAGCTGCGGTCCTGATCTGGTGGCTTCCTTTTCTTTCCCCTCACTCCTCTGTATGGTCATGTTTTTTTTTTTTAAATTCAGGCAGTGCTTTCTGGAAATATATCTTTCTATCATTAAAGTTTCCAAATTACTGCCTCTTTGTGAATTTTCAGTTTTTGTTCTTCTATTTTTTTTTTTTGCAGAGAAAAATATCCCAGTAGGTAGCATGTAAATGCCATATGAATTGTGAATTACTGCTTATATATCCACCACTATGACAAATTGAATTAACTGAGATGACTTCAGCGGATATGCTTTGTCATTGTGATGGAGGCAGGAAGATTTCCCATGGCAGATTCAATGAGCTAGTTATATGTTTAAAGAAGCCCTCACCAAAATTACTGGGAAAATTTACATCCAGCCTTCCCATGGTATCCATCCACCACCATTACAACCCCAAATAAAGTAGGAAGGCTCTTTAACTTTGCTCCCCCACACCAAGATGCTTTGTTAAATTCTCCCCATCCTATGAACTTATTTGCAAATCTTGTGAAAAAAAACATAGTGAATGGCATTTCATCTGATTGCACTGACTGAATTCAACAGATTTCTATACTTATGACAGAGAGGATTGTATCATATACTCTGAAAGTGAAAAAGACAACTTTATAAAATGAGTAATGTGTGTGTTTGTGTGTGGAGGGACAATCCTAATTTGGTATGCTAATTCAGAACATATAGGAAATCTCATCCAGGTTTGTAAGAGTTAAGGATTCAGAGCTCTTTGCCTCCCATTCTTTCTTCAATTGTTGAATTTTTTTCTTAAAAAAAGTTACATTTTTCCTGTTTATGAGGAGATATATTTAAGGTTTTCATCCATAAACAGAGTTGACATCTGAGCCAGCTGTGTCTGTGGAGATTCTCAGTCATCCAGGTTGTAGTTGTCCCAAAGGTGATTTTTCAAGAGGCAACTTGACTTTCTGGGAAGCCCAGTTGCCTCTTGAAAAATCACCTTTGGAGTGAGCCAGCTGTAACATAATTGGGGAAAAGAAAGGAAGTAGCCAAGTGCTAAACCAGATCAAAATTTTCCCCTTATCCAGCCAGCTATTCTCATTTTTAAGTCAGAGGCTCATCTGATCCAAAGAGGGTCAAACTTAGCTGGTGCCTTTATCTTCAAGGCCCCTTGTAAAGTAATGGTATCTTGACATTTTAATTCTGCTCCTTTCAGGCTCATGATTTAACAAGGAAGCTGATTCCAAGTAAAACCCATAAACCATCTGGGAAGCTCCTCATTCAGATGCGGCAGGAATAATTTACCGGCTGCCGGCTAAAACAAAATTGCCTTTGAAACACAAGTAATGTAAAGGTCAGTTATATGAACCAAATTTACCTTTTGTCATCCAGGATGGAATGAAAGAGTCTCAACCCAGCTTCTGAATAGGCCTGAACAAGATGGCTGCTGGAGTAGCGCAAGGGTTCTTGAAGATTCAAAGTAGTGTCGCTCAGCAAGCTGCTTATTGACATTGTGGCCAAATTTTCTTGTCACAATTGCTTCACTTTCTTCTTTAAGTGACTTACTATGTGATATAGCAAGAGAAATAGAAGGAAAAAAACTCTGGCTTTAATAGTAATGTCACAAGCAAAAAAAAAAAAGTTAAAATATCATTTATGTATTTATTGATTTTTATGACTAGTCCATTCTTGGATTAGTGACTCTAGTGGGTAATATAGGATGAAAAGCCCAAATTAAAAAAATGAAAGAAATTACAATGAATATTAGAATGTTGCTTGAGAAGAAACCCAACTGAAACCACAAAAAGGTACAGAATCACACTCAAAAGTACACTGAAATTCCAGATCCATGCCTGAGCAACATTTTGGTCTCAAAGTCCTACAAAATGTTGGGGTGAAAGAATCTCGGGGGACAGGGTAGTCCAGAGAACAGGCATATTTCCTGCTTCCCACCAGATGTCATTGTTTAATAGACAGGACATGAAACAAGCCTGCTGTTAGATCGCGGGGAAAGAGAGACTTGAGACCAGTGTGACTTTCAGCTCTTTGTTTAGTTCTTCAAATCTGCTCTGACCGCGGAGCTGCAGCAGCCTCTTATGATGGCTGCTTGGGGCTAGCAGCCAATGACGGCTCCTTGAATCACCTGCCATCCAGACGGACCAATCCTAAGATGGTAAATACGGTCCAATCAGAATAGGGTAAACGGGCCAATCAGCAAGCTGTATTGGTGGACCAATCAGATTGCAGGATTACAAGTATGTTAATATAGAACTCCCCTCCCCTCTTGGTTTAGTCCATCCTACGTTATGTAGTCACATAAGTAGGCGGGGCTTTTAGGGTGTCTATTTGACCTGCGCATTTTAGCTGCGTTGTTGTCTTCGGCTGGTTCAGACAGAATTGCTGTTGCTCCTGTCCTTCTCCATGGAACCTCCTGGGTGAGGAGGGTGAGTCAGCCATGCCGCTCCCGCCTGGTCTACCCGGGCTGGTTGAGTCAGCCATGCCACTGTTTTTAAAAATGGAAGAACGGATAATTCATAAGGTTGCAAATCTGTTTCTGCCCAACTGGATGCATTTGAAGATGAACACTAAACTTTTGAAAGGGGTGTTTCCTAGTGAATTTAATCACCTCTCTCTTTTCTTTCTTTCCCTCTGCAGTTTTATTTTTTTCCTTTACTTCACCCTGCTTCCAGATATTCCTTTCCCTTTCCCTGTCCCTTTCCCTTCCTTGCTATTGCTTTCTCTTGCTTCAGGAGTCCTATTTTTTTCCCTTCCTTTTTGCTGTTCCTGTTGGAAGATTTGGGGCGGTGTGTGTGTTAATATATGACTGTGAGTGGATGGTTTGTAGGAGGCAGAGAGAAGAGTTAGTATATGCAAATTGGGGATTGTTAATTTTAAATGGGGTTTCTTATTTTATAAGCAGACAATTTTCATCAGTATTTAATTGATGATGATTAGTTTTCCTCACCCTGCTGTATTTGGACTAAGGCTCCTGGCAAGTGCCTCTGCATCTATACGCATATAAATATGATACACGCTCACATTTATTGAGGAGAAGAAAATTTCCCTGCTGTCATGCCCCTGTTAGAATCTGACTCTGAGGGAGAGGAGGAACAGCCAACAGGGAATGGGAGTGTGGCTCCGGAGGTTATGGAGGAAACTGGGGAAGGACACAGAGGAAGACCCAGGGCCATCCCCTCTTCATACTAGGGCATGCAGGGTGGAGCAGATAAGGGAGAAACATGAATGGCGTGGTCTTCAGGGAAGGAAAGGGCCTTGATCACCTTCATGGACTGCAGCTGTGAGGACTGTTTAAAAGGACAAACTGTGCATGGGCCAGTGCTGGGAGCAAAGCGTGAAAATATTTCTAGTCTGTCTGTTCTTATCTGAGTTCTGGTGTCCTTCCCAATGTGTGTATTTCGATATCTGTGGGCATCTTCAAGCCCTTATCCTGCCAGATCTCCTTCATTGCTTCCGTGTGGTTTGTGCTGTTTTTTTTTCTATTTACAATTTATATGTATTTTGAGTTTGAACGGAAGTTCTTCCTTTTCACAACTGTTTGTGGGGGAGTTTTTTCTCCAGTCAATATTTGGGCCTTTGAAGCCAAGCTGAAGGAATTAAAGGGACTTCACCTGTTTTTGTGACTTTGTTGCTTTTGTATCCCACCCCGGGTCATCACACCTACAGAAATGCTCAGTGTTTTTTAGCGCATGGCATGGGACCAACTCCATCCAGCATAGGACCAACTCCATGGGACCAATATCTGTCCTAATCCATCAAATCAGCCATGGCATATATTTTTGATGGGCAGCATGGTCTGCAGCTGCCATTCGAGTCATGGTGGCTGATGCTTCATTCCCCTCACATGACAAGTAGGCCCAACTTTTGAGAACATGCCAATGTTGTTAACAGCTTAAGCCAATTATATCTTTGACAGCATCCATATCAATGATACATAAAGGTCTGGAGGCCAGGGTATCATCATGGACTGGCATGAGCATCCACTCTGACTGTTCAACTACCACCATACTTAGCCACTCCCTGCAGAAGTTCTGTCTTTCTCCCCTTGAATCTGTGGGACAGAGTAAGCATCAGAATTATAGTCTCCTCTGCAGTAAACAGCATTTGCCCAGAACATCCAGAAGCAGCTGTACCACAATAGTGAGTCTCAACATTGAAATAGTGAGTCATAAGTAGGAGCCAGGTCTGTGGACTCCATTCAGTGTACCAGGCATGGCCAAAAACTGCAGATAGACACCATATGAGAGTTCTGAATAGTCCTATACATTTCCCAGGAATAGCTATGGGCACAAGTGGAACATGCCTTGAGCATGTCCTTTGCTGGACCAGGAGGCCCTTTGTGATGACCCATAGTCTCTCAAAATAACCCCAAACCCGAAACATGCATTAAAGTCCGGTAAGGCCTTCAACTTAACTTCACTGTTTTATTAGGCACAGTTTAAAGTCACAAAAGTAAATAATGAGGCAAAAAGAAAACCAAAACAAACTGCATTGACGAGAGTTCCGAAGCAAGCCAAGATAACTAATCATAAACTCCAGGAAAATAACCGAGGAGAGTCCATGGGAAGAATGCCAGCAAAGATAAACCTCTTTCAGAGTAAACACTAAATTGACTCCAGCAATTCTGACTGCGCAGTTACAAACTTATATACATAGCTCCCAGCTGCAAGCCACAAGGAGGATCATGGTAATCTCCTTTTCAGTAGACCTTGCTTTTCCCTGATCCTCTCCTCCCTGTGTGACCTAGGATGGATAGGGGATGGGCCTGGATCCTCCTCTGATTGCTCAGCCGCCTTCTGCCCTTCCCCAGCCTCCTCCACCACCTCTGGAGCCACACTCCCACTCCCTGTTGGCTGTTCCTCCTCTTCCTCAGAGTCAGTCTCCACCAGGGGCATGACACCCTTGGGGCAGCAGAGCTGTGGTTGCACAGTGGTTGGAATGCAATGCTGCAGGCTACGTCTGCTGCCTGCCAGCTGCCTGCAGTTTGGCAGTTCAATCCTCACTGGCTCAAGGTTGACTCAGCCTTCCATCCTTCCCAGGTCAGTAAAATGAGGAGCCAGATTGTTAGGGGCAATATGCTAACTCTGTAAACCACTTAGAGAGGGCTGTAAAGCACTGTGAAGTGGTATATAAGTCTAAGTGCTATTGCTATTGTGCTTTTATCACAGCACGTATGGATTATTGTAACATATTCCGTATAGGGCTACTCTTGAAGACCCTTGGAAGTTGGTTCAGAATGTAAACAGAGTTGCAGTCAAACAAACCCAATGAAGTAATTTAAATTGAACACCTGCAGCAGCTGATGAGGGCATTTTAGAAACTAGACGTGGAATAAAGACACACCCTTCCATTACCAGTGATCCTTACAGAAGGGCAAAGGAAAAAGAAAGCAGCCATATTGGAATCCTTGGTCTTAATGGGGCATCATTGGAGCAATGGTGGGGAAAAATTATGGAAGTGGCTGATCCATGGGTGAAATGGCTCTTCAGGAGAGAACTCAACCTTTGCAAGGTCATAGTAGCCAATCAGAGGAGAGGCAGTGCTAAAATAAGAATGAAATACATTAGGCCAATTGGTCTTAAGAGTTGAAGACAGCTCAGCTGAAGACAAAACTTATTTTTGAATTGGAGCAGGAAAACACTTGGAAGATAATTGTTTTTCAGTTTAAAGTAGATGGAAGACAGTGCTGGCTATTAGAAGTGGTGGAAGTTCTGTACTGGTGATGGGGCAAGCAGAAAGTGTGGACAAGTCCATGGCCTCCTCTGGATCCTACAAAAGCCAAAAGACCAAATTACTGCTGCTTTTTGCAAATACTGGAAAAGACTTAAAAAGAGGCAAGTCAAGTTTCTGAGACAAGTCAAAAATGCTTCACAATGATGTTTCAGTTAACCAGTGCTATGAATTGGGGTCTATTTATCTTTCCAATCTTTCCGTTACCTTGTAAGAATGAAAAATGCATTAAAATACATAATATACAATGCCTTAGGATAGGGATTTATAAATCCTTCATTGTCTACTTCAGTTCAGTGAAATGCTCTAGGTTTCTTTCGCTTGGGCAAATAATCTGGATACAATAGAGAAGGAAAAATATTTTGCTGCTAATGCATAGAAAGGTTAACTGTCAACAAAACTTGTACAATGATGAGACTTAAGAAGAGCATTAGTGACTATATAGAACAGTGTTACCCAACTGGAAAAAGTGCCAAATGTGTGGATTTCAACTCTCAAAATTCCCTAACATGGCTAATGCCAAGAATTCTGGGAGTTAAAGTCCACTGTTAAAGTTGGAAAACAATGAATGAATAGACAGAGAGATTCATTTTTATTTTTATTTTAAGAACAGCTATCAATCTTGTTGGCTGGACTGGGGAACATACCTCAACCTGTAAGGCACATACCTTAACAGGTAAGGCACATACCTCAATTCTGTAAGCCACCTTGAGTTGCCATGGGCGAATGAATAGGTGGCAATATAAATTCAGTCAATCAATTAACCTAATATTTTCCAGTACTGGCCCAGGACATGTAGTTATTTGAAATGGAATCATTCTTCATTCTAAAAACGTCTTTACTTCCTCTTTTATCATTTTGGGTACTGAGGGAGATACAAAGTTCTTTTTTCTTGTTGGTTTGGCAGCCTCAACCATTGTTAATTGATGTTGTAGTGTTTCTTTGATGTTGTCTCTCCATCGGCTTCTGGGTCTGCCTTGTATTCTTTGACCTTCTCTTTTTGTATGATATGGAATCCCAGGACATTTTCTCCTTGCCATTTTTGTATGTAGTTTAGGATTGGTTCTATGCCAATTCTTTCTCTTATGGTCTCATTTCTGATTTTATCTTTTCAGCAGCTTTTCTCAAACATCTCATTTCCATGGTGACTAACTTTCATTTATGTTTTATTGAAAGTGTCCATGTTTGACACTGGTGACATAGAGCTGGGAGGGATATGTTTTGTATGAGATGCTTCTTGGGGATGATCAGTACTGCTGTATGTTGTTGGAATAGAGCCAGCTGTCCCAATACTTGGTTTGCCTTACTGCATAGTTTGATAATCCCTTTGTCCGTTTTACCATCCTCGGTGAATGTTGTTCCTAGATATTTGAACTTTGATACTTGTGTCATACTTGTTCTCTTTATTACTGTGCTTTAGAGCTCTGGTGGTGCAATGGTTAGAGTACAGTATTGCAGGCTACTTCTGCTGACAGCTGCCTGCCTGCAATTTGGCAGTTCGGATCTCACCAGGCTCAAGGTTGACTCAACCTTCTATCCTTCCAAGGTCAGTAAAATGAGGACCCAGATTGTTGGGTCTGTAAACTGCTTAGAGAGGGCTGTAAACACTATGAAGCGGTACATAAGTATAAATGCCATTGCTATAAATTGCTATCTGTTTTACTCCAGATGTTACTGTGAAGGTTTCCTTGGTTCCTAGCTACACTTCTGCAAACACTGTCTAAGCTTTTGCATACTCTAATAAGATGTCTACTTACTCCATATTGGGTCAAAGAACAATCCTGTAAAATGACTTGCTGTGTTCAGACACCAGTTTTGCTTTATGTGCATGTAAGTTTTGCTGTCTAAATTGAGAGGAGAGCTGGTTTAGTCTAGTGGTTAAGGCTTCAGCCTAGAAACCTGGAGATTGTGAGTTCTAGTCCTGATTTAGACATGAAAACTGGCAGGGTTGACTTTGGGCCAGTCAGTCAGTCCATAATGTCAAGCTCGGGCAACAAAACAGTTGGGCAATTTTTGTCACAACCAATGGATCAACACTCGATTGATTAAAAAAAAAAAAAAGACCCCTGCTCTTTCAGGAGAATGCTAGGAAGGGAAAAATGCCATCTAAGTCATATTACTTTCCACTACTTAGTAGGGTTGTCCAAGGTTATTCCAAGGTTTATAGCCATCCTGGACTCATTGGGAAATCATGAGATAAAAAGTCATAAATGTCCTGGGGCCTTTCCCTTATTAATGGCTCCAACTATTAATCCAGATTAGCTATTAGTACGGTGCCAACATTTATCTGACAGGAAAATGTTCCTTTCTCTGTAAAAGGGAGCTCTCTTTTCCTACTCATTCTGTGAGGTTTTGGAGTTTTCCTTATTGTTGCAATGTACTAAAGGTGCTGGTGTGGTGTTACTCTTTTCCCCCCTGTTACATATTCGTCCACGACTATGCAGCAGGGGTGGGTTTCTACTGGTTCTATCCACCTCTGTAGAACCAGTAGCTCTGAAGAGCAGCAGACATAGAACAGGTTCTATGTCTGCTGAAGTTTTTACCCACCCACCCTCACGGGCTCTTACCTAACCTTTATTTCCTGCATTTTCAACTTCAGCTGTGTGCGAGGCACAGCTGCAGTTAAAAAAGCAGGAAAAAAGTACTTTTTCAAAGGCTGCTTCTCGGCACACAGCGCTGCTCAGCTGTCCAGGCATCAGGGTGATGACGATTTACAGGCACGTGCGCAGTGTGCAGGGAAGCACATCGTAAATCACCGAACTGGTAGTTAACCCTGTCAGATCCCACCCCTGCTATGCAGTTGATCAAAGGAAGCTTCGAGAGCTGAATTCCAGTATGATACTTTCCTTTATGAACCTCATTGGAAGCCAGGAAGGCTGTGGACAGTTGAAGACAATCTGATATGTGTCTTTGATTATGTGCATCGTTTTGACTCCGAGCGCCCACATCAATAGCAATAGTACTTAGACTTATATATTGCTTCTAAGTGGTTTACAAAGTCAGCCTATAGCCGCCCAACCATCTGGGTCCCCGTTTTACCAACTTCGGAAAGATGGAAGGCTGAGTCAACTTTAAACCAGTCAGAATCGGACTGCTGGCAAACGGCAGGATTAGACTGAAGTACTGCATTGCACCACCATGGCTCTAAATAGATATTCTCCATGACAAAATGTCCCTAACCAGTTTTCCTAGCTCTTCCAATGATGCACTCATCACCACTGTAACTGAGTCCATTCACCTTGCTGCTGGTCATCTTCTTCCTCTCTTTGCTTCCACCTTTTCCAATATTTGAGCCTTCTATAGGGAGCTGGCTCTTTACAGTACATAATGTGTCCCAAGAAGGATAATTTGAGCCTGGTCATTTGTGCTTCAAGTGAGAACTCTGGATTGATTTGTTCAATGATTTGTTGTTTTGTTTTCTTGGCTATTCACAGAATTCACAGGAGTATTCATTCAAAAGCATCAATACTCTTCCTGTCCTGGCACCCATCCTGACTCAGGAAAGTCCAGAAACACCTCCTCCATAGAATTAGAAAACATAACAAAACCAAATGCAGAAGAACGTTTTGGGTTAGTTCTGTAATTATTCCTAATTGATCTTTGAGCTAATATTTATCCAACCTGATTTTAATGGTCTGGTGAAAAGAATTCCTTCAGCAATGTCTTTGAAAATAACAAGCCTACCTCAGCACCTCACTCTTCCATTTTGTAAGTCTTAACCCTTCCTGTTGGAGCCTTCCTGTTTTATATTAAATGGTGTTTTCTGCAAATGAAAAGCATCTTCTCTTGATCCTGGTGTTGGGCTCTGAGTTCGCTGCAGAGCCCATCAGCTCACCATGGAGCCTATCAGTGCTGCGGAGCTCGTCACGGAGGCCGTCTGCTCCAAGGACACCGCGGAGCTCAGTGCGGAGCCCATCAGTTCCGAACATGCTTAGCAGCCCCTGGAGACTGTCATCTTATCTCTGCTGCCGCTGGATCTGTCTTTCTGCTTGTGTGCTGGCCGGTGGTGTTGAGGGTCGCTTTGGAATGCCATCAGCAACATGACAAGCTCCTGTCGGCTGCAGGATGGCTTGTGAAACAACTGCGGGGCTGGAGGATGGATTCTGAAGAAACTGCAGGGCTGGAAATGGCTCTTTTCATGTATTGCTGTGGCACATATTGTTAGAGGGGTTGGGGCACATATAGGTGGTAATGCAGCCTTAGGTTAAAACATGGTGAAGGTAGCACCAGGTGGGGATCAGGTAGTGAGGGTCGGAATAGGTTAGGGATGTAGACATGTTATAGGGTTAATAGCATTTAAGGATAATGGCATGGCCATTAGAACTGCGTATAGGCCTGGGTGTGGTGTGGGGTGTCTCATGATAATGGTAATAAAAGGAAAGGGAGCAAACTCAAACCCAATGCTAACCTTGCCTGGCTTTGAGCCTTTCTTGTCAGATAAGAGTATTCGTTGTTTGCTGACCGAATGAATAAACCATCATTGCATGACAAAGGAGCTGGAGTTTGTATTCATTTCAAGACAAATTTTCAATACTCATGGACTGGCTGAGACCTGGTTTTGCTTTCCTTCCAGAAATCTAAGAAGGCATTTCTGTCTCTCCCACAACTGTCCATTATGAATGGTTTTGCTTTCAAAATTCATTATTGACTATCCTATAAACCATAACTGATCGGCTTTTAACCTGTTGTAGCAGAGGACACTTTCAACAGTTTCTCCCAAAATATAGAATGTGATTCCCTTCATAAGAATAGAGTGAAGCTTGTTAGTTAAAGATGGGAGCCTCTTGTCTTGTCCTGTCTTTTTGTGCTGCATCTTATCATCTCTGTTTGGCTTGACACATCTTAGAATGAATATTATACAATTGCCCCGGACTGACAAGAAGGATGGGAGGATGGGACTAGCTATCTCTGCATATTTGTCGATAAAGGAGATGATAGACCATCAATGTCTTGATACGTCTTGCCTTCGCCTTAGTTTGGCTAAGTTTTTAAATTTCATTGCCAGATTCTGAGGCTTCATTTGTCAAAGCCTCGGGGTGCTGTTTGAAGCAGATTTCTTAATCCTGCTGCAAGGAAGAATCATTTTAATTGAAGGTTGGGGGCACAGCTAAGGTCCCTATATTTATTTTTCTAGCTGGATTCCTTGATTTTAATGATGATGTGACAGGCAGAATCTTCACTTCCCTACTCTTTGAAGCTAAGTGGAAAACCGCAGCTAATAGATTTCCAACTGTCAGTTGGATGCTTGAGACATAAAATTTTGGTCAGGAAGATGTAATTTTGCTGAAATAGATAAAGTTATGGCGACAGCCCCTAGCTTCGTTTTGGCACATACCTGCCTATTTATTTCAAGCCTTTTTTTTTTCCCAAGGAGTGCTTTCTTTGTCTTCTGAAGCTATTCCAGAGTAAACAAGCCATGAATCAAGTTCAATATATACACTGTCTGACCCCACGGAAGTGCAGGGCAAGAAATTCCTTCCAGATACTTGTAGATCAAAGCCCATTAAAAAGCATCTGACAGAGACACTTTTGAATGGTGTGCTGTCTGGATTTAGAAATGAAGAATTTACATTATTATATACCTGAGAATGTGAATTCGCAGCTGCCAGTTCTTTGCTGATGTTGGCTTTCACACATATCACGTTCCTCCCAAGGACCTAGGATGTTGTAATGTATCAATGTAGTATATGTGCAGATCCAAGCAATGTGACCTTTTGCAATTGACAGAAGGAAACCTTTTCAATATGCAGATTTTTTAAAAAAGTAGCATCCAGTATTTTTTTATATGGCACCCAGTGGGCCAGTAATCATTGGAGCCAACCACCATGGCCAGTTTATGCCATAATCTTTCAACTTTGATTTCAGATCTTGATGCTGTGTGATCTTCAATCTGTCTTCTAGAGTACCACCCTGCCAGATCAAGTATCCATACTTTCTTACTTTCAGCCATAGTTAAATCTGATATAGTTTGAGCCAAGACTTTATTTGCTTGTTTTCAAAAATCCCACAATATTTTAACCTGCTCATTTTCAACTATATGTTCCCACCAGTTTTTCATTACTGGCACATTATAATGTGCCTGAAATGGTATAGGGTTTCTCCGTTCTATTCTATTTTTTACATATGCACCAGTGAATCATTCTGGCAATTGTGTTGTATCACTGTTTATAATCTATTATAATTATTTGTGATAAGAAGAGAGTGACCAGCCCAAATTCATCCAGCCAGCCTCCATGCCTAAGATGAGACCAGAACTCACAGTCTCCTGCTTCATGGAACTAAACCATTACAGAGAACCGGATCTCAATTTGCTTGGGAAATTGATTCAAGGGACTTTTATGCTTCTCTTACTCCAGATTTGCTCTAAAGCTTGTAAGCATACATTTCTTTGTGTATTTCAGTGTTTATCTTAATAATTTTTTTTGCTTTTTTCTCTCTGTTGGGGTAAGAGAAATGTTTTAATATCCAGAAATCTATATCCTATTGAAAAATATACACAACAGGGGACGACTACTGATCCCATTTTAGTTGGAGTGAGATTGGCAAGGGTAAATAATTTGTAGCCCTACAAGTATGACTCACTCCAATAGCCCCAGCCAGATCAGGGTATGATTGTGAGTGCTCTGTATTTATAATCCAGCTTAAACCACCCAGAAACCTAACTAAATGATTAACCCACACAACAGCTCTGGAACATTTTTGAGTACCAGTACTGCAATCCAGAAAAGGCTACAGTAAACTGGCTAAAAGAGAGGAAAATCTGGTGCCAGCATACTGCATTTCGAAAACTGGCAACTGTAGCTATATCTCAGTTATGACTAATTTGATGGCGTATTGATGGCTTTGAGATGAAAAACAAAAGCAAGAGCAGCAAACCTTGAGCAGAAAACTGTTCTTTATTGATTGGGCTTATAAAAACAGATTATGCCGTGATCTAAAATGACAGTTGATACATCATCTGTCTTCGTTTAATTAATTTAAGCATTTAATTGATGCCCATAAGACAGAAGATAGATTTTCACTGCATAGTAGCAATGATGGTGGTGGATTTTCCCCCTCCTTTTACTTTTGCTGCCTCAGCTTACAGAATTTATAGGAATGAAAGTAAATTAGACAAGAAAGCTGAAGCATGACTAAAAATATTGTCTTTCTCTATTATTTTTCTTTTGGACTTAAAAAAAACAGCTCTAGGACAAAAATAACAGTTTAGCTGCTTCATAAAGTAGTAAACCAGAATGGGAAGGAGGATTTCTCAATTTCTTTCTTGTCTATTTTAAAAATACCCCCTACTGGGGTGGTGAAAGAAAACATGGGGTAAATCCAACCATGCCTAATCCTTGGGGAATAAGTATTTTCAAACTCTGTTGCCTAGAAGCTTTAAAGTCTCTCCATGTACATGGCACCATGGGAATCTGACAACAGCCAATAGAATACATGTTCTTGTACAGGAACAGGAAGCTCAAGTTCAAAGCTCAAGAGAAGGTATAAAAACCCCTCACTCTCAACTCCATGTGGTCAGCCGACCAGGACCTCAAACCCATGTGATTCTGCTTCATCATTAAACCATCTTTCTAATCAGCCTCCATGTTTCCAGTGTCTTTTTCCCAGCTTGGGACTGAACCAGATGGATATTTCTCTCAACAGGACTTTGGCTCAAGTCTTTCAAACTCTTCCAGCCCTCCAAAGAGAGGCCATTTGTCAGAGATTCATCTCTCCCGTCTGGTCATCATGAGCCTCTTCTGAAGGAAGGTAAAAGGCTCAGTTGTCCCCAGGAGATGGTTAACAAAGTCAAGGGGGGCATCAGAGTGTAATGCATCAAAGCTCTGCTCCATGTGTGTCACATACAGAAAAACAGGCAGAGGATCTATCACAATTTTGTGGCTACCATCTTGATTTTCTTTTTCTTTTTAAACTATCCAGCAGACAACCCTACAAAAAGGACTTTTCCTGAGTCTCCCCAAGGTTCCTATGCAGTGTCATCAGGGTTACTCCAGAGGTCATTCAAACCCAGCCTTCTCATCACTTTGGGGCAGAGCTGTCTGCTTCTGCAGAGCTTACACTTACACAGAGCTTACACATGGCTTTGCCCTGCCAACACAGCAGCCATTGTGGCATACCTTTCCTCCACCCCAAATTTGCGGGATACGTCTCTTGTCAAAAAGTTCCTGCCATGTTTAGCAACACTGGAAAGAAAGAGTTCTTAGAGAATCTGCTTTGTCATCTTATCAAACTCTTATCAGAGTGCGGAAGTGCAACATAGAAGCTGTGACTTCCAAAAGGACAGAGCTTGACAATGCCTAGATGATGACAGAGATGATGGTTTCACATCCAGACATCTGAACTAAGCAGCTTTCGCTTTGATGGCTTCAGCAGTTCTATTCCTGCCCCCCACCCCCAATGCTACCATATATAACAGAGTGAAAGGACAATCTGTCATCCTTTTTTTTCTGGTGTGTTTCATATACATATTTAATATATTTTGCTGTTTGGCGATATATGAGACTGTATTACTTAGCCATAAAAATCTCCAGGAGAGGTGCTCGTCACTGGTTTGGAAAATTACATTAGCAATATATATTCCGTCTGTGTAGCGACTTGGCCCATTACAAATTTATGCCTTTAATAAATTTTGTTCTTGAAACTGAGTTGGTTTCATAGGGGAGGCTCCCAGAAGTAGGGGGAGAAGAGGAATTCTGATCTCTGAACAATAAACCAATAAATATTATGTGTTCCTCTCAAGTTTGCTAATAAAACAAATTGATTATTTGCCACCTTAATTCTGGATAAGAGCGGGTCTTAATTGCTTTCATGAACAAAACCTTTCCTCCCCTTCCCATTTTCAAGCTTCTTCCCCCTGTTTTAAATTAGCTCATTAAGAATGAGCATCTATTATTTAATAGCTTAATTTCCAAATATTACCATGATAACCAAGCCTTCCACGGGAGTCTCAGGTCTGCAAAGAAATATACCAATGGTTTCATTAGCAGGCCTGATTAAATAAAGATGAAAGAGAAATGGATCTCTATTAGCAGAGGGGAGGAGGATACCAAGAAGAAACAGCGTCAAAGGAAACTTTTAATTATATGACAGATTAAACTTAAGTCCAATATAAGCTTTTCCCTTTGCCCAAGCATGCAGTATCTCCTAGTTTTGGAGGGTAAAACAGAAACCCAAACCCACTGATTAGTTTAGTTTACTTTATTGTCATTGCACCATGTACAATGAAATCAAACACCATCTTCTGTGCACATCATGACCATGACCATGAAAATAAACACAAACATGCATCCTTCACCCTCCAAACATTGAACTGGAAACCCCCGACACCACACCAATGCTGCACTATACAGAAGAATTCAAAAGAGCTACTGCCCTGGGATAGAAACTGTTTTTCAGCCTATTTGTCCTTGTTTTTATTATTCTGTACTGTCTGTAATAGTTCAAAAAAAGGCTTCCCAGGATGAAATGGATCTTTGAGAATGTTTTGAACTTTCTTAAGGCAGCAGGAGCTATAAAGCTGTTCCAAAGAGGGGAGAGGGCAACCAATGATCTTCTGGGCAATGACATTAATCCTCTGGAGTGCTTTCCTATCTGCCACTGTGCAATTGGCAAACCATACAGAGGTGCAGTATGTTAAAATGCTCTCTATGGTGCAGCGGTAGAAGATCACCAGCAGTTTCTCATTCAGTTGTTGTTTCCTGAGAAGTCTCAGGTAGTATAATCTCTGCTGGGCCTTTTTGATCAGGGCTGCAATTTGGGCACCCAGGTCAGGTCCTCTTTTAGGGTAACACCCAGAAACTTAAAACTGGCCACTTGCTCCACTCGGTCTCTATTGATAAGCAAGGGCTGGATGTCTGATCTGTTCCTTCTATAATCCACTATAAGCTCCTTGGTCTTATTGGTGTTGAGGACCAAGTTGTTGTCTCCACACCACAAAAGCAACCGGTCCACCTCATCTCGGTAGGCAGACTCATCCCCTGCAGAGATAAGTCCCACCACTGTTGTATCATCTGCAAATTTAGCAATAGTATTACTAACGTGAGTGGGAATGCAGTCATGCACATAAAGAGTATAGAGTAAGGGACTCAATACACAACCCTGTGGTGTACCAGTGTTAAGAATAAGGGTTGAAGAGGTATGATTACCTAATCTGACCCTCTGTGAGCGGCCAGACAGGAAATCCATAACCCAAAGGCAGATTGAATTAGAAAGCCCAAGGTCCACAAGTTTAGACACTAATCTATAGCCCTCCCGCTGTTCTAGATGAGTCAGAGCAGTGTGAAGAGTGATGGCTATAGCGTCCTCTGTAGAACTATTTTTTCTGTATGCAAACTGGTGTTTATCAAATGTATGTGGAAGACCAGAAATGATGTGCCAGCAGACCAATTTCTCAAAGCACTTCATGATGATAGGAATGAGTGCCACTGGTCTGTAATCATTGAGGTTATTGATAGGGAACTTCTTTGGTAGTGGAACAATGGTGGAAGCCTTCAAACAAGATGGAATAGTGGACTGGGATAAAGACCGATTGAAGATCCTGGTGAAGACTCCAGCACAGTCTTTAAGCACTCGACCAGAGATACCATCAGGACCGGCAGCCTTTCTAGGGTCCACAGCCCTCAGAATACTACACCACCTGTTCCTCCACAATGAGGTGGGGGCTACAATTGACTGGTAGTTGTGTTTTATCTGTCTCTGATGTCTCCACTTTAAAGCAAGCAAAGAAATGATTCAGTTCTTCTGCCAATGAAGCATCCCCCTCAGCAGGGATGACATTGGTCAGTTGATGGTTTGTAATTTGTTGAATCCCTCGCCACACCTGCCTCATGTTATTGCTGTAAAAATTATCCTCAATCTTCCTCTTATAATCAGTTTTGATCTTCCAAATACCTTTCTTCAGATTAGCTCTGGCAACACTGTATCTTGCCCCATCACTGGACCTAAAAGTTTGGTCCTGTCATGCAAGAGGCGCTGGACTTCCTTGGTCATCCAGGGTTTCTGATTGGGATAGATCCTAATACGTTTATCCACAGTGATAGTATCTGTGCAGTGTTTGATATAGCACAGAACAGTTGCAGTGTGCACCTACTCTAGGTCAGGGTGGTAAAAGATGTCCCAATTTGTGTTCTCAAAACAATCCTGAAGTTGTTGGGAAGCATCTTCTGACCAAGATTTCGCTGTCTTTATTATAGGCAGAGCCTGTCTCCTAAGACAGATATAAGCTAGTGCTTAAAGCAGTAACTTATGGTCTGATTGTCCCAAATGTGGTAATTGTATAACCTTATAGCCATGTCTGATGTTGGTATATACTTTGTCCAATATGTTTGCTGCTCTAGTAGCACACTTAACATGCTGATAGAATTTAGGGAGCACTTCTTTTAAATCAGCTTGATTAAAGTCCCCTGCTATGATATGCACAGCATCAGGATAGTTATTCTGCTGATTACTAACAATGTTATACAAGAGTCCCAAAGCTATGGTAGTATTGGCATCAGGTGGGATATAGACTGCAGTAATCAAAACCATGCTGAATTCCCGTGGAAGATATATGGGTCTGCATTTAAGTGTCATATTCTCCAGATCCATGGAGCAGTGCATGTCTACAGTCTTTGTAGTGATACACCAGCTTTTGTTCACATAAAGGCTTAAACCTCCCCTTTGATCTTGCCATCTCTACTCCTGTCCTGCCGGTGAGCTATGTAGCCTTCCAGCTCAAAAGCTGCATCTGGAATGAGTGAATGAAGCCAAGTTTCCGTGATTAGCAAAACACAGCAGTTCTTGATGAATTTAGTCTTTGCAATCTGTAGCCTTAATTCATCCATTTTGTTAGTCAAGAGATCTTGCATTGGTAAGAAATATACTTGGAATTGAAGGCTTGTGTAGAAACTTACTCAGCCTAAAGAAAACCCCAGCATGGCATCCTCTCTTCCTCTTCCTGTTCTTCTTTCTCTGCCTCTTCCTCCTTCCTACAGGGATAGTGATCCATGGCTCCCCCAGGGGCCTAGCTGCCTCCTTCAGTATGTCATGAGAATGTATAAAATCATCCGTAATAGCCTTTTCACATTTCAGTCCAATTTGTAACAAGGCTTGCCGACTATAGATGCTTCTTGTCCCACAGGATTCAATCAAGGAAAGGATCCAAAACACAGAATCATAAACACCATACACTGAAAGAAGGAACGGTTAGCCACAGCATCCATGTGCGCAGCCATCTTGAAAATCCATCTTGAAAACCTATCTTGAAAACCCATCTTGAAATAGAATAGAGTAGAGTAGAGTAGAGTAGAGTAGAGTAGAATAGAATAGAATAGAATAGAATAGAATAGAATAGAATAGAATAACTTTATTGTCACTTTGAATGTACACTAATTGGCGTACATTAAAATGAAATTTCATTGCATACAGCTCTCAAAAGGTCACCACTTCCAATATACACTACATAAGCATAAATAAATAAAAAGTATGCATATATCCACATATAGGACACAGAGAAACAACACAATATAGTTTGGATATACAGTATATATGTACATGGCAAGAAAAACAAATCTCGTGAGTTTACCAGATGGATAACATAGGGCAGTGGTCCCCAACCTTTTTTGTGCCGCAGCCTGGTACCGGCATCATAAAATCATCCGCGGCCCGGTACCGGCATCAGCATGCATGGCAAGGCGAGCCAACCCACCGGCCAGCCAGCCCTCCCCCGCTTCTCCCTGCCACCTTCAACTCCTCCTTTGTACCTGTGTCGATGGGCTTCGTGACGGCTTCACGATGGTCACTCGGCTCACCTTGCCATGCATGCTGAAAGAATCCTCGCGCCTTAGTTTGGTTCGAAGCCACCACCCCCCCTCGGTGAAACTAAGGCGCGAGGATTCTTTCAGCACCCAAACGCCACTTTCTACCCGTAAAAGCTCACCGGAAGCACTTTTTCATCAAAACAAGATGGCGGCGCCCAGCAAACCGGCGGCCCGGTAGAAATTGTTCCACAGACCGGTACCGGTCTGGGGACCAGTGGTTGGGGACCCCTGACATAGGGAACAAAGCTGTTACAGAATCTGGTAGTCCTACTAGAAATTCAAAACTCCTCCCAGAGGGGAGTAACAGAAACAAACCACTGTCACATGATCACATTTTGGGTGCTTGACAACATGATGTTCTTCCCCCTGGAAACTGGTGTTTATATCTGGTTTTTAGCCAAAGGTCCCTATTAGCTAAAATGGGTTTGCGTAACAACTTTGGCTTTAACTTAACAATTGCCATAAAAAGATAAAATCGGGCATGGTCATGTGATGATCCACTTAATGACTGGCACAATGTACGACTGTAATTCTCGGCTCAATTATGGTTGTAAGTGGAGGACTTCTCTCTATAAGGTAGCAAGTGGGGGGAGGAAAGGCAGTTAGGAATGAGCAATTGGCAGTTGACAAAATATTCTGAAATGCAATTGTGGGATGTTTCTGAGATAAGGAAAATGGCAGTTTTCTGAGAATTGCCAGCAGTTTATCAAACTACAATTACTGGGATTTGTTGATGAAAGCCAAGTCAAACAAGGAAAGCCTGAATAAAAGATTGGAAAGTACAGAGAAGAACCCTGTTTTGAGGTTTTGTGGTATGGGATGTAACATATTCAGAAGTGTCATTCAGAGACTGACAGAGAAAGTGAAAATTATGAGGAATCTTATTCAGGAGTTTCATTCATAGGAGATATGAACAGAAATGGACTTAGAGAAATGTTCCTCAACCACAGCAATTTTATGACCTGTGGACTTCAACTCTCAAGATTCCCCAGCCAGCCAAGAACGCCACCAGTGTTCAAGTTTCCAAGATAGAGAAACGCTGGCTTAGAGCATGACCCAGATGAAATAGTGTTTTGGAGACAGGAGTTATCTTTCACCACTAACCTATACTAGGCTGCTGGAAATGGGAGGAACACTCTGGTGCATTGGTGGTGGGTGAAGAAATATGCAATATTCCCATTAAGTGGGATTTCCCACTAACTTCCCCATACCTGAGAAAAGTGCTTCAGTTCCAGTGTGAATGTTCTCACCCTACACCAGATCAAAAGCATAATTCCTGCTTAGGCTCTGAATATTGCACATCTGTTAATATAAAGCTGCAGTACCTCTTAAGTGGCAGAATGGGAAAAAGCCAGCAAGGAAAGACGAATTAATGAAAATAATTGTTCTTTCGTTAGTATTCAATAAGGAACTCCTCATTGTCTATGGGGGAGAAAAGGTCCTTTCCTGGAACACCAACTGTTGGGCAAGGGATCTACTACCAGGCAACAATGGCTAAATTTAGCCACAGTTTGGCATTGGTTCTCTAAAACTGAAGCACTTGTATATTCTTGCTTTCCCTTAGGTAATTCAGGTAACATTGCTCCTGCTCCTTCTTGGCAATTGGTTAAGCATGTTGCTCCAAAATGAATTTTGGTTGTTAGAGACCACCAAGTCCAATCCAATGGCAGAACTAGGATCCTAGTTGGTAGCATCTGCTAGGATGCCACTGTTGGTTGCCATCTGCTATGTAGCTCTGACATCTTTTCCAAATTCTAGTGTAATCTTGTCTATGTTCCCTGTTGTTTATGATTGCTTTTACCAATCACAAATCCTTGTTCAGAGCACAAGGGCTTCAGCCAGTTTATAACTGCAACGTAAAATTGGGGTGCCAATTTCTGCCTCAGAGACCAGAATCTCCTGGAGTTCATCCAAAATTTTTCTTAAGGGAAAACAAGGGCAAAATATGGGTATCTTTTCACCTAAGGGATCTGTCACAAAGAGGAACAACTCAAAGTAGAAATTGCCTTGACTGAGCATTTCTATTTCTTAGAGTTAAGGTGACACTCCATCAAGTGCCTTGCTTGTTATGTATATAGTAGCTAAAGCAGCCTCTAGAAGAAAAAGTAGAATTCTTCCAGTTAGGATACCCATGGAGATATAATTATTTTAGAATCCATTATCGTAGGATTATCTATCATCTATCTATCTATCTATCTATCTATCTATCTATCTATCTATCTATCTATCTATCTATCTATCCATCGATCCATCCATCCATCCATCCATCCATCCATCCATCTATCTTACACACATACACATAGATGTTTATATTTATTCATTTGTTCCTCACATTTCTACCCCACCCATCTCACTAAGTGACTCCAAGTGGTTTGCAATATAATAAGCATCTCATGTTATAAAACAATAATTAAGAGATAATTACAAACAAACTTAACAATAGAATTTAAAAGGTCAAGTTAAAAGATACTAAAAGTTAAAAAGGCTGAGAAAATACCCTCACAACATCAGCCACCCTCAGGATCACATCCCACTCTTCAACCCCATGCCAATTGTAGGAACCAGGTTTTCACTCTTTCAGCCAGAAGCCAGAAGATAAAGGTAGGGGGGGCTACCTCACCTCTGGAATTAAGATGTTCTCAAGGGGTGAGGGAAGCAGCAGAAGAGAAGGACCTCTTTCTGGATCCCACCAGTCAAAATTCTTTAACTGGAGGGATATACAACATGGTCACCCTCCCTGGCCAGGTTGGATGGTACAATGTAACTGGTACAAGACAATTCCCCAAGTAGATATATTCCTCATATATTTGACCCAATCATGGAGTAGATCCTTTGAAACTAATAGGATTTAATCTATCCTAGCTAAGTGAAGTTTTGCTGCTTTTTATAAGTGCAATTAAATGTAGATCCAATGACTGTGGTCTCTGTGTGACAGAATTTTTTCCAGTATAAACAAATCGTTACATTTGTTAAGACATTATTAAGACATTTATTGTATTCCCAGATCATATGCTTGTCTATTCAGAAGTAAATCCCACTGCGTTTAGAGAAAAAGTCCTCTGAGTACACCAAGGTCCTTAAGTTTAGGATGCCAGTCAAGTTCCAAAATATTTATAGGAAAGCAGTATGGTGGTTATTATAAACCATGAATACTGTTCTATATAACTATGGCTCCCTTACTATGAGTAATTATCATCCTCTGCTATTCTCCGTGTTTTTTTTTAATATGCTTTTAAAAGTATGACTCTTTTTAAATGTATTGTTGTTTAATTAAGTGTTATATATTTATTTATATGTGAGCTTGTCAGTGAGGAGATTAAATACAAGTAGTCCTGAAGTTATGACAGCAATGAGGACCTGATTTCAGGGAATAAGTCATTACAATCATAAGTTGAAGTACTCATGTGATGGCACCCAACTTTATAACAATTTTGCAGCAGCTGTTAAGTGAATCATTGCAGTCATTAAGCAAATCCATGGTTGTTAAGTGAACGCTGCATTTATAATGAATGGGCATTTTTTTGGTTGAAAGCAGCAAACATTGCAAATTGTGGTCATGGGACTGTGGGATGTTACAATCAGTTGTAAATGTGAGCTGGTTGCCATGCACCCAAAATGCAATCATGTGACCGCGTGTGTGGTGGGGGCACAAGAGTTTATGATGGTCAGAAGTGCTTTATGAGCCATAAAAGACCCATTCCAAGCCCATCACAATTTCAAGGACTACCCGTAAGCCTATATTACATATTGAAAGGACAGCCCTCTTTGGAGGCAATGTGTAGCAAAGATGCTCTTTTCCAATGCTACTGTATGGGTGTTAGTGGGAAGGAAGGGTACCAGCTTACAGACATCCCACATTATTAAGTGGGACTAAAAGGGGGGGAAATGGACCATTTGAAATATAAGAATCAAAGGAAACAATCTGAAGTTTTGGTAGTTGGCCTGGAAGAAAGAAACCACGAGTTATTGAGAGCGGGAATGCTAAGAGCATGTTGTTGTTTTGGGGAATTATTGCTTTAGAGCTGGGCTTAATGAATTTGGACTGGGCACTGCACTTACTTTTAGTAGTAAACAAGGTTTTAGGATGGGAAATACAGATAGAAATGGGACAAAAAAGGTTTGATTTAATATTTATAACAGAATCACAGGATTAAAGAGGTCATTTAAACTATCAAGTCCAGTTTCTTACTCATTGAAGAAACCCAAATTAAAGCATTCAGACAGATGGATTTCCAATTTCCACTTCAATACATCCAATGAAAGAAAAGCCTATCACCTCTGGTTCTGCGTGGAAATGCTCATCTTGCTAGGAAGATTTTTCGAATGCTCAGCTCGAACCTGCCTTTCTGCAATCATTCTAAAAGACATCATTATACTGTATATTCTACCATTTGGAACCAGAGAAAATAGGTCCTGATCTTTTCTATGTGATGATATTCTTCCATTCAGGGTATTTGAAGGCTGTCTTGTATCTGCACAGTTGTCTTTTCTCAAGGCTGAACATCTCCTTAATATCTTCTTATGTTTCTAGTTTCTTCTCTTCTGACAACCCTCGTTCTCACTTTTTGAATCTATTTCAGTTTCACTGAATGCTTCATAAAGTGTGCGGTCCAGAATTGGACAGGGTAGGTGATAAGAAAAGGGGAACCAAACAGAACAATGGTTTCCTGTTTATTTAGAAAACATTGATACAACCTAAAATTTAATGGGGCCTTTCAGAAGCCAGATCACATTGTTAATTCGTATTCGGTTTGCAATTATTTACTGTATATCCAATATATGAATAATACAATTACTTATAGTTATATAATAAATAATAAATAATATACTGTATATTAGAGCTGCTCCTCACAATGAGACCACAGGAATTAAATATCAAGGCTCCGAGTAATGAATCCAAGCAATTCAGCACTCTGAGACTTTTAACTTTCTCAAAGGACTGTTTTATTGAGTACATCATTTCAGCATGAATGAAAATAAAACCAGCTCTAAATATTTCCCATGGTTTCAATACAATTAAAGAAAAAGATAATTCCCTCTCTCACATTGTCCAGTTAGATGTACCCCTTTGGCAACTCCCCTCAGTCTCTGGCCAACACCTATTGAGATGACCTTGGTTCCCAGGAGATGTTGTTGTCTCCGCCTGACATTCCAGACTCCCCCCTTCTAGTGGTGGGATTCAATTTTTTTTTTACTACTGGTTCTGTGGGCGTGGCTTGGTGGGTGTGGCGTGACTTGGTGGGCATGGCTTGCTGGGCATGGCAGGGAAAGGAGAGTACAAAATCTCCATTCCCACTCCACTCCTGGGGGAAGGTTACTGAAAAATCCCATTCCCTCTCCACCCCACTAACCTGCTTTCCAGCTCCGTTCTCCTGTTCAGGGCAATAAAAGAAGACCCAGCCAATCAGCTGGGACTCTGGAGGCAGCGAATAGATGGGGGTGGGGCCAGTCAGAGGTGGCATTTGCCGGTTCTCCAAACTACTCAAAATATCCGCTACCAGTTCTCCAGAACTGGTCAGAACCTGCTGAATACCACCTCTGGTCCCCTCCCCCACCATGTGGCAGAAATGGAAAGATAGCTGTGGAAGGCCTGGTCCATTTCAAAGTCAATATTAAGGTTTGGTGGCAGATCAGGATTGGAGCAGCTTGGGTGCTGAGGGATTTATGATATACCCTTAATCACTGTGCAGCTTTATGGACATTTGATAGCCAAAGCTGGTCCTAGGTTCTGCCTCAGTTTACTTTCCCAATAAGCAACCGAGTCAGAAGAGAATTTAAAAGCAGTTTATTAGGGTATCTTGATGAAATTGGATCTCTCTCTGAAAAAGGAGAGAGAACCTCAAGCCCTACATTCCTTTTTATAGTTAACACAACAAAGAAAAACACAAGAGGAAAGTTGATTGGACAGGATAAAAGCAACCTCCCTTTTACATAGGAAATCAGTTACAGGTAGTTAAACATGTTACATATATGCATTCCATAATATCACACATGTTCACTAAAATGAGGTCTGATGTCAGACAGGGAATAAATCGTAAAGAAAAAAATTGCTTGGAGTTCACACAAGAGATAAAACCGTCCCCAATTTGTACTAACAATTTTTTTCTTACCTGGAGCTAGTCTCCAGCCTGTTTATCAGTTTAGGAATGTTAAAAGCTAATCAACCTGAACATCATTTTAAACGAGAAAAAAATAAATCAGATTAAAATACAAACTGACTATGTTAGTTAGCAAGTTACAAAATCCATGTCATGTGCCCCTCACATTTGACCAGCAAAAGCCTCACTTTCTTACACATTTTTGAATTTTATTAATTTATAAACTAAGAGAGATACATCAGTTTTTGTTTCCCAGGTGAAAACACCTGTCTCTGTTCAATTTATCCTGTTACTACCAGGGGTGGGCTGCTGGGGGTTCACAGGGGTTCGGGAGAGCCCCTAAGATTCTGTGCAGTTCAGAGAACCCCAAATGCCACTCCTGGCTGGCTCCACCCACCCCACTCTGCCCCTCCCAGGATTCCCCAAGTGGCCATTTTGGATGCAGGTAAGTGCAGGGTACGCGCGGAGGCTCGGGGAAAGTGAAAAGTGGGCCTCCCGGAAATTCGGAAACACCGGAAATGGGCCTGTTTCCGGCTTCCAGAAAGCCTCTGGAACCCAGGGAGGCCATTTTTACCCTCCCGGAGGGTTGAAGAAAGCCACTGGAGCCCGGGGAGGGCAAGAATGCCCCCCCCTTTGGTGCAGGAGGCTGACTAGGCCACACCCACCATGGCCACACCCACCCAGTAACCGGATAGAGAACCCCTTGCTAAAATTTTTGAAGCCCACCCCTGGTTACTACCTAAACAATTGAGACCATGATTCCAGAGAACTATGTTTCTCGTTAATACTACTTACATGGCCAATCATTAATTTAAAGGTTCCCCTCCCTTTCCAGTCCTGAACTGGAGGGAGGGATGAAAATGCCACCTGTCAAGCCCATGAGCTGCACAGCATGATCAAGGAAGCCAGATTCACACAGATTTTTCAGAAGGGTGTTAATGCTAAGAATTAGCACTTAAGAGTACAGAATCTGTAGACTTGTGATAGGAACCCTGCAGCCATCCTTTATTAAAGTAGGTGCTGCTGCTGGGACTTTTGAACCTCTTCTCTCCCAGAACATTTGCATGATGAGTTTATTTGATAAACCTTTCATGGATTTTCCCACCTGCTAATTGCTTGTGACTGGGGATACTCCTTTTCTCTTTCAGCTTCAGGGGAATCTCTTATACTTATCTGGTTGGGCAAGATCTTGAGTTTTCCTCTGTGATTTTCACAATCTGTGATGCTATAATTGTGGCGTTCCGTTTCATTTGTCTTCACATGTATTACAAAAAAAGGGATAATTGTCAGTGGACCTGATAAGTCTCTGAACAACTTCTGTCATAGCTTTGCTCCTGGCAGGCAGCATATTTCTGAAGCTGATAAGTCCAATCAACATATGCTTGTTTCAGTTCCCCAGGGTAGGAACTCACCAAGCACAGTGACACATCTCTTTGCCTTCTTATAACCACCAACCTTTCTCCCATCCTACTTGTCTCTTTTGCTTCCTCTGAATGCTGGAGCCTGTTTTACCTGCTAGGACCTGAAAATTATTTTTGACCTCTGAACTGAGAATATCTTCTCTTGCTTTTCTTCCTTCCTTTAACTGTCTTCCTTCCTTCCTTCCTTCCTTCCTTCCTTCCTTCCTTCCTTCCTTCCTTCCTTCTACTCTTTCCCTCCTTCCGCCCTTCCTCTTTCCCTCCTTTCTGTTTTTTTTCTTTCTTTCACTCCCTCCCTTTCTCTTTCTCCCTGCCTTTTTCTCTTCTCTTTCTCTCCCTCCTAATCTGATCCTGATCCTAATCCTGTCTTATCAACTGTAGCTAAACTTAAGTTTTCCTTGAGTCCAGTTTGCCTTGTGATGGCATCATGTTTTATTATTATTATTAATAATAATAATAATAATATGACAGTGTTTTGCCACTCTCTTCTCCCAAGATTTTACTCTTTTTTACAGCACTGGGATTTCTGGATGGCCTAATGAAATTGGTAGAATATTGTTCTGCTTTCCTGAGATCATGCTAGGTGAACCAAGTGCTGTCATCTGCTGAAACCTTTAATTTAAGTACATTCAACTACAATAATATGAATAAATGGCAAGTTTTTCCTCCTCTGCCAAATTAAATATTACAATTACTAGGCAAGTTCTTGAAAAAGCTGTCTGGGGCTACATTCAATGTCTTTTGAGAACTGTGGGTGATATATCAGAAATATCAGGCTGGGCCACATTGCTTTAGCCTCCCATTGCCCCATTTGCCTTCTTTATAAATTTGCTAATGCCTATAACAACAACCCTTCTGTCGCCATCACTAAAATTGATGGTTTAACTTGCTGCCTCCTGCAAAAACTGGAGTGAAGAAGCAAAATTCACGAGTCAAGAGGGACAAGGGGAAGAGTGCTTTGACTGTGAATATCAATAATATAAATTCATTAACAGCGAACTCTCTAATGTAGACCCCAGACAGGGTTCCAGAACTGATCCCCAAGAAACCCTGTCCGAGATTAAGCCCCCAGTTTTATTTATTCTTGTGGCGGGCTGGTGATTTGAAGCTTTAATCTTTAACATTTCAGATAAAAGATAAATCTGCAGGGATTTTATTTTATTTTTTTAAATCCAGCATATCACAAAATGAGCAATGAATAAAACTTTAACTGATGCAGGGAGAGAGAGAGAGAGACCTTATTTATGGATTTTAGCTGAAATTTGTTCTGTGAGGGCCCAGAGGG